>NC_091461.1:51169992-51769992 GCF_027789765.1 Dendropsophus ebraccatus | reverse complement strand
GGTCTATATATTTCCACTGACTGTTGCGTACTGGTACTGGAGACCAGTGGCTTTACCAGTAGAGGCACCAAAACTCCATCGATTTATACAGGACATCATTGCCTGTCTGCTTCTATTTGACTTCCAGTATTTTGCTTGGCACCTGCTGCATCACAAGGTTCCCTTTCTGTATAAAACCTTTCACAAGATGCATCACAAGTACACCGCCACCTTTGCATTGGCTACACAGTACTCCAGTGCCTGGGAGATGCTGTCTCTTGGATTCTTTGCAAATGTCAGTCCCATCTTGCTGGGGTGTCATCCAATGACTGAAATGGCCGTCTTCATCATCCATATCTACCTGTCCGTGGAAGATCATTGTGGCTATGACATGCCATGGTCTACCCACAGGTTAATACCATTCGGCATATGTGGTGGACCGAGTCATCATGATCTCCATCATGAAAAGTTTGTGTCCAATTATGCACCTTACTTCACTCACTGGGACAAGCTGTTTAATACACTAGCAAAGAAGACGGAAAAGAAGCCTTGAAAAGCCATACAACTACACCTGAACAGTAGATAGATGCACCATGTACCATATCTGTGACAGTGATCAATGGTCATCAAATGGTACAGAAACCAACCTTGTACATCATCTACTTGCTTCTCATCTATCAAGGCTGAATGGTCTGAAACTGCACTTTCCTTGCACTTCGACAGTGCCTAACCATGAACAGTAGCATGAATGTCAGATGAAAATGCATCATACTTGTACAAAGAACTGTATCCAGCGAGAAAACTGGAGTTTTAGTCCTAACCCTGATTATTTATTTATTTTATTTATTCACAGTACATATTATTATGGGGTTAGTTTCATGCAGTTTAATGCATACATTCATTTCAGAAGGATAATTTATTTAGTTACTGTTTTAAATATTCAAATATCTTCCAATTCCATAAGCTATGTAGTTTTTGTATTACAGCAATGTGATAATAATTGTATAAAGCTATTGGTTAAATATGACATCATAGTAAGAACAGTGGGTTAAAGCATGAGTTTATAGAGGGTAAAGTAGGTGTGACTAGACTGCGCACGTGTCATGAGGACTGAGAGAATTACAAGTGCAGAGCTGAGTTTGTCATTTCTTCTTTTGTGGCACCCTAACAGAAACGCAGGACAATATCACAATGTCAAACTCAACTCTGCTACATCTGTATGTACAGGACTGAGAGCTGAGGATGGTTAATCTGTTTATCCATATTAAGGGATGGGAAAGTGTTATTAGAAGGATATTGGGAAAGTAGTAACCGACTGGTAAAACATATTTGAATGAGACAGGCAATATATGGTTTAAATAACAGGAACAATTGTTTGCTGGAACAAATAATTTTCTTAAATGGGAAAAGCCTGTACTGTAGATGTCATTGGATAAAATTTGCACTGAACGCAGCTGGCTGTGTTATCTTTTGTACGTAAAGTGTTGTAAATTATTCTTTTGTTACAGCGTATAAATGTTATATATTGTTGTTATATATTTATACTCGTCAATAATTATTAAACTCAGATTTTTTAAATAGATAACATCAGACCTCATTGCCTTTCTTTCATCTCCTTAGACCCTTTAGACTTCATTGTCGTTACAGTCCAACTGTATGGACATGGGGAGGTTTAAAATCCCCTACTGATCTACTGTACATATTGCTGTCACCTGGCACCCTACTACTCATCTGTTAAGCAGACATTTAAAGCGACTCTGTACTCACAATCAGACCCCCCCCCAAACCACTTGTACCTTCAGATAGCTGCTTTTAATCCAAGATCTGTCCTGTGGTCAGCAGCTAATGTAGTTATTGTCCTTAAAAACAACTTTTAAACTGGCAGCCCTGTGCCAAATGGCCCTGGCCTGGAATATCTCTGCTCTTACTTTGCACCACCCCTCCGTCCCTCCTCCCCACCATCTTCATTATTAGGAATGTTCTGGGCAGATTTTCTACTATTCATCACCTGTGTCAGCACGGCACATGGGCTGGATCATTAGGGCACCTGTGCAATGTTCAGACATGAGAAAATGTTCTAGGGGCATTCCTAATGATGAAGAGGGTGGGGAGGAGGGACAGAGGGGTGGTGCAAAGTTAGGGCACAGATATTCTAGGCCATGGCCATTTGACACAGGGCTGCAAGTTTAAAAGTTTTTTTTTAGGACATTTCCTGCATCACCTACCGAACGGACCCCAAGACAGATCTTGGATTAAACGCAGCTATCTTAAGGTACAAGTGGTTTGAGGCGGGGGGGGGGGACAGATTGTGGGTACAGAGTGACTTTAAGTGAATGGGAGTTAAAGGGGTTGTCTGGGATTTTTCAATAAACTAGCATTGCATTGACCTCTGTGGATGTTGCATATTCTACATACACTTCTATTTTTTATTTAGAGAGCTTATTGTGTTCTCAGGCTCAGTCACATGACCACTCTGCCTGTGTTTTCTTTACTTCCTGTGAAATTCTGTTCCCTTCGGTTTCCTGTTCCTGCCAGTGAGGGAACAGTGAGTCATCAGGTGAGTGGGATTATGCATATATTTCTTTAGCCCCACCCCTAACATGTAACTGACATCGGAGCCCAGAAGAAACTGCAGCAGTAAGGACAGCATGACAGGCTACAATCTCTGTACAGCACTGCAGCATAGGTTGGAGCTATAAACGGTAAATAAAGGAACTATGGGGTGATTTATCAAACCTTGTGCAGAGGAACAGGGAAGCAGTTGCCCATAGCAACCAGTCAGATTCTAGGTTTCATTTTCCAAGGCCTTTTTTAAAAATGAAAGAAGCAATCTGATTGGCCGCTATGGGTAACTGCTCCCCTGCACAGGCTTTGCTAAATCTTCCCCTTTTTTGTTACTATAGTAGTGTAAAGATGTACAGTGTTAGGGCAGTGCTGCTGCTGTGTGTAATATGGAGAGGAGAGAGGAGACTTCACCTCATGGCAGTCACCATGTCATCTATCAATCTATTGCTGAGGTAAACTTGTAACAGAATCCTGCCTCATTGAGACCAGGCCCACCTGTAGGATGGCACCTGTAGTGTATATGTAATCCAGGACTACAACTCCTATCATGTACATATGTGCTGGGGTTTGTAGTCCTACAACAGATAAAAGTGTGAAAAAACTAGTTCATTTGATAACATGAGTAATTGGCAGACACTGAACCACCATGCTGCTCAAAAGGCACCTGTAGTAATACAGACATTACCTGCCTAGTGGTAGAGTGGGTGGAGCTACAGGCTTTCAGAGCTGTGATGTCACCGCTGACCCCTGTGACCTGGAAGTTCTTTATGTAAACAAACACAAATCCAAAATGTAGCAACAGAGGAGGAGGCCCGAAGACACAGAGGCGAAAAAAGGTCAGAGAAAACTACTCAGGGAAAGGGACAGATCATAAATTATTCACTTTTCCAATAAGAAAAAAATGTTGGACAACCTCTTTAAGCTTCAATAAACCAGCATAGCTATTACACAATGGCCTTGTCTAAAGTGTCTAAACAAAAGAGTTGCCTCTAGCAACCAATTGGATTTCAGATCTCCTGTTTCCAAGACCCTTTCAGTACTCTAACTGGTTGCTATAGACAATGGCTTCATTGGATTGCATATGTTTTGATCAATGCAAATTTTTTAATGATGTTTAAAAAAAAGTGTAATAGCTGCATTTTTGTGAAAGGTTACAGGTGATGTCTCTACTGACTGGAGTTGCTAAAGGGAAACTACCAGAATGGTAGACTAATCTAACATACTGATATGCCCCTTTTGTGCAGGGGATGAAGGTAAGCTTCTTACCTTCATCTTCTGCACCGTTTCCATAGTTTGTAGTTATATCCTTAGGCTAATCAGCTGGATTGTAGCACTGGGAGCAGGAATACTACCCCAGAGCACCAATCTGGCCCACCCCTGGCTAGCCCGCTCCATTGATATTCATTAGTGGGGTGGGTGGGTGTTGGATCAGAGCTCTGGGGGCACAAAAGGGACATATCAGCAGGTTAGATTAATTTTCAAGATGTTTTAGTATAGAGTAAATATATGTTTTATATGTTGGTAGGGCTGGTGGCAAAATAAAAAAGTGATACTTACTGTGCCTATCCTAAGCCTTGCAGGTCCTATTGCGGCACCTTTTGGTTTGGTGCTGCTTGTTTCTTCTCCGTACTTTTGGGACGTCTCACCAGGACCTCTATGCTCAACCAATCGTTAATGGAGGCAGTGGCGTAACTAGAAATGGCTGGGCCCCCATAGCAAACTTTTGATTGCCCCCCCCCCCCCTCCGACTGACCACTGAACGGTCAAGTAAAGTCATAACTACATAACTGCTAGCTCTGGTCAGGAGTGCTTGCAGTTAAAGGGACATTTGCAAAACCCAGGAGACCAGCAGGGCCACCCGGTGCTGCAAATGATGACGGCTCAGGGGGCCCAGTCTATTGCAGGAGCAGGCCATGGGGCCCCCTGATGCGGCGGGCCCCATAGCAGCCGCTATGGCTGCTATAGTGGTAGTTACGCCCCTGAATGGAGGATACTGTGACCAGTAACTGACTGAGCAGGAGATCCTGCTGAGACATTGGATCTCAGAAGCAGGGAGAAGCAATGAACACAGGGGACCAGAAGGATCAGCAATAGGAGTTGCTAGGGGCCTGTTTAGATAAGTAACATGTATTTTTTTTTTTTTTTACACAGGCCTTAGCAACATACACTTGAACATTAAAACTGCAACACCATAAAGGACAAGAGGTAAGGTTATACATATCTAGAAAGTAGCAGATGTTGCTAAAATCTGCAGACACTTTTCCAAGCAATTGGCTCCAAACTGGCATGAGCTTCAATGGTGTTAAAGACAGACCAAAAGAAACTTTGTTTAGCCAAATGAAAAAGGAGAGAGAAGTACTTTTTCATTCTCCTTTTTTCATTTTTTTTCCCAGTGCAAATAGGTGCACACCTTGAAGGCAGATTCTGTTGGTAAGCAGTCTCATTGGTGGGACGGTTTACTTCACACTGTATTTTATTTAGCCAAATTAAACCTAAGAAATTAGATTAGTACAGTAAGTCAGTACAGTATCATACAGTACTACCCCCATACTGGCACCATGATGTGCTGGTACATGATTATGTGGCAAGGAGTTAATAGAGCCCCTATAGCTTTAAGTGTTCCTTCAGTGCTTCCCCACATCACTGTCAATCACCATGTAGCTCCATGTACAGTATACCTCCAGTGAACCCCCACACCTCTAACAAGGGTCATATTTACCACTAGGCACCAGTGGTCCGATGCCTAGGGCAGCACCTTGCAGGGGGCAGCACCAGGGAGCAGGCGGAAGGAAACAAGTTTTTTTCTTTTTTTAGTCTCCCACCTCCCGTTCAGACTTGCCAGTAAAGTAAATCTGGTGTCTTTTCAAGGGGGTGGTGGTGGTGATATTGGTCAGGTCTGGTATGACCGTGTTATCCAGTCACAGTATGGCGGTATCAGGTCTGGTATGGCAGTGTTATCCAGTCACAGTATGGCGGTATTGGTCAGGTCTGGTATGACAGTGTTATCCAGCACAGTATGGCGGTATTGGTCAGGTCTGGTATGGCCGTGTTATCCAGTCACAGTATGGTGGTAGTGGTCAGGTCTGGTATGGAAATGTTTTTCAGTCACAGTATGGTGGTATTGGTCAGGTCTGGTATGGCAGTGTTATCCAATCACAGTATGGTGGTATTGGTCAGGTCTGGTATGGTGGTGTTATCCAGTCACAGTATGACGGTATTGGTCAGGTCTGGTGTGGCAGTGTTATCTAGTCACAGTATGGGGGTATTGGTGAGGTCTGGTATGGCAGTGTTATCCAGTCACAGTATGGGGGTATTTTTCAGGTCTGCTGTGGCGGTGTTATCTAGTCACAGTATGGCTGTATTGTTCAGGTCTAGTGTGGCAATGGTAAATGTGAAGCCTGGAACTATTACCTACCAATCTACCAGTCCTGTGGTGAGAATTCCCTCAGACAATATGCAGACAGCAAAGAATCAATAGAGCAGACATAATATGGCAAATAAATAAATAAAAAAAATATGAAAATAAACTCTTCTGAGAACATGAGATTAAATTGAAAGATTCAAAAAATAAACCACTTTTAAAATAATCTGAAATAGAAATGTTATGATCATCAACCAAACATGGGGAAAAGATACTTGACCCTCAAAAGATGGATTCTTTTTTCTGAATACTATGAAAATCTCCTTCATCCCACATATGACCCCTTGACTACCCCTGTTTCAGAAGACTGTATACAAAACATTTTATCACATCTTTGTCCCTTTCTTAACTTACTGTGTTCCAACTTCAGTTTATAAAAGACCTAGACGTATGTAAAATAATAAAAGGTTCAAAACATAACAAAGCCCTAGGTCTTGATGGACTGCCAAATAAATAGTTCTTGAAGATATATTAGTTCATCTGTTCACCTTCAGTGAAGCAGTTAAACATGGTGCCCCATTTGTAAAATGGTCCATATAATAATAACCCCCATTATTAAAACAGGAAAAAACACAGATAATCCTGCAAATGTTAGGTCTTATTAAGTAACCCCTTTGTAACCAAACCCAAAATGGCCTAAACCACCAGGCCAATTTTCATTTTTGATTTTTTTTTTTCCTCCTTGGCTTCTAAGAGCTATAGCACATTTATTCCTCCTTCTACAGGGCCAAGTATTGGCTTATATTTTTTTTTAGGAACAAGTGCACCTTGTAATGGTGCCTATCAATCAACCATAAAATGTATGGCAGAACCCCCAAAAATATTATTTATGGTGTTATATTGGGAAAAATGCAATTTTCTAACTTTTAGGGGTTACCTGTGTCTATGTGATGCACTTTACATTTTCCACTCCTCCAGAGAGGGTGTTTCTGTTGATCACCAGTGAACATGGACCAATTGCGTGCATCAGAGTCAAATACAATTTTTAATGTGAATAGTAAAAAACTCCTAAGTTTATCTTTAACCCTTTCCCACAGATTGATATACCAGTACGTCACAACCTGGGCAATGTCAAGTCCTTACCTAAATCCCAACCCTTATCCTTCCCTCTATAATAAAAGACCTTAGACTGTGGTGGTTTAATTTTCCATTTTCTTCCCCACTTCTTTCAGGCTTAAAGGTCCTAGAACTTAAATACCCTTGTACACCATTGACTCAGGGCTGTTTCTAGGTAATTTGAACTACAGGGCGAATCTTGCTAAAAGCCCCCCCCCCCCCCCCATGTTATTCAACCCTTTTCAGCTTGGGGCAAAAAAAAAGTCACAGGTGATGTCTTCTTTGTTTCCTTTTCCTCTCCTTCTGGCCTGGACCACCATGATGATTTCTTGCAGCAACAATTCGTCTCTTGTGAACCTGTCAGACAAACATTTTAGGCTCTGCACTTTTACAACTTCCATTTTTTTTGTGTCATGTGCAGTAAAGTTAGCAGGTATGTAGGTATGTGGGTTGCCCACTGTATGTAGCATCCCCTGCTGTACCCGCATATAGTAATAATGCCACCTGCTTTGCCTTCACATAGTAATAATGCCCCCTGTGCTGTGCCCATAGTAATAATCCTCCTGTGCTGTCCCCATAGTAATAATCCCCCTGTGCTGTCCCCACAGTAATAATCCCCCTGTGCTCTGTCCCAATAGTAATAATCCTTTCCTGTGCTGCCCCCATAGTAAAAATCCCCCCTGTGCTGTCCCCATATAAATAACCCCACCGTGCTCTGCCCCCCATAGTAACAATCCACCCATGCTGTCCTCATAATAATAATCCCCCCCACGTTCTGCCCCCATAGTAACAATCCTCCATGCTATCCTCATATTAATAATCCCTCCCGCACTCTGCCCCCATAGTAACAATCCCCCCATGCTGTCCTCATATTAATACCCCCCCCTGTGCTCTTGCCCCCCCATAGTAACAATCCACCCATGCTGTCCTCATATTAATAATTCCCCCCGCGCTCTTCCCCCCATAGTAACAATCCCCCCATGCTGTCCTCATATTAATAATCCCCCCGCGCTCTGCCCCCATAGTAACAATCCCCCCATGCTGTCCTCATATTAATAATCCCCCTCGCGCTCTGCCCCCATAGTAACAATCCCTCCCATGCTGTCCCCATATTAATAACCCCCCCTGTGCTCTGCCCCCCATAGCAACAATCCCCCCATGCTGTCCTCATATTAATAACCCCCCCTGTGCCCTGCCTCCCATAGTAATAATCTCCCCCTGTGCTCTGCAACACCATACACACACAAAAAAAAACAAAAAAAACATTATACTCACCTCAATAGATAGAGCAGGTCCCTGTCTTCTGTTCTTCTCCTCCGGCCTGTACACATCTTCTCCCTCCAGCGCAGTGATATGACGTCACTGTGGAGACGATGTTAGAGGGGGCGGCAGCAGCCCGCCGGGTGATGAGCACCCGACTCGGCCCAGCTGAGCGCCGTCCGGGGGGGGGGGGCAAAGTGGCGATCCGGCGGATGGTCCAGTGGTCGCGGCAGGTGATGGGGAGGGGAGGTATGGCCAGGCCAGGTGATGAGGCGGGTGGGCGGGCTGACGGCCGGAAATCCGTGCGGTCGCCCGGCCCGTCTGCCTCTAGAAACCGTAAGCATTTGCCCCCCCCACACACACACACACAAACCTGCAGCACCACATGTGAATGTCCTCTGCATTAAGGTGTATATCGTCTTGTCTCCAAAACTCATCCTCTCCCAACTACAAATCTGAGTGTGTTGCCATGAAACGAGCAATCACCCTCTTCACTTTATTCTTCGCCTTACTAATGTAATCCACCAATCTCACTTCCTTCAGGTCCTTCTGGAAACAATGTCTGACCATACTCTAACAAGCTCAGTAAACATTGGCCACAAATTAAGTACCGTATTTTTCGCTTTATAAGACACACTTTTTTTCCTCCCAAAGTGGGAGGAAAAACCAAGTGCGTCCTATAAAGCGAAGACGGCTCCCAAGCAGTGCCGAGCACCGCATGGAAGCCGTCCTGCCCGCCCCCTGTATTGCCGCTCACTATGCATATGCATAGTGAGCGGCACTGAGCGATCCCCTGCGCCCGCCGAACCCGCCCCTTCTATCGCCGCTCAGCTGAGCCGATCAGAAGTCCGGGAAAGTGCAATGACTTTCCTGGGCTCCTGATCGGCTAAGCGGCGATGGATGGGGCGGGCGGAGTTGATCGCTGTCCTACTCACCTGTCCGCCGGCCCCAGCAGCTCTTCTCCCGACACTCCGGTCTCCCGTCATCCTCCGGGCACAGGCAGCGGGGTACAGAGACACTGCCTGTGTCCCGGAAGTGTTCTGCAGCGGCAGTCTCTCTGTCCCCCACTGCCTGTGCTGGAGGATGACGGGAGACCGGAGTGTCGGGAGAAGAGCTGCTGGGGCCGGCGGACAGGTGAGTAGCCTGTTTGTTGTTTTTCTGGTCACAGGGATGATTGGCTACCATGGAGGCATTGCATGGGGGCATTGGCTACCATGGAGGGCATTGTATGGGGGCATTGGCTACTATATGGGGGCATTGGCTACTATATGGGGGCACTGTATGGGGGCATTGGCTACTATATGGGGGCATTGTATGGGGGCATTAGCTACTATATGGGGGCATTGGCTACTATGGGGGGGCACTATATGGGGGCATTGGCTACTATGTGGGCACTATATGGGGGCATTGGCTACTATGGGGGGGCACTATATGGGGGCATTGGCTACTATGTGGGCACTATATGGAGGCATTGGCTACTATGTGGGGTACTATATGGGGGAATTGGCTACTATGTGGGGCACTATATGGGGGCATTGGCTACTATGTGGGGCACTATATGGGGGGATTGGCACCGATCACACTGCTGCTATCTCCAAACTGTGACAAGGAGCAAAAAATTTTTTTTCTATTTTTCTCCCCTAAAATCAGGGGTGCGTCTTATCAAAAGGCGCGTCCTATAAAGCGAAAAATACGGTATATCAAATTTGAGGTTGTATCTATAAATCATTTCCACCTACATGAAGCACTAAAATGTCTGGGGGTCTATTTAAATGTACGAACCTGTAAAATTCAATACTTTGTTCCATGTCTTTCCCCTTTCACCAAGCCACCAAACTATGGCCTCACTATGTTGGAAAATCAACGTTTCTCAAATGCGATGTGATGTGATCAGACATTTTATAGACTTTTTATACTATATAACTATTATTTGCTAAAAAAAAAATGGCAACAGTTTAGAAAGGTACATGTGTTCACTACTATCAGAAGACGTCAGAAGACCAGGAGAATATTTTGTCCCACATCCCACTGTATTCCTGGAAGTTTTCTCTCATCTGTGCCCATATCCAGCATTTTTTTGCACGTGGTGATACAAGAGCATTGTCTGCCTGGAAGTAGGAGCAGCAGCTGACCATATCATATCTACAGGCTGTCATCAATGTTGTGGCCTTGCAGATCTATTGCAAAACTGCTCTAATACCTAACATTAGTATTACTATAGTATGGAGCATAGTTTCTTTGTTTCTTAAGCCCCTATTACACAGGGCGACTGTGAGGAGGAAACAAAGCGCTGTCAGCGTTTGTTTGCTTCTCGTTCCCCACTCGCTGCTGCCGCTATTACACACAGTGAGCGCATGAGAGCAGGGGGGGCTGCCCGGGTAATTGCTTGATCATCCATAGGGGATTGCGGTCCTCCTATTCCACGGAGCGACGGCAGCAGATCGTTGCTATATGAGTTGTTTGTCTTTCAACATGTTGTAAGAGAAACAACTGCAATGATCAGCCAACATCGTTCATGTCGGCTGATCGTTTGCCTTCTATTACACAGAATGTTTCATGTAATAGGGCCTTTACTTTTAGTGTGTTCCCTAATACTGTCACATTCTTTATTCACACTGTTTAAGGTTATGCTACACAGAGACAGAAATGCGTTGGATATAATCGTTCAGAATATGCGGCACAATTTTAAGGATGCTTAAAGTGTCACATGTTGCAGGCTAGGTTCACACTATGTAACTGTGCGGCTGTATTTTTTATGCGGCTGTAAATGTGCGGATGAAACTACGGCCGTGGGAAAAAATGGACATGCGGCTCAAAACATACGGTCATTTACTTGGAAATCTGGTTCAACTAAAAATAACAAATAAAATCTTAAGAAAGTGATGCAAACACCTCTGGATGCATCTGGGAAAGCAGGGAACACAGTTTACATGAATTGCTATTACCGGGGTTTGCGATCCTCTGCACTAATGCCGATGTCTCTCATGGTTAATCTATTAAAATAATAAAACACATTTTCGTTGTAATAAAGTGCCTTTCATTGTTCAATAATTAAATTTAAACTAATCCATCATTTTGCAATTAAATATACTGTTAAAATAAATATATATATAAATAAATGTATATTTATATATATATATTTATTTTTTGACAGTATATTTAATTGCAAAATGATGGATTCGTTAGAATTAAATTATTGAACAACGAAACTGAATTTATTTAATCGAAAATGTGTTTTATTAATTGAATATTAATTAGTACAGGAAGCTCCATAAGCCGTTAATTCATATTGCCGGCAAAAGACCATTCTGTACTAATCATCACTTTACTTTAATGAAAACATCAAATGTTTCTTCTAATTATGTTATCACAATAGCATTATTAGAAGAAACATTTAGAATTATATGTGCGCTCAGCTGATTGGCTGATCGGCTCAGCGCACATATAATGAGCCGGTCCGCAGTACAGTGACTTCATTGTGCTGCGGACCAGCGAAGAGGACACATCGGGGTGAGTATAGAGCTCTCCCCACCCCCTCCCCAGCACTGCTCCCCTCCCAGCAAGGAAGGGGGGTCAGTTAACCCCTTCCTTGCTGGGATGGGTGCAGTCTGACATCAGTCTGGCCCCCAAGGGGTTAAGGGGGATGCAATACATCCTCCCTTAACCCCTTGGGGGCCAGACTGTCAGCAGCGATCTGTAAAGATGCTGCATACTGTAAGGTGCACAACACCGCTTACAATGATGGGTGTTGTGCTCCTGTTTGTGTGTTTTTTGTGTGTTTCTCCCTTTTTGTTTTTCAGATATCGGTATCCTGGGGATTAATTCGGATTCCGTGGACTACGTCGATGACCAGCGTTTTTTTTTATTTTATTTTTTTAATAAAATGGTCAATGAGGGGTGTGGGGGTGTTTTTATTTGAATAAAAAATTTTTTTAACTTGTGTCTTGTCTTTATTTCTTTACTTTATAGACTTAGTAGTGGAAGCCGTCTAATAGACGGAATCCATTACTAAGTTGGGGCCTAGTGTTAGCCGGTATAAAATGGCTAACACTAACCCCCTATTATTACCTCAGTACCCAATGCCACCAGGGGTACTGGGAAGAGTCGGGTGCCAGTGGTCCCGGAGCGTCAAAATTGGCGCTCCTGGACCGGGCGGCAGCAGGCTGGTAAGATTTAGGCTGGGAAGGGCCTAAACCAATGGCTCTTCCCACCCTGGTGTTACCAGGCTGCTGTTGTTTGGTTTTTAACCCGGCTGGTTATAAAAATAAGGGGGACCCTATGCGTTTTTTTTTTTATTATTTATTTATTTAAAAAAAAACTCGCATAGGGTCCCCCCTATTTTTATAACCAGCCGGGTTAAAAACCAAACGACAGCAGCCTGGTAACACCAGGGTGGGAAGAGCCATTGGTTTAGGCCCTCCCCAGCCTAAATCTTACCAGCCTGCTGCCGCCCAGTCCGGGAGCACCAATTTTGACGCTCCGGGACCACTGGCACCCGGCTCTTCCCAGTACCCCTTGTTGCATTGGGTACTGGGGTAATAATAGGGGGTTAGTGTTAGCCATTTTATACCGGCTAACACTAGGCCCCAACTTACTATTGGATTCCGTCTATTAGACGGCTTCCACTACTAAGTCTATAAAGTAAAGAAATAAAGACAAGACACAAGTAAAAAAAATTTTTTATTCAAATAAAAACACCCCCACACCCCTCATTGACCATTTTATTAAAAAAATAAAATAAAAAAACGCTGGTCATCGACGTAGTCCACGGAATCCGATGTAATCCCCAGGATACCGATATCTGAAAAACAAAAAGGGAGAAACACACAAAAAACACACAAACAGGAGCACAACACCCATCATTGTAAGCGGTGTTGTGCACCTTACAGTATGCAGCATCTTTACAGATCGCTGCTTACAGTCTGGCCCCCAAGGGGTTAAGGGAGGATGTATTGCATCCCCCTTAACCCCTTGGGGGCCAGACTGATGTCAGACTGCACCCATCCCAGCAAGGAAGGGGTTAACTGACCCCCCTTCCTTGCTGGGAGGGGAGCAGTGCTGGGGAGGGGGTGGGGAGAGCTCTATACTCACCCCGATGTGTCCTCTTCGCTGATCCGCAGCACAATGAAGTCACTGTACTGCGGACCGGCTCATTATATGTGCGCTGAGCCGATCAGCCAATCAGCTGAGCGCACATATAATTCTAAATGTTTCTTCTAATAATGCTATTGTGATAACATAATTAGAAGAAACATTTGATGTTTTCATTAAAGTAAAGTGATGATTAGTACAGAATGCTCTTTTGCCGGCAATATGAATTAACGGCTTATGGAGCTTCCTGTACTAATTAATATTTAATTAATAAAACACATTTTCGATGAAATAAATTCAGTTTCGTTGTTCAATAATTTAATTCTAACGAATCCATCATTTTGCAATTAAATATACTGTCAAAAAATAAATATATATATAAATATACATTTATTTATATATCTATTTATTTTAACAGTATATTTAATTGCAAAATGATGGATTCGTTAGAATTAAATTATTGACCAACGAAAGGGACTTTATTACAAAGAAAATGTGTTTTATTAATTTAATATATTAACTATTAGAGGCATCGGCATTCGGCATCATTGCCGGCTATTTTTGAAGTACTCCGTACGGACCGCCTGTCAATCCACGGCCGCATGTCCAGCTGCAAACAATGGTCTTGTTCATTTTTTACGGGTCCGTTTACGATCGGGCCGTAGATTCATACATAGTGTGCACTGTGCAGCCGTATATCCTATACTTTCCAGCGTATGCATGAACCACCAAAAATACCGCCGCACAATTACAGCCGCAAATACAGCCGCAAAGTTACATAGTCTGAACCTGGCCTTACTCTGCAACCTGGATTGTATGTTCAGTTTGTCAAATACTATGAAAACAGTCATTTGGTTTCTTGGTTATTTCTGGGGCTAATGGGGGGGGGGGAGTTGGTTGCAAAGTCGCCCCCCCCCCCCCCCCCCCCCATCCCCATAGGTCAAAAGCTGTTGTAGCTGGATAGAGACTGCTGATCCCCTACAGGTGAGGTGTAACTGCTGTATTCACTTTATATTCTACATCACATCATTAGTGGAATTTCCACTTCCGAGTGTCCTATTCTTAGCAGCACGTGCCTTGTAGTCCAAGAAGATTGCTTATTGCATCAATCAGGAGAGAATGTGTCATATAAAATTGGAATCTCCAACAATTCACTGGTCTCACGTTACAGGAAGTATGCATGTACTTACAATACCCTCTGTTTAGCTAGTGCCGGCACATGCTGTGGATCTGTCCATTTGCATCAACAAACAACGGGAGGTCCCTGCACATAAATGAAAATAAGAAATAAGAAGTGGGAAAATTACACTTTGTCCAGGGGATCAGCCCTTTGTTTGGAAATAGGGAAGGGAAATACATTTACATAAATAATTCCCCAATGAGCCTGTGAGCCAACATGTACTAAAATAAATTGTAATACAATGAGGATTGCACTTTGAAGAGTAGTCTGTCAGATCAGGATGTATGGAGGACACGGTCTGTGGTTGTAGCTGAAAGTTATGTAACATAGATCCTAAAGAAACAGGTTTTCAAGGTTTGCTTAAAGTTCTTAGTGTCAGACGCAAGCTGAACAGTGCAAAGGTGTGAGCTCAATAGGAAGGTTGCAACATAGGAGGAAGTCTGCAAACAGGAGAGAAACCTATCCACCAGGAAACAATGCTGCTGCTTTTTTATCTAGCAGCTGTATATCCCCTAATACGCGGTTCCAGGCCTCTTGTTCAACCATGTGCTTATCCAAATCCCACTAATGCACTGTTGACCACATGTGACTTTTTGTATAAATTTGAGATTCCCATAGAGTGTATAATAGAGATACATAGAGAAGGTAACTTGTGGTCCACACAGGTGAGCAGGTTAGCATCATATTAGGGAAAAAAAGCTTCCGGGTAGTAGGAGCAGAATGACATTCTAGCTATATAATGTACCTGGTTTGCAGTAACAAAATTAATTCCCAGTGCTGCTTTTTAAAGTTTTAGGCAGGTGTCTGGCTCCAAATCTTTATTCTGCAACAGAACGACAACTCCAAACATATTTTTAGCAAAAAGAAGAACAAGAGGAAATTCGATCTTCCAGGTTAGTTGTCAAGCTTAGTTTTATATTATAGGAAAGGGAAGAACACATTAGACACCAGGTATGGACATCAGGTATATATTTTAAACACATCTACCTATACAACAACCACATTTAAGGGTAGCTTCACACGTACCGGATCCACAGCGGATTTCACGCTGCGAGTTTACAGCAGATCCTGGTATAGTGAAGTTCTATGGGGTCACATACCCGCAGCGGAATTTTCATTCCGCTGCCGATATGTGACCCAGCCCCTTTAACCCCCCCACTGCCCCGGAGCATACATTACCTGCTCGGCGCCGCGGCTGTGTGTGAAGCTCCCGGCTCCCCTCGCTGATGGAAGTTCGCTATACCAGGATCCGCAGCAGCTTTTGCTGCAAACTCACAGCATGAAATCTGCTGCGGATTGGGTACATGTGAAGCTACCCTAAATAGTTTACTGTGTTTACTCTATGGGGAGATTTATCATCCTTGCATATGGCGTATGTCCACCCTGCTTCCCTGATGGGTGGGCAGGGGGCTCGGCAAGGTGTGGAGAGGGTATGATCTCCTCCTGCACCATAGATTTCTAAGGCTGTCAGGAACTCACCTGCCATGGCGGACATCGCTAGGACGCAGCACTGCCTCGCCTGCCGGAGCCAAATGGCGTCACTGAGACCCAACAACGTCCCTAGTAACCAGGGACGCCGTGGCTCCACCTGGGACTGCTCGTAGCCACCCAGCCTGTGCAGCTGAAATGCATCACACTCAGGCTCATGGGCAGATCGCTCTGCCATTTAGCCTGCAGTGTTTCAGCTGCTGTGTGGCTGGGTTCAGGAGGCCGGACCAATAGTAAGTTGGTCCGTGCTCCTGATCCAGTATAAAATATAGGTGTTACCAGCTCTCCTTGCTAACTATTAGTGATACTAGTCCCAGCTCCCCCTGTCTCCTTTCCAGCGTTCCCTGCCTTAGTCTCCTTTGCCGTTGTTTTTCCCGTTAATTGACCTTCTGCCTGACTTCCGACTATTCGTTATCTTGCTGATTTTGTACTTCGCTGCCCGTTGTTGCTGACTTGGCTTGTTGACTGCTCTCTCTTGTATTTGTTTGTCTGTCTACCTTTTTTGTGTCACACTTACTCAGTGTAGGGACTAACTCTGTGGTTGGCCGTGGCCGTTTAGGGCCGTCTGTGGCAAGTAGGCAGGGACAGTGGTTGGGTCAAGCTTCAGGGCTCACTGTCTTGTACTGTCTTTTGTCTCTCAGTCCCCTGACACTGGCACAATGGAGTTCTGCCCTTTGTTGACTCATGCCTTCCATTCTCCCCATAAAAGTAAATGGAGAGATGGCTGCAAGCATTTATGATAGGAACACCTGTTTAACGCATTTTACAAAATATATTTTACGGTCAATATCCTTATTGTTACATATTTTTGGCAGATCCAACCAATTTTGACATGATCTGCTAGAAATCTG
Source organism: Dendropsophus ebraccatus (assembly GCF_027789765.1). Taxonomy (NCBI): domain Eukaryota; kingdom Metazoa; phylum Chordata; class Amphibia; order Anura; family Hylidae; genus Dendropsophus; species Dendropsophus ebraccatus. The sequence goes on along the minus strand of NC_091461.1, from coordinate 51,753,101 downwards.
TTCTGATGGAGACATTGTGACTACTGTCTTCTCATCAGGAAACAAACAATTACACAGGTAGATTCCAATGGATTTGAGTTCTTGAGATGGAGTGTAAGTGCTGTCAGACAGATGCTTGTCTTCTTCCCCTATTGAAACAACACACAGTTATAGAGAAGTTATGGAAAACAGCTGCTTGATAAACTTATTTTTATGTTAGCATCATTATTATAAATATTCTTGTAACAGGAGTGGACACAGACTGTATAGGGCCCCTGTGTTTGCCCCCCCCCCCCCCATAAGCAAACCATGCATTCACATTCCAGGCTGCCCCCCATCCCCACACTCACTACCGCACCTGCCTCACATCCCCACACACACTACCCATCCTGGCTGCCCCCCATCCCCACACACAATACCCCACCTAACCCCCTAGTGGTCCTGCAGGTCATCGGGATGCCCAATGCTACGATTGCCAATATACGACTGCCAGATGATGTCACTGGTCCACGTGTCCTGAGGCAGGGAAGGAGTGTGTCGTCGCTGCCGTGACTCACCATGTAACTGTGACCCCAATAGGTTAGGTCCCGCTCTTTCAGCCCTTCTAGAAACTAAATGTCCGTTGGGCCAGATGAAGAGCAGCACAGGACATGTAGTATCACACTATACTGCAGAGAGGAGATACCAGACAGCCAACCAGTGCATGCATTTCACTAATACTGGGGGGTTACCAGTAAAATGGCCAGTTTTATTGGTCGATCAGCTAGTTTTTTTTTTTTTTTTTACATGTTCTGCAGATCTGGACTGTCTGTAGCATTGTATGTTGAGTCTGGTCTCAAGTTACGATGGTCCAGAAAGTAACATTGTATGTTGAAAATATTGTATCTTGACACCATTGTAAGTTGAGGGACCACTGTATATTGACACTTTTTTATGTTATTGATTTACATCCCAAAAATGACACCTATATGTAAATCCAATTAGACAGTAAAAGCCGTGACAACCATTTGTATCCATTAAAAACTGAGTTTAATATTTCCCAATAATTGCTAGTACAAATATATACCATTTCTACATTGTAATAAATTTTTTTTTATGATTTACAAAACATTACTAGTACAAAATATATATAATAATCCCCATGGTTGTGAGATAACACAGCCCGCTGTGCTCAGTGCAAATTTTATCCAATGACATCTACACATTCTTCCATTCAAGAAAAACATTTTAAAATTTCCCAGCAAATTATTTTTCACGTTATTAACCCTTTCAAGCAAAAGTCAGTACATTTACTGACCTGCTTCAGATGCTCGCTGTTTAGAAAAACAGTGATCGGGAGCCGCAACTAAACTTTCAGCTGATAGCTGACAGTTTAGTGTAACCGCCACTGGACCCCCAAAGGGGATCCAGCATCGGCAATTGCTGGCTTTGGTGGATCAGTAACGGTAATTGGTTTTGTAAAAAACACATAGAATTACATTGGAATCTCTGGAAAGAAAATGCAAATTTTAACTTTTCACTCTTACTTTGCAGTTATTCCTGTGAAATGCAGAAAGGGTTAAATAACTGAATGAATGTAAATTTAAATACTTGAAAGAGTGAAGATTTCAAAATGGGTTGAATTGTGGGGGGTTTTAGTATAGAGGCCTCTAAAATATACTCCAAAACTGAACTGGTGCCTAAAGAATTTCTGAGTTTGAAATTTTCACGAACATTTTGAAAATTGCTACTAAATATTTACGGCCTCTAACATCCTAAATAAGTCAAAGCATGTTCACCAAATGCTTTTAAAATAAAGTAGACATGTTATAGATATGAATTAATAAATAATGAATGTAGTATTACTATTTTCCTGATTGGCAGAGACTTTCAAATGTAGAGAATGCGCTTTTTTTTACATTTTTAATAACATTTTGGAGTTATTCACAAAAAAATTCTAAAGCTATCAACTCAAATTTACCACTAACATAAAGTAGAATATGTAACAAAAAAACAATCTTGGAATCAGAAGGATTGGTAAAAGCATTCCCAAGTTATTGATGAATAAAGTGACACAGGTCATATTCATAAAATTTGCCTTGGTCCTGAAAGGGTTAAAACCATATATTTCTTTCAATCTATTTAAACTCAATCTCTTCTTTATACATTCCTAATATCCTTCTCCGACTTTCTAGACCCTTTGCAATTATAAACATAAACATAAGCCTTTTTAGCTTTCAGTATAAACAGATATAGCACAGCGGAGATTGCCATGTCATGTGATAGCACCATGTGTTTTGTCAGCTGTCACGGTGCTATAGTGCAATGGCAAATTCAGCTCTGCACTTTTCTGTGGCTAATGGCACATGCACAGTTTATTACGACTTTCCTGATATCCTTCTAATAACACTTTCCAGACACTTTAAATGAATAAATAACGTAAATCCCTTTAGCTTTCAGTATGCACAAATGCAGCAGAGTTGAATTTGTTATTGTGATCTTTTCTTGTGTTTCTGTAAGCTGTCCCGGTGAAACGCAACAAGCAACAGCAAATTCAGCTCTGTACTTTACTGTAATTCCTACTGGCACATGCACAGTTCCGTACTACTTTTTCTAATACTTTCCAGATCCTTTATATGAATAAGTTTGCCATTGCGATATCATCCTGTGTCTCTGTGAGCTGTCATAGTGCAACAAAAGAAGCAATGACAAACTCAGCTCTGCTGAGTTCTCATGACACGTGCGCGGTTTGTTCACACCTACTTTACCCTCTACAAACACATGCTTTAACGCACTGTTCTTACTTCGATGTCATAGTTAATAGCATTATACAGTTAGTATCATAATTTTTACATTGTAGTTATTTAAAAAAAAAAAAAAAAAAAAAAAAAAGATAACTAACGAAAACGGATGATTTCTAAATATTTCTAAGATTAAATAAATTATCTTTCTTAAATATTTCGTAATATTCCTTAAACTGCAAAAAACGAGCCCCACATTAACAGGTATTATAAATAAATAATCAGGGTAAAGACTGAAACTCCTTTTTCATCTCTGGATACAGTTCTTGCTGCACACACATTGTACAGGTGTGATGCAGCTACATGTGATGCAGGTGTCATTCATCCTACAGTTCATGGTTAGGCACTATCCAAGTGCAAGGCAAGTACAGTATCAGACCATTCAGCCTTGGTGGATGAGAAACAGGTAGATGGTACAAGGTTGGTTTCTGCACCATTTTTTGACCGTTCAACACTGAAGACACTGTCACAGATATGGTACCTAGCCCTGACGTGCAAGAAGGTCACGTTCTGACCATATGTTCAGTCTTGAATGTAGTTGCATGGCTTTTCAAGGCTTCTTCTTTGCTAGTGTATTAAACAGCTTGTCCCAGTGAGTAAAGTAAGGTGCATAATTGGAGACAAACTTTTCATGATGGAGATCGTGATGACTTGGTCCACCGAATATGCCAAATGGTATTAACCTGTGGGTAGACCATGGCATGTCATAGCCACAATGATCTTCCACGGACAGGTAGATATGGATGATGAAGACGGCCATTTCTGTCATTGGATGACAACCCAGCAAGATGGGACTGACATTTGCAAAGAATCCAAGAGACAGCATCTCCCAGACACTGGAGTACTGTGTAGCCAATGCAAAGGTGGCGGTGTACTTGTGATGCATCTTGTGAAAGGTTTTATACAGAAAGGGAACCTTGTGATGCAGCAGGTGCCAAGCAAAATACTGGAAGTCAAATAGAAGCAGACAGGCAATGATGTCCAGTATAAATGTATGCAGTTGTGGTGCCTCTGCTGGTAAAGCTACTGGTCTCCAGTACACATAAGCAACAGTCAGTGGAAATATATAGACCAAGTGGCTGTACACGGTGTGTGCCAGGCAATGTAGCACCATAGCCAGGGTAGGTCTGGACTTTGGCTGTACTTGGTATTTCTTCAAAGCAGGTATTCTGTGACAGATAGCATCCAGTGCCAGGTAGGGAAGACAGAAGAACATGTAGACTGTGAAGGCGAAGATAACTGGATAGAAAGGGGATCTAACCAGATGGTCTTTTGATGTGACAAAGTCCCATAGTGGCTGCAGTAGGATTGAGCCTGAATCTGTCTTCTCCCTCCAGTTGGAGAGGCTCGGGAGTACTGCCTGCATGCTGCTGTTCATTCTGAGTATTGTGCTCTCACATGTGTGCTGCAGAGAATATATAGCCCTCCTACTTCCTGCCGCCTATCAGCTTCTGGGGAATCCCAATTCACTTTCCATTAGAAAGGAAAGCAGTGACGTCTCAGAAGCAAAACCGACTTTTTTTTTTGTTTGTTTGTTTTTTTAATTATTCATGAGTTTATGAATCTGATACCGATAATTTATCATACTTATTGTGATAATAGTGATATTAAATACCCTGTGGCTGGCATTTACGTGCACTGGATTATTATGCAGATGATGTAAGATTTCTGCTAAATTCTATGCACCTGCATGTACTTCATGGCTTACTTTATTTACCTGCCAACAGAATTATAATCACAAATGAGGTGTTTTATGTGGATTTGAGGTACTCAGGCTATGCTCACACATTGCATTTTTACTACATTCATGGCATGCTGAAAAAATTTACCAAAAATACCATGTGTGAACACAACCTCAGGGTAAGTTTACCACTGCTATATATCCGAATTCTATAAAGATGGCAGCAGCATACAGACAGTGCTGGGTGGGGAAGGGCGCAGGGGGGGTGTACGCTTTTAGGAAAGATCAGATAGGCGATGATGTCATTCTGTAGTTCATCAGAAGTCAGCTGACCTAGAACCGACCATTTTCTGAGACACAAAAACCATGTGATATTCTGGGGGTTTGCTGGTCCGGTCACAGTAATGAAACATATGGATGGGACTGTAGGTTTAGTGCTGATGTTTGCATTATTTGGCCAAAAACAAAACATGGAGTGCTTTATCTTTGTTTCATGCCCCCTCCCCTAGACCTAATCGTTTAACCTTATGTGAGATTAACCATTCTTATGCTAATCTTGTTGATGTAGTATTTCCTTATGCTGTAGTGATCAACTGTACTGCTCTCTGGACTGATTCTTCTACCTTCTGCACTGCCATAACATCAAGGGCACTACTCAGTACCATCAGCCGGGTGCTGTATGTGATGTCCTAGTTGACTTAATACCATCATTACTGAACAGTCCTCTTCTACTCCTTAGGGGTATCCCAAGAACTACTTCAGCTATCATGGCCAAAGCTTTCTACTGGTTGTGACACCACCGTTAGCATCAATGCAATTTAAAGAGGTTTATCTAGCATTGATGACCTAATACTAGGATAGGGCACAAATATTAGTTCTGCAGGGGTCTGAGCCCCAACATTCCTTTCAATCCGCTTTTTGAAGAGGCACAGTTTCTTATATACTTCACATATATATATATATATATATTTACTGTATATTGTTTATACAGGCTACAAGCTGGTTCATGTACACTTGCGTATTATGCATCACTGCTACAAATTGTATAGTTATTGCAAGTACGAATAGACTTGTACCTGGTGTAAAAGGTGAGGAGGCATAAGCGAAATTTGGGGGGTGCTGGGGGGGCAGTGGCTCCTGGGCCCACACTGGCAGGGGCCCACTGAGGTCTCAGAGGCTTATGCTGTCTGCAAAAGCTATTTCTTTTGGGTAGTGTCTAAATCCCATACAGCAAAGGGACCTCACTGGGTGCGCGCACACAGCTCCCAGGCAAGCCCCGCCCCGGACGGATTTCATTGGCTGCTCCACTCCGGGCTGCCTATCAGTTAAAATCAGACCCTGCCGGACCCCCGACCCTAATCCGAGCGTTTAGTATTAGGGTTAGGGTTGGGGGTCGGATTAGGGTTACGTCCCACTGATTCTCATGTCTAACCCTCCCCACAACCCCAACCTTAACCCTAACCCTCCTGATTAGCACCAACCCCGAGGGTTAGGGTTAGGGTTGTTGTGTGGGAAGGGGAAAGTTAGATGATTTTAGTAACCCTAATCCGACCCCCAACCCTAACCCTAATACTAAACGCTCGGATCAGGGTCAGGGGTCCGGCAGGGGCTGATTTTAACTGATAGGAAGCCTGGAGTGGAGCAGCCAATGAAATCTGGCCGGGGCGGGGCTTGCCTGGGAGCTGGGTGCGCGCCCCCAGTGAGGTCCCTTTGCAGTATGGGATTTAGTCACTACCATTTCTTTTGCAGACAGCCTGCAGAGCGATGAGGAAGGACCTGTGGTGATGTCATAAGGGGGCGGGGCTGAGAACTGGAGAGGATTCTTGTGGATGAAGGACCTGTGGTGATTTAATGAGGGGGCGGGACTGAGAAGATGATGGTGCATGAAGGACTATGTGATCATTGTCCTCTTATATCTCCTCCTGTAATGTGATAGATAGATAGATAGATAGATAGATAGATAGATAGATAGATAGATAGAGAGATAGATAGGAGATAGATAGATAGATAGATAGATAGATAGATAGGAGATAGATAAATAGATAGATAGATAGATAGATAGATAGATAGGAGATAGATAGATAGATAGGAGATAGATAGATAGATAGATAGGAGATAGATAGATAGATAGATAGATAGATGATAGATAGATAGGAGATAGATAGATAGATAGATAGATAGATAGATAGATAGATAGATAGATAGGAGATAGATAGATAGATAGATAGGAGATAGATAGATAGATAGATAGATAGATAGATAGATAGATAGATAGATGATAGATAGATAGGAGATAGATAGATAGATAGATAGGAGATAGATAGATAGATAGATAGATAGATAGATAGATAGATAGATAGATAGATAGATAGGAGATAGATAGATAGATAGATAGGAGATAGGAAATGGATATCTAGCAGCTCATCACATATCTTGGATTGTACATGTATGATCACAACCAGCTTTTGAGGTTGATGCGTTCGCTTGAAAGTATACGATATACGCCCGCACAGTGCACACTACGTATGAGCTTACGGCCGGATCGTATACGGCGCCGTGAAAAATGAACAAGACCATTGTTTGAGGACGGAAATGTTCCAACTCACGGCCGTGGATTTCCATGCGGTCCCGTACGGAGTACTTATTTCAGCCAAATTGAACTTGATTTTTCGATCCAAAAGGTTCTGTGTGGTTTACGGGGCTGGGCGAAGATTTCCAAGTAAATGACCTGCCTCAGATCGCTTCGAAACAAGCTAGGGAAGCATAACTGTACTACGGGCGTATGTTCGCGGTTCGTACGCATCCGGCCGCATGTCGATTTTTCCCACGCCCGCAGTTTCAGCCACACATGTACGCCGGCGTACGAAATGCGGCCCGACTCATAGGCAGTGTGAACATAGCCTTAATGTCTAAAAACTTATTACCTATACCACTATTATTTTTAGGCAAAGATAATCTGGTTAAAAGGGTTCTCCAGAATTAAGAAAAAAAACCATAGTTACTTTCTTCCAAAACAGCGCCACCCCTGCTCTTAGATTGTGTGTGGTATCACAGTTTGGCACTATTCACTTCGAATACCACACACAAACTGAGGACAAGAGTGGTGCTGTCTGTGGAAGTAGGCAGCTATATTTTTCTAATCTTAAGCACTTTAAATTTTTTTGTGGTTCTATATGAAATGTACAGAAGCCTCTTACACTGCTCTTTATCCTTATCCACTATGAGTAATGTAGAAGAATATTCCCTTTATTATTCAGAAGCCTTGTCACCAGCTGAGGTTCCCTATGGGTAAGGTTGGTTGGGGGCCCACTCAGACTCACTCGCCCCCCCTAGGCTGAACCCCTAGCTATGCGCCTGTGAGGAGGCATCACACATGTGCAGGGCCTCTTCAAACTGGTGAAGGTGGAGGGTGCTGGGAGTTTGATCCCATATGAATTTGGTCAGCTGGAGATAGATAGACAGACAGACAGATAGATAGATAGATTTGATATGACTGATTGTAAGTGCGCTGGTAGTTCAGCACTTTAACACATTTATTGGCAATGAGAGTTTTTAAACAGGGAGTGTGTGACCACCAGTGTAAAAAGGGCACTTAGTGTGAGAGAGTGTGATATGCAGGGACTCTATACAATAGCTGTCAAAAAAGCTGAAAAAAATCTCAGTTCAGTTGGGGACAATATTATTTTACTGAAAGAGTAATTGGAAAATAATAGGAAATAGGAAAATAATCTAACCAGGTGTTTTTTCTGTTGAAAATCTTTTACTCACCTGTAGGTGGCAGCAGACAGTATATGTATATATGTGATGTGATTCAGATCAGCTTTTGTCTTGCAATGTACAAGGTATATATGAAGGCACAATTAAACATTATCATTAGCAAGTATGAAATATGAATTTAGAACAACAGTAACAGTAAAAGCTTATGCTTCATCAGACCATAACAAAACTCCTATGGTGGGATAATGCAACCCTACAATCATCACTGTACTTATCATTCTTGGCCCTCTCACCAACATTGCCCCCCCCCCCACACACACACACACACACACATATTCTGCTTCAGCAGCAAAGCAAGCATTTTCTTTACAGAACTTTAAAGTGCCTATATAGATTTAATAAATGGTGGGAGTGATAGCAATGGGAAAGCCAACCATATAATGTATATGGGAGTTTCCTAAGCCTCCCCGAATGGGACAAGCCAACCATATAATGTATATGGGAGTGTCCTAAGTCTCTGAATGGGACAAGCCAACCATTTAACGTGTTTAGGACATTCTAACCCTCCCTAAATGGTGCAAGTCAACCATTTAATATTTATGGGGCATCCTAACACCCCCCCCCCCCCCCCGAATGGGACAATCCAACTATTTAATGTGTATAGGGGGTTCTAACCCTCCCTAAATGGGACATGCCAACAATTTAAGGTAAATAGGGGGATTCTAACCCTCCCTAAGTGGGACAAGCCAACCATTTAATGTGTATGGAGGCGTTCTGACCTTCACCAAGAAATGGAAAGAAGGGTCTGGAATAATGGATGCCAGCATGTACTCATGGGAGATAACCTGCCATGAGAGTCTTATAAGCTCCAGGGCCTATGTCCTCTGACATAGTGGCCTATTTGCAACTGTAACCCCCTTACTGCTGTGCCAGGTACACGTGTAATATCATCATTAAGTGTAGAATTTGAGAAAATCTGGAGGAGTAACTGAACAAGCGTTCAGCCAACAGCTATCTAAGGGTCTATTTACACAGATAGGTTTTTATTGCATTTTAGTCAATTAATATTATTAAGTCAAAGCCAAGAACAAACTATAAAAGGATGACAGGTCATAAAGGAAAGACTGAAATATCTCCAGTTTTCAAACCCATTTCTGGCTTTGTTTTCAGTAATTGCAATTAAAAACCTGAATGTGTGAAGATAAAATGGTGCTAAGACAAACATCAATTTTCTGCCTTTTAAATGCACTTTAATACCATAAGGGCTCGGTAAAAATATTTATACACTGCTACTGATCCATATTCACCAGAGAGCATGTGTCGCTCTCACTTTTTATCCAAGCATTTTTACCAAATATCTTCCTGGTGAAAACAGACTGTGTAGATCTTAGTATCTTAGATCTCTACCTACAACATGACTATCCACAAATGTTTTAGTGGGTGCACGTACTTTTCCTCAAGTGTGACTAATGATCATTTATAAAAAAAAAGTGTGCATTAAACGATGCCCCCCCCCCAAAAATAACTAAATAAATAATGATATTATTATTATTATTATTATTATTATTATTATTATTATTATTATTATTATTATTAATAATAATAATAATAATAATAATAGATAAACAGGTATCAGGAAACCAATAAATAGTATGAATCATAGACAACATTTAGAAAAGATGTAAGCACACTTTGTATTGCCATGTTTTTTTTACGTCTAGACTGTTACAAATATATGTATTCTGCACAGAGAACACAGTGTAAATGCTAATCCATCTATATGTCTACCCCAGAAGGGTACCAGTAATAACTACAGCTATAACTCTGCAAACACAAGCCCTTACAAAGCGCCAGAAAGTAAGAGAGAGAAATACAAGTCACAGATATTAAAATAGGGTAATGTAATGTAATGTAATGTAATGTAGAATTGGGTAATAACTTATAAGGCATAAGAACTACTGTATATACATTTAGTATCAGTGTAATTGCAAAGAATAGAGTTAATGTGTCACTTTTATTGCAAACACCATAAAAATGAAAGCCTTGCAATATGGCAGAATTGTGTTTTTTTTATTTCACCCCAATTTTTTTTTGTTCTGCAATATAGCAAAAGTAGTAAAAGTATGGAATTTACTACAAAAATATGCACCCAAACTACTGTATTCTAGTGTAGGAAAAAGGTGTGGGTGTAACAGGGAGCACTGTGACAGACACAGAAAGGCATTATGGCTGGCACTGAGGAATACATTTGTGCTTGACAGTGGGGACATTGTGATTAGTGGACACTTCCCCCTATGAATCTTGTGTCGTTTTTCTCAGCGGCACATTATTATGATGAAATATTATCGACTAAATGTTTAGTCCACAACAAAGCTTGCTGTGATCCTTCACTTCATCACTGAGAACATGTTTACTTAAAATGTCTGCTTTTGCTAGAAAACATACACCCATCAGCTGTAACATTTTCACCGCCTGCATAATATTGTATTCATTTCCTTCATGCTGCCAGACAGAGTTTTAACGATCAAGGCATGAACTTCACAAAAGCTCCAAATGTGTCCTGGGTATCTGATACTAAGATGTTAGCAGCACAACCTTTTATTGGTTAAATGTGTTTCAAACAACTTCCCTTCATCGTAACCCTTCACTTCATTTCATCGGTTAACAGTGTCAACTGGGCGAGGCTTCATGGCAGTTGGGCCTGACTATCAAGATGCCCTGCCTAGATGACAATGTCAGCAATGCCCCTACATAAATCCAGCGTGCACCAAAGCCTCTCTACGCGCACACAGTAAAACCCTCAAAGCTGGCCTAGGTTTTACTGACATTTTTCCATCGTGCCAATTAAATCTTAAATGTGGCGCATGCAGAGCCTGCGCCCCCCTCTGTGTGCGGCCACATACACCATCCTGTGGTGTATGTGGCGTAGAGGACTCATATGCAAATAAATTACTTGCAAAACAAGAGTTTGCAAATAGATTTATTTGAATCAGGGTCCTCTACGCCACAAATTAGACGGTGCACCATATAATAAATGTCCCCCTATGTGTATGCATTGTTAGCCTGTCTGCAACCCCTTATCTTTTATAACCCATAAAATTCTGGGCAACTGTACCTTGTGTAAATAACTTTTTTCTTACTATATACACAGTGCTGCCTCCTGAATGTAATCCCTTCTACTTTCTCCGAGCAGCAGATGTATCTTGATCCTTGTTGTGATCCTGCTGCAGTTTTATTAGATTCTGACATGTCTTTTCTTTGAACAAAAAGCAGCGGCTGCTGCGGAGGGGGGTTCGCTCTCCCATAGACGGGCTATGGAACACTGAGACAGGCGGCAGGAATTCCGCCTGTTTTACTCAGTGTGAACATACCCTTAGAGCGAAAAAATTAAATGCTAGCTGGTCTTACCAAGTCCCCTTGAGTATTTTGAGCTGTCTCCTGTCTTTCTAGCTGCTGCCATTCCTGAGTTACAAGTTTTTCTAAAAGCCGATCTATAATCAAGAAAGGAAACTACATTTCCCATCATGCATTTCCCTGATTGGTCCATTTGTGTACTTGACCCCTTAGATTTCTTTCCTGCTCACTGCCGTCATTACTATTGCACAGTAAACACAGGACTTTCACAGATTTTGCATGACATCACCCAAATATGTATTCCATACTAGCTGATGATGTAGCAGAGCTGATGCGCGCATGGTGCTGCATGTGCTGCATAACAAGCACCTGTTTACTGTGGGGTGGGGGTGTAGTGTAGGTTTAGATCTCTGCTTGCTGACCGTGAATAAAAACATTCTAGTTCCATCCAGACTCTAAGAACATCTATAACACAAATATAATATACAGAGCTGTGACACAATGACGTACATATACCAGCATTCACTGACATCAAGCTGAAATAGAACTATAACTTCTCATATTACAGAAACCTAGGTTCAGAGACACATGTACAGTAAGTCTATAAAAGCAGCACAGGTGCATGGAGATGATGCAAATAATGTCTACTGGGGACAGGTTACCAAGTCAATAGACAAGCTAACCCGGCCCCCAGAGAGGAGATCACATGTCCTGTGACCACAAAGGGAGGGGGGAAGAGGGAGCTGAGCATGGTCAGAGTGGGCCTAGAGTAGAGGATTTTACACAATCAAAGCCATTAAGAATGAGAAAAAAACAGGGAAAGGGTCAAAGATCGGTTATACATGAATATTAGACATAGGGTGGTATTGGGAAGGATTGTTTAGAATATTGTTTTTGTTACCCAGATAACCCCTTTAAACTCTTTGTCAATTTGTGCAGTGTGTCAGGGTGCATTATCTGGCTATTATTATGCCAGAACCCAGGAGAACATTATACAGACCATTACAATGCCTCTGCTTGCTTGTTTTTTCTTTTTCTGGAATTTCTTGAAAATAGAAGAATACCATGGTTATAAACTATTCATTAAAATCATAACAATATAACTATACTATATATACACAATATACACATATATATATATATATATATATATATATATATATATATATATAAAATCAAAATGTAGCACTATTTAAAATAAACACCAATAAATACTATATGTTGGTTGCTGTCCTAAAAACACAAAAGGGAACAGGAACCATAAAAAATTATGTTAAGCCAGTTTGGCTATTTTTCGAGCATGCTACAGAAGCGTCTAATACAATGGATGCATTGTTCAGGAAAATTATATCAACCAGAAAGACAAACATTTGCATCCTGAGGACAGTGGAGATTCCAAGTTTGTGTGATACAATGTTTAGTGGGTTCGTACATTAGGCAATGGGCTGAGATAGGAAGGTAAATATTCTCGCTGGGAGCTGGAAATTCCACTGATGATTTCAGACTTGAGGTCAGCTTTTGAATTTGCTGCTGCCCAAGAAAAGCTACTGTATCACATGCTGAAGCTATTGCATAACCAACTAGAAATGGAGATCACACATCAGATATATAAAAATAAACACTTTCATACATACTAAAACCTCAGTCTATGATTTTTTTTAAATCATTACAACATTATATCAGCCATAACTTATTTTTCGTCTAAGTTGCTGTAATAGATCTGTAATTCTGCTGTGTCATGCAAGAATAACACCACATTTGCTGTATTGTACTATGAATACTGATTACTTTTGTGTTTTTAAATTTTATATTTATTTAATTTAAAATGCAGAGGCATGTGTGGCATATAAGGTGGCATATATACTGAAGGTGTGCCCTTGCTGCAGTACAATCTTCTTCATTTTCTTTTTGGCTTTGGGCTGTCAGTATACCAGGCACAGGGATATAGATAGATAGATAGATAGATAGATAGATAGATAGATAGATAGATAGATAGATAGATAGATAGATAGATAGATAGATACACACAAAATTATGCAGGACAAGTAATAGGACAGAGAACGGAATAAAGAGTGGAAATACTTTTTTATGTAATCAATGAATATATTACAATAAAGCATTCCCACACAGCAGAAGTAAAGGAGTAAGTGGATACAGAAACAAGTTTATAATTAGTAACCAAAGAGGTAGAAACGTCAATACATAATATTTACACATTAGCACTGAATATAAAAGGTAACACCTAAACTCTGAAATGATAAGACCAAAATAGTTCAAATGAATCCCAACAGATAGAGGCCTGTAAACTGCAAAGAAATAGTAAAGGGCTAAGGCATCAAGATACCGAAACCGAAAGAGGAGGAAAATTGGGTTAATTGGGGGTGGGGGTAATTTATTTAATACTAATATACAAGCATATGAATATGTTTTGTTTGCACTAACACTATTTACAAACAAGCATATCAGAAGTAGGCAATTTTGTAAACAATTATGTTCTATATTGTAATGTAGATCTGGTCCATCACTTGTCCTGCATAATTTTTTTAACAGGTTTTGTTAATTTATATGCATTTAGGATGTGGTCACTTGTGGGTGTTCATAGGTGATTTATAAGTGGTATGTGAATAGTGTATAGCAGTTTCACACATTTGTCCTAACATGGCCTGAAACCATTGCAATAACAAACGACAATTGGAAAGATCAGCATTCATTTGCAGAGCCTTAACTAACCTCAATCAGTTGTGCAGCCTATCGATTTCATCATAGATGACCCTACGTTTCCATTTAAATGGGTGGATGTCCGGTCGACTAACAATAATTGGCTGCACATAAGATGTGATTGGCGAACAAATGAGAAGTTTCTCACTCCTTGGTGTTCAGTTGGTCCTTTAATCCACACAGGAACTATATTATAATATGTAAGTCTGTAGTTGATACTAAGCTGCTTTTTATTTTCCATTGCTCTATTGTGGATAGATGAGATATAGTTAGACATGAAGGCATAAAGGTTTTATATGGCATCCTTATGCATATTTGCCCACACATGTTGCAGCTGGGCGTATAGATCTTGCACACTCAAATGTTGCTGAAGCTGGCATGCTAGCTAGTCACCTACATGCTCAATTTGCAATATCAATATACAATGCATTCAGAAAGTCTTTAAACCCTTTCACTTTTTAATATGTTGTTATTTTAGTGCCTTGATCTAAAATAAATTAAAAAAAAATCCAGTTTTCCACCATCATTTGCCCCTTGATAGCCCATAATAACAAAGTGAAAAAGAAAATGTTGGAAATCTTTGTTGTTTTACTAAAAAGGAAAAACTAAAATATTGCCCTGACATAAGTATTAGACCCTTTGCTTAGTTCTTAGTTGAAGCACCTTTGGCAGTGCTTCCAGCCTCCAGTTTTCTTGGGTACGATACCACAAGATTTGCCAACCTGGATTTCTGCATATTTTCTATGCAGAACCTTTCTGTTCCGTTCCGTTAGGTAAGATGGGAACCATTGGTGGACGGCAATGATGTATGGCCAGTGATACATGTATTTATTGTCAGTTTTTTAGGGTTGGCTATAGGTCCTCTTTAAATCTACAGTATTAACTTAATCATAGATTGTTTACATCCAGTTACTTGTGCACTGAGCATATGACATTGTTTGGTTTTTATAAGAGCTCTATAAAATATGAAACATGGAAAAAAAAACTTCTGCAAGTTTTTATTCGTTTGAGAGAGATTATGGTTTTAAATATATACATTCCTATAAAATGAAAAAGATTATAAAAAACAGTATGCATTCCTGAAACCCTGGAAATGTCAAAAACATCACATGACAGAATCCCCAGAAAAGGGAGGCTTTAGTGTTGTCTTGCTGTAACACGGCTGTGGATTACTGGAATAAGAAAAAATGGAAAGTGTCCGATAAATGAGTTTATGAGAGTAGTCAGTGCTCTATAACCTCCCTAGGGATGTCTACTGATAAAAACATTGTGGAGCAGCTAAAAGCATGTCCTGTAAGGAAATTAAACTGTAGGCTAAAGCATGGATTCCTGCCAGAGAAAAAGTACAGCAGTAACAGTGGCTTAAAAAAATACTAAAATATCAGTAATATAAATAATCATCTCTACTGATCCCTAACAACCCCATGTGGGTTTTCTCTCTATATTTACAGTTAAAGATGACAGATACCATAATGTCAGAGGAAACACAATATGTTGTGTCACCTCATCTTTACACCTTCATACTTTTAACAGCCCACTTATTCTATATAGAGATCAGGCAAGTCATCTACATATACATCTATATAAAGATGAGGAGTAATATACAGAGACATATGCACAAAAGGTCAAAGAGATGACATAGCATACCAGATCCCTTGTACATTGTACATCTACTGGCACTGGTGAAAAGAAGTTTTTCTTTAGATCAGCAGATGTAATGTAATTAGAGATGGGCAAACATGCTGGTCCGAGCTTGGTACTCGTTCGAGTATTAGTGTACTCCATGATACTTGTTACTCGGACAAGCATCTTGCGATACTCAAGAAAATCTCATCTTCCGATTCCTGTAAATTTGGGCGCAATTTCTCAGCCAATCAACATGCAGGAGACTCTTTGGTACATGCAGCGATCACATGGGACCCAGACATGTCGATAGCAGCGATTGGTTGGCTGGCCAGATCAGATGACCCTACCATATAAAAATCTTGGCCGTCGATGATCGGTTCACATGCATGCTGGAAGAGAATAGGGACAGAGCTGCTGCTTTTCAGGGAGGGCGTTAGGCAGGGAATTAGCATTCCAGTAGGCAGGGAATATCAGATAAAGAACCTAACAGAACTTTTAAGGGCTTAAAATCTTTATTTTTTTGTATTACTCCAAACTGCTGGCTGGGACTTGCAGTGAAGCTACCACAATTTTAGCAGCACACTGAGGTGATCGGCTGCTGGCAGAAAGGGGACATTAGGTGTTGCATACAGACCCCTAAGAAGTCCACAGTACTATCATATTACTTTGTGGCTGGTGCTGCTAATTGCCCTGTGTAAGAGGTTGCCATCCACTATATACCTCCATTTACCAACAGATTGTATACCACAGCCTCCAAAAAACTAGTGTGAACAGTATATGTTCTTATTTCTTAGTGCTGCCATATCGAATCTCACTGCTAATTGCCCTGTGTAAAAGGGTGGCATCCACTATATACCTCCATTTACCAACAGATTGTATACCACAGCCTCCAAAAAACTAGTGTGACCAGTGTATGTTCTTATTTCTTAGTGCTGCCATATCCAATCTCACTGCTAATTGCCCTGTGTAAGAGGGTGGCATCCACTATATACCTGCACTTACACACCCTGACTCTATACGACTACCTCCAAAAGTAGTCAGAGTAATATATTTTCTTGGCTTCCTGTGATCTTTAGTGCAGCTTTCTCAGTCTTGACTGTGCAGTGTCCATAAAAAGGTGAACCCCAGGGGTAAGGGTCGACAACGAGGGCGTGGGGTTCCAAGCGATGCAGTTGGCAGAGGCCGTGGTTCAGGGCAGGGTGACACAGCAGCACCCATTGAGGAGGGAGCAGTGGCACATCGCAGACATTCACTCCCTAGCTTCTCGCAACTTACGGGGTATCAGGGTACACCGCTATTGAAACTGCAGCAGTGTGAACAGGTGATGATGTGGATAGCTGATAATGTGTCCAGTAACTTATCCACCACCCAGTCTTCCACGCAGTCCACCCACGCTACCCAAGGGAGTGGAACCTTTGCTCCAGCAGCTCAGCCTCCTTCTTCATAGCCTGGGAAACTCTTTTCTGGACCCTTCCCTGAGTCTGAGCAACTGGAGCAGTCAATCTGTCCCAATGCCCAAACTATGCAGCTCACGCAGTCAGTGGGCGATGAGAGTGGGGACTTGCACGCAGAGTTTGAAGAGGTGTCTGATGATGACAATGAGACCTGGTTGTCAGACAGTGAGGTTGTTGTCATGGATGTAACTTAAAGTGGGGAGAAGAGTGAGGAATTGGAGGAAGAGCTGGTGGATGAGGACGAGGTAACTGACTCGAGCTGGATGGATAAGCCTAGTAAAGACAGTGCTTCTGAGGGGGAGGCAAGTTCAGTCACAGGACCGGTTGGAAGAGGAAGAGGGGTGGGCAGAGGGAAAAGCAAGGCCAGATTCAGCAACTTTTTCACGGAGTCCAACTCCTGTGGCCAGACCTAGATGTTCGTAAGTCTGAAGGTTCTTTAAAGAAAGTGGGGATGACCGACGGACTGTAGTGTGCAACCTGCGCCACACCAGGATCACCAGGGGAGCCACCACTATCAGCCTAACCACTACCAGAGTGCGCAGGCGTATGAGTTCTAAACACCCCACTCAGTGGAACCAAGACCGTTCAGTGACTGCAAGTCACACCCCTGCTTCTTCCCCTGTGTCACGTGCTGGCTCTGTCAGTCCCCCCGCCCAGGCCCCAGGCACGAGCGCCTCCACACCCTCAAGGTGTCCAAGCGCAGCGTTCAACTGTCCCTACAACAGACCTTTGAACAGAATTGCAAATGCACCGCCACTCACCCACATGTACAAGCCCTAAATGTGCACATAGGCAAACTGCTGAGCCTGGAGATGCTGCCCCAACGGCTGGTAGAGACAGAGGCTTTTAGGAAGCTCTTGGCAGCAGTGCTCTACTGTGTCAGGCCTAATTTTTGGGAGGTTCCACGCCTGCCTTATCTACCTTTTTCACTGAGTTCTCACCGCCATGCTGTGTCAGGCCTAATTTTTGGGAGGTTCCACACCTGCCTCATTTAAAGGCCGGTAAAGGCCACTTTATGGTCTTTTTTTTTAATCTTCAATTTCAATTTTCAAATCGACTTCAATTCAAGTGCTATTTTGCAGGGCTGTCAGATCATCTATTGTATCTCCAAGATACACGCCACCGTTCAAAGGAACAGACAGTGAAAATAGTGGATCCTAATTTAGCATCCTCGTGTTGTCCATTTCGAACCATATTATCTGTGGATGTCAACTTGCGGGTGTCCTCTGCCGTCCTTTCATTTTTTAGCTGTTACAAAGGCAGTAGTCAGCTGCTCATTAAAGGCCACTTTGTGGTCTTTTTTTTTCATCTTCAATTTTAATTTTCAAGTAAACTTCAATTGCTAGTGCTATTTTGCAGGGCTGTCAGGTCATCTGTTGTACCTCCAAGATACATGCCATCGTTTTTATCCTAATTTAGCATCCTTGTGTTCTCCATTTTGAACCGTACTGTCTGTGGATCTCAACTTACGGGTGTCCTCTACCTCCTTTCATTTTTTATCTCTTTCAAAGGCAGTAGTCAGCTGCTCGTTTAAGGTCACTTTATGGCCTATTTTTTAATCTTCAATTTTAACTTTCAAATCCAATTAACGACTGTTTCAAAGGCAGTAGTCAGCTGCTCATTAAAGGCTACTTTATGGCTTATTTTTTAATCTTCAATTTCAATTTTCAAATCAACTTCAATTCGATTAATAGTCAAATTCAAATTTGACTATTTTAAAGGGTTGTCTGGTCATCTTTTGTATCTCCATGGTGTCATGCTACTTCTGTTTTAATGGTTCACTGTGTGATTACTGCCATGCTGTTGCCCAGAATTTGCCATAATGATGCGATTAGGCAGCCTCAGAGGCATCCATGCATGCTGCCCCTGCTGTTTCCTGTCCATTTCCGTGGTGTTTCCATCATTTTCTGAGGTTGACAGGTTTTCACACGATCTTCTTTCTGACAAGCTTGGGTCCCCTGCAAAAATGCTCGAGTTTCCCATTGACTTCAATGGGGTTCGTTACTCGAAACGAGCACTCGAGTATCGGGAAATATTTGTCTCGAGTAACGAGCACCCGAGCATTTTAGTACTCGCTCATCACTAAATGTAATGTAATTATTACACCGGTAATGTACATAAGGCATCAGAGCACATAGAATTCTTTCCTATTGTAAGGGTGGGTTCATACTGAGGAATTCTCGTGGATAATATCGGCGGAATTCCTCTGTCTGTTTGCGCGCACGGCCGCGCGCCTTTCCGCTGGCCCCATAAACACCATTCTATGGGCCGGCGCATAAACAAAGTAGAGATGCACGAACGGCACTTCACCTAAAATCTTCACCTTTATTTCATATATAGACAGTTAGGACATGGACATCATGGAGGAACTTGCTCCCAGCCTACGTACGTTTCCCGCTATCAAGCGCTTTCTCAAGGCAACATGGGTAGTGGGGCGTTCACTCCTTTACATATACACGTAATCACATACATTTGCATAATTAAAAACAACAAAACAGAAACCTTTAGAGAAATACGCTGTAGTCATTCCTGTCATTGAGGCCGAGACTGCCCAATGCTTCCGTCTCAATTATAATGCGGGCTTCCGCTTGCAAGAGTCTTTTGTGAGTATTCACATTGCCATCTGGTTTAATTTTTTTCAAACCTGCGAATTTTAACATATTTTTATCAGAGTTATGGAAATCTTTCATATGTGTAATTAATCTGGGACAACCTTTACCCGTGGAGAGTGACCGCATATGTTCCTTGACCCGTACTTGTAATTTTCTAATTGTCTTCCCAATATAATAAAAATGACAGGGGCAAAATAAAACATATACCACATTTTTTGTTTGACAGGTTATTAAATCTGTTACAATAAATTCTTTACCCCCCACCCTTATGCAAGCCGTATCTAACATTTGGTCACATATATTGCAATTCCTGCATTTATGGTTACCTTGCGGTACCGCTTCATCTAACCAGGTACTAATAGAATTTTTTTCCTTTATTGCACCTTTTACCAACTCGTCTCTAAGATAACGGGACCTACGAAAGGATATTAGGGGTGGAAATTGGGTTCTATCTTTTAGTTCTTCATCTTCCCTCAAAATATGCCAGTTTTGATGTATTATATTTTTAATTTGTTCCGACATAGGATTAAACTCAAAGGAAAAAACAAATCTATTTTGCTGTTTTTTATTTTTATTATGGAAAATTAACTCATCAGCTGCTCAGCCGCGATTGGCTGAGCACAGTTATGCTCAGCCAATCGCGGCTGAGCTTCGGATGACTCTGCAGAGGGCGGCCGGCACTCGGGAAGATCCGCCGGCCTCCCGAAGAAGACGTCACTGCTGAGGATCGGAGACCGTGGACGACACGAGATGCGGTGAGTATAATGCACCACACTTCCGGGTCTAGCGTGGGTGGGGGGAAACACGGGGAAAGAGGCCATTCACAGACATAACATACATTACAAAGTTGTATAACTTTGTAATGTGTGTTATTCTGTGAATAATTTTTTATCGCCGGACAACCCCTTTAAGGTTTGGATGAATCTAAACTTTTCTTCAAAGTTCAGCAAACCCTCCCAAACCAAACGTTTAAAGCTTTCTCATCTCTAACTGTTTTAAATACCAAATATGTATATGAGAGGCGGACATATCACTTGTGCAGCCTGTTCAGCTGCACAGGGGCGCAGGCCAACAGAGAGGCCCGCCAGGCTCGACTCTAAAGTGTCAGCTCAGCATGGCACATGTCTGTAGTGGGCCCCCCAGGCGTTATCAGCACTCGGGAAGTGCGAGCCCCATGCTCCTGTGGGTCCCACTTAGTAACTGGATGCTGTGCCCATTCAGGCTGGTTTTACTCACTCCTTTCCTCCTGCATGCTGCTGCTGCTGACAGACCCCCCCCCCCCCCCCCCCCCCCCCTTATGTACTCCACTGTCCGGCATACCTTGTGTGAGGAGGAGAGAGCATGTGATGACAGAGACTGAAGAGATCCTGCAGGGTTATGGCTGCCAGAGACAGGACTGTAAAGAGGAGCAACAGCAGCAGCTCTGGCAGTTAGTGGTTATTGTCAGTGTGTCTGTCAGGCTGCTGAAAGTTGTAAGATAGAGGGTGGACTGTGTAAGAGAAAGCACAGAGCCCCCCCCTCCCTTATTGTAAGTTTATTCCTTTTTAACCAATATCTGTGCCCCCTCCCCCCTGCAGCATGGTTGTTTTTCTCTCATCTCCACCCTAAGCAGCCACATACAGTTCATGTATCCCACCTGTGCAGCCACATACAGTACATGTATTCCCCCTGTGCAGCCACATACAGTACATGTATCCCACCTGTGCAGCCACATACAGTACATGTATTCCATCTGTGCAGCCACATACTGTAGGTCTCCCACCTCTGCAGCCACATGCAGTACATGTCTCCCAGCTGTGCAGCCACATACAGTACATGTCTCCCACCTGTGCAGCCACATACAGTACATGTATCCCACCTGTGCAGCCACATACAGTACATGTATCCCACCTGTGCAGCCACATACAGTACATATATTTGAACTGTGCAGCCACATACAGTACATGTCTCCCACCTGTGCAGTCACATACGGTACATGTTTACCACCTGTGCAGCCACATACAGTATATGTATCTCACCTGTGCAGCCATATACAGGACATGTATCCCACCTGTACAGCCACATACAGTACATGTTTACCACCTGCGCAGCCACATACAGTACATGTATCTCACCTGTGCAGCCACATACAGGACATGTATCCTACCTGTGCAGCCACATACAGTACATGTATGCCACCTGTGCCCCAACAGTAATTAAGAGCCCATTTGTTCCCCCTATTAGTGCTCTTCTGGGGTAACTTCCACACTCTGAGCTATATATTCTCATCCCCCACACAGCATCCAGTGTACAATGCACCTAGGACCCTCCCAGTACAACAGCTGCAAACACTACAACTCCCAGCATTTACTGCAGTCTGCAACCCTCAGGATGTGCTGGGATTTGAAGTACAAATGAGCAGACAACTCAAGGGGTTGTGCTCTCGGAAACTACAACTCCCAGCATACCCTAAGAGCTTCATAAGTGTAAGGCATACTGAGAGTTGTAGTTATTGTTATTCTGTGAGTTGTGGTCACAGATACATCAGTACAGGATGGGACCAGGTCTGCATGTCGCTTCTTACGGTTTCTTTATTTGAGTGAACCTCATGATCAGTTCTATTGGTTGGCCACAGGTCCCCCACTGGGGCCTGCACAGACCACAGACCACAACACATGTACCGGATACCTGCACATACATACAGTATGTGTGTGCCTTTAAGGCAAAAAGGTGCAGAAACGAATAGGTTATGGTGGCCCAAAGACATTTTTTGCACAGGGGCCCTTTGCAGTCTGTGTCCGCCCCTGATGTACTGTATATGACTCAGGCCCGGACTGACAATCTGGCAGATCTGGCAAATGCCCGCTGGGCTGCCCTGATTGTCAGTCTGTGGGCCGCCGGGCTGAAAATGTAATTTGGCACTATTACAAGTGTGTGGCAGTTTAGTGCCGGCAGCGGCCCTGACTCCAGCAGCGGCCAGAAGCAGTGCGGCTGCTTAATAAGCTGCTTCAGGACGTTGCCGGACACTAAATTGTCACACACTTATCATTGCACATTGTGTTAATGCAGGAGGAGGAGAAGCTCACTGTCCAGTGGGTGGCGCTGTCTGCTGGGCCTCCGTGTGGTGCTCTGTCTGCAGCCTCGCTCTGGGAATACACACAGGGCCCCCTGGGAGCTGTGCTGAGAGAAAAGTAGCTCCTGGCACAGGCCAGTGACGTCATGCACCGGCGCGTCCTTAAGCCGGAGGAGAGCCATAGCCTGGGAGCCATGTCCCCTCTCCATAGTTGTCAATAGTCCCGGGTAAGCCCCGCCCCTTCACGGTAAGCCCCGCCTCCAGCACCCACCGCGGGGCTAACACAGGGCCAGAGGAGAAGAGAGAAGCCATGGACAACTGGAAGGATGTTAAGTATAATGGGGTCACCAGCATCCCAGCATCCTGTATAATGGTGTCACTCAGCTTCAGGGCCGGACTGGGACTGAAAAGCAGCCCTGGCAAACACACCCCACCAGCCCACATACAAGTCTCCCTGCACCCATTGCGCCAACTGTGCCACGCAGAAAAAAATTCAGATATGATCAGATACCAGGTGTAAGCAAGTGCTGAAAAGTATTATCACCCTGCAGACTATATAAGAGTATACAGCTGTGATCAGACACGAAATACTGAACAATTATAGATTATCTGTTTGCTCTCCTGTCATCTGTCACATGATTCATACTAATAAAGTTAAAAGTATTCTGCCCTGTAAACTATTCTTCAGGAAAAGCAAAGCCCCAGGAGAGCTTCATCTTATGGCCATGTTCACACAATGTATGTTTAGCATAAATCACAGCCGTGATTTATGCAAAAACATACGTTATATTGGAAATAATGGAATGCCGGCCAGAGCGTATACACACATTGAATAGCGGCCACACAGACACAATGGAGCGTGCGGCTCTGGCTGCACGCTCCATTGTGTGCAGCAGTGAATTGAGATTCGGGCGCACACGGGTGCCCTGCATCTGAATTCACCAGAAATGAAGATCATCAGTAACACCTGCTGTTCTGTGACCCGCCCAGATCACAGAATGGCCGGTGTTATACCATGTGTGAACATGGCCTAAAGTTACATTACTGAAATAATTCAGGGGCATCTTTCCTCCCTACCTTTGTATTGTGCAGGTCCCCTGTTATTCTTCCTGGAAATGGTTCCCTGGTCCCCAATACACTGACCCATCCAATCATCACTGACAGTATCAGACTGTGGGGACACATCTTATTAAGCAGAGGATTTCAGTCAGGCCTGGGATACATAGAGTGTTATAGAATGTTATATTCCTGTGTCACTCTCCATGTAGACCCGGCCTGAGAGAACAACACAAAGCTCTAATGTAGGACTCTCCAGAATTGTTATCTCATGGGCAGCACAGATATTCCCTATAACAGAGGTCAGGAGAGCGGATAGTGATGGCCGGGGACTCACAGGTGACATCTTCTCTGATCCCAGTCATTCTCCTATCCCAGATCACTAAGGAATGACCCCAGACCCCTACAAAATTAATACTCATGAAAATTCAGACCCCCGTGTTAACATCCCCCAAACACAATAACTACTCAGCTTAACATCTCTAAACCCTATTATTTATAGTGCACCAACTCCCTACCTGAGGATGTGATGCACTATAAAGGATGGGGGGAGCAAATAACACTGCAATATCATGACCACATATTACCACCACCTAATGACTAACACCATCATATTGTATACAGTACACTATATGCAGACCATGTATACCTCCATACAGTCAGCATATTACAGCACAGTTACAGTACACTCAGTGACTCACATGTGACCTCTTCTCTGATTGGCGTCTTCCTCTTTCGTTGTTTTCCCCACTTGGCCCCGGCTGTCATGATGACGTCTTCTGGTCACCACTCATCTCCACAGAATCTGTCAGACACACATCTTAGGCTCTGTTCATAACACCACCTGCCCACCTCTATACAAGCTGCCCATCCATAGTGCCCCAAATGGTTATAACGCCCCCTTCTGTTGCCCGTGCAGTATTAAATCAACCTTAATTCCAGAGCGCTACTATAATAGTGTCCCAAATAGTATATCCCCCAATAGTGCCCCCTATAGTAGGTTATCCCTCCCATATACTAGTTAAAGCCCCTTACTGCCTCTTCCCAGCGTCGCTCCACTGATGCTTGTACATCACATTGCTAATGTTAGGGGCACTGTGGGCGTTCCTAGGCCCCCACTGCACCATTTGCCCCTGCATGTTGCCTCCTACACTCATGCGCACTTAAGACTAATTTACAGATTTTTTAGGATTAAAGTTAAAAAAAACATTGTGATTTACAAGCATCGGAGGAGGGACGCTGGGAAGAGGAGGTAAGGGGCTACCAGGAGCCATCAGCAGCTTCAATTAAAGCAGTTTTCCTTTAATTCCAACTGGGCCTCTTATAATATTTCCATTATACAGGATGCCCGGAAAGCTGAGTGACCCCATTATACAGGATGCCAGGGAGGATGAGTGACCCCAATATACAGGATGCCTGGAAAGCTGAGTGACCCCCATTATACAGGATACCAGGGAAGCTGAGTGACCCCAATATACAGGATGCCCGGAAAGCTGAGTGACCCCCATTATACAGGATACCAGGGAAGCTGAGTGACCCCATTATATAGGATGCCCGGAAAGCTGAGTGACCCCATTATACAGGATGCCCAGAAAGCTGAGTGACCCCCATTATACAGGATACCAGGGAAGCTGAGTGACCCCATTATACAGGATGCCAGGAAAGCTGAGTGACCCCATTATACAGGATGCCAGGGAGGATGAGTGACCCTATTATACAGGATGCCAGGGAAGCTGGTGACCCCATTATACAGGATGCTGAGAAAGCTGAGTGACCCCATTGAACAGGATGCCCGGAAAGCTGTGTGACCCCATTATACAGGATGCCCGGAAAGCTGAGTGACCCTATTGTACAAGATGCCAGGGAAGCTGGGTGACCCCATTATACAGGATGCCAGGAAAGCTGAGTGACCCCATTATACAGGATGCCAGGGAAGATGAGTGACCCCAATATACAGGATGCCCGAAAAGCTGAGTGACCCCCATTATACAGCATACCAGGGAAGCTGAGTGACCCCATTATATAGGATGCCCGGAAAGCTGAGTGACCCCATTATACAGGATGCCAGGAAAGCTGAGTGACCCCCATTATACAGGATACCAGGGAAGCTGAGTGACCCCATTATACAGGATGCCCAGAAAGCTGAGTGACCCCCATTATACAGGATACCAGGGAAGCTGAGTGACCCCATTATACAGGATGCCAGGAAAGCTGAGTGACCCCATTGTACAGGATGCCAGGGAGGATGAGTGACCCTATTATACAGGATGCCAGGGAAGCTGGTGACCCCATTTTACAGGATGCTGAGAAAGCTAAGTGACCCCATTGTACAGGATGCCCGGAAAGCTGTGTGACCCCATTATACAGGATGCCCGGAAAGCTGAGTGACCCCATTGTACAAGATGCCAGGGAAGCTGGGTGACCCCATTATACAGGATGCCAGGAAAGCTGAGTGACCCCATTATACAGGATGCTAGGGAAGCTGAGTGACCCCATTATACAGGATGCCAGGAAAGCTGAGTGACCCCATTCTACAGGATGCCAGGGAAGCTGGTGACCCCATTATACAGGATGCTGAGAAAGCTGAGTGACCCCATTGTACAGGATGCCAGGGAAGCTGGGTGACCCCATTATACAGAATGCCAGGGAGGATGAGTGACCCTATTATACAGGATGCTGAGAAAGCTGAGTGACCCCATTATACAGGATGCCAGGGAAGCTGAGTGACCCCATTATACAGGATGCCAGGGAAGCTGGGTGACCCCATTATACAGGATGCCAGGAAAGCTGAGTGACCCCATTATACAGGATGCTAGGGAAGCTGAGTGACCCCATTATACAGGATGCCAGGGAAGCTGGATGACCCCATTATACAGGATGCCAGGAAAGCTGAGTGACCCCATTATACAGGATGCTAGGGAAGCTGAGTGACCCCATTATACAGGATACTGGGAAAGCTGTGTGACCCCATTATACATGATCCTAGGGAAGCTGAGTCACCCCATTATACAGGATGCCAGGAAAGCTGAGTGACCCCATTGTACAGGATGCCAGGGAAGCTGGGTGACCCCATTATACAGGATGCCAGGGAGGATGAGTGACCCTATTATACAGGATGCTGAGAAAGCTGAGTGACCCCATTATACAGGATGCCCGGAAAGCAGAGTGACCCCCATTATACAGGATACCAGGGAAGCTGAGTGACCCCATTATACAGGATGCCAGGAAAGCTGAGTGACCCCATTGTACAGGATGCCAGGGAGGATGAGTGACCCTATTATACAGGATGCCAGGGAAGCTGGTGACCCCATTTTACAGGATGCTGAGAAAGCTAAGTGACCCCATTGTACAGGATGCCCGGAAAGCTGTGTGACCCCATTATACAGGATGCCCGGAAAGCTGAGTGACCCCATTGTACAAGATGCCAGGGAAGCTGGGTGACCCCATTATACAGGATGCCAGGAAAGCTGAGTGACCCCATTATACAGGATGCTAGGGAAGCTGAGTGACCCCATTATACAGGATGCCAGGAAAGCTGAGTGACCCCATTCTACAGGATGCCAGGGAAGCTGGTGACCCCATTATACAGGATGCTGAGAAAGCTGAGTGACCCCATTGTACAGGATGCCAGGGAAGCTGGGTGACCCCATTATACAGAATGCCAGGGAGGATGAGTGACCCTATTATACAGGATGCTGAGAAAGCTGAGTGACCCCATTATACAGGATGCCAGGGAAGCTGAGTGACCCCATTATACAGGATGCCAGGGAAGCTGGGTGACCCCATTATACAGGATGCCAGGAAAGCTGAGTGACCCCATTATACAGGATGCTAGGGAAGCTGAGTGACCCCATTATACAGGATGCCAGGGAAGCTGGATGACCCCATTATACAGGATGCCAGGAAAGCTGAGTGACCCCATTATACAGGATGCTAGGGAAGCTGAGTGACCCCATTATACAGGATACTGGGAAAGCTGAGTGACCCCATTATACATGATCCTAGGGAAGCTGAGTCACCCCATTATACAGGATGCCAGGAAAGCTGAGTGACCCCATTATACAGGATGCCAGGGAAGCTGGGTGACCCCATTATACAGGATGCCCAGAAAGCTGAGTGACCCCATTATACAGGATGCTAGGGAAGCTGAGTGACCCCATTATACAGGATGCCAGGGAAGCTGGATGACCCCATTATACAGGATGCCAGGAAAGCTGAGTGACCCCATTATACAGGATGCTAGGGAAGCTGAGTGACCCCATTATACAGGATACTGGGAAAGCTGAGTGACCCCATTATACATGATCCTAGGGAAGCTGAGTCACCCCATTATACAGGATGCCAGGAAAGCTGAGTGACCCCATTGTACAGGATGCCAGGGAAGCTGGGTGACCCCATTATACAGGATGCCAGGGAGGATGAGTGACCCTATTATACAGGATGCTGAGAAAGCTGAGTGACCCCATTATACAGGATGCCCGGAAAGCTGAGTGACCCCATTATACAGGATGCTAGGGAAGCTGAGTGACCCCATTATACAGGATACCAGGGAAGCTGAGTGACCCCATTATACAGGATACCAGGGAAGCTGAGTGACCCCATTATACAGGATGCCCGGAAAGCTGAGTGACCCCATTATACAGGATGCTAGGAAAGCTGATTGACCCCATTATACAGGATGCCAGGGAAGCTGAGTCACCCCATTATACCGGATGCCAGGGAAGCTGAGTGACCCCATTATACAGGATGCAGGGAAGCTGGTGACCCCATTATACAGGATGCAGGGAAGCTGAGTGACCCCATTATACAGGATGCCAGGAAAGCTGAATGACCCCCATTATACATGATCCTAGGAAAGCTGTGTGACCCCATTATACATGATCCTAGGAAAGCTGTGTGACCCCACTATACATGATCCTAGGAAAGCTGTGTGACCCCACTATACATGATCCTAGGAAAGCTGTGTGACCCCATCATACAGGATGCTGGGAAGCTGGTGACCCCATTATACTTACCATCCTTCCAGTTGTCCATGGCTTCTCTCTACTCCTCTGGCCCTGTGTTAGCCCCGCGGTGGGCGCCGGGGGCGGGCCTTACCGCGAAGGGGGCGGGGCTTACCCGGGACTATTGACAACTATGGAGAGGGGACATGGCTCCCAGGCTATGGCTCTCCTCCGGCTGAAGGACGCGCCGGTGTATGACGTCACTGGCCTGTGCCAGGAGCTACTTTTCTCTCAGCACAGCTCCCAGGGGGCCCTGTGTGTATTCCCAGAGCGAGGCTGCAGACAGAGCACCACACGGAGGCCCAGCAGACAGCGCCACCCACTGGACAGTGAGCTTCTCCTCCTCCTGCATTAACACAATGTGCAATGATAGGTGTGTGACAGTTTAGTGTCCGGCAACGTCCTGAAGCAGCTTATTAAGCAGCCGCACTGCTTCTGGCCGCTGCTGGAGTCAGGGCCGCTGCCGGCACTAAACTGCCACACTGGTAATAGTGCCAAATTACATTTTCAGCCCGGTGGCCCACAGACTGACAATCAGGGCAGCCCAGCGGGCATTTGCCAGATCTGCCAGATTGTCAGTCCGGGCCTGCTTAGCTTCCCAGAATCCTGTATGATGGGGTCACACAGCTTTCCTAGGATCATGTATAGTGGGGTCACACAGCTTTCCTAGGATCATGTATAATGGGGTCACACAGCTTTCCTAGGATCATGTATAATGGGGGTCACTCAGCTTTCCTGGCATCCTGTATAATGGGGTCACTCAGCTTCCCTGCATCCTGTATAATGGGGTCACTCAGCTTCCCTGCATCCTGTATAATGGGGTCACTCAGCTTCCCTGGCATCCGGTATAATGGGGTGACTCAGCTTCCCTGGCATCCTGTATAATGGGGTCACTCAGCTTTCCTAGCATCCTGTATAATGGGGTCACTCAGCTTTCCGGGCATCCTGTATAATGGGGTCACTCAGCTTCCCTGGTATCCTGTATAATGGGGTCACTCAGCTTCCCTAGCATCCTGTATAATGGGGTCACTCAGCTTTCCGGGCATCCTGTATAATGGGGTCACTCAGCTTCCCTGGTATCCTGTACAATGGGGTCACTCAGCTTTCTCAGCATCCTGTATAATAGGGTCACTCATCCTCCCTGGCATCCTGTATAATGGGGTCACCCAGCTTCCCTGGCATCCTGTAGAATGGGGTCACTCAGCTTTCCTGGCATCCTGTATAATGGGGTCACTCAGCTTCCCTAGGATCATGTATAATGGGGTCACTCAGCTTTCCCAGCATCCTGTATAATGGGAACACTCAGCTTCCCTAGCATCCTGTATAATGGGGTCACTCAGCTTTCCTGGCATCCTGTATAATGGGGTCATCCAGCTTCCCTGGCATCCTGTATAATGGGGTCACTCAGCTTCCCTAGCATCCTGTATAATGGGGTCACTCAGCTTTCCTGGCATCCTGTATAATGGGGTCACCCAGCTTCTCTGGCATCCTGTATAATGGGGTCACTCAGCTTCCCTGGCATCCTGTATAATGGGGTCACTCAGCTTTCTCAGCATCCTGTATAATAGGGTCACTTATCCTCCCTGGCATCCTGTATAATGGGGTCACCCAGCTTCCCTGGCATCCTGTACAATGGGGTCACTCAGCTTTCTCAGCATCCTGTATAATAGGGTCACTCATCCTCCCTGGCATCCTGTATAATGGGGTCACCCAGCTTCCCTGGCATCCTGTACAATGGGGTCACTCAGCTTTCTCAGCATCCTGTATAATGGGGTCACCAGCTTCCCTGGCATCCTGTAGAATGGGGTCACTCAGCTTACCTGGCATCCTGTATAATGGGGTCACTCAGCTTCCCTAGTATCCTGTATAATGGGGTCACTCAGCTTTCCTGGCATCCTGTATAATGGGGTCACCCAGCTTCCCTGGCATCTTGTACAATGGGGTCACTCAGCTTCCCGGGCATCCTGTATAATGGGGTCACACAGCTTTCCGGGCATCCTGTACAATGGGGTCACTCAGCTTTCTCAGCATCCTGTAAAATGGGGTCACCAGCTTTTCTGGCATCCTGTATAATAGGGTCACTCATCCTCCCTGGCATCCTGTATAATGGGGTCACTCAGCTTTCCTGGCATCCTGTATAATGGGGTCACTCAGCTTCCCTGGTATCCTGTATAATGGGGGTCACTCAGCTTTCCTGGCATCCTGTATAATGGGGTCACTCAGCTTCCCTGGTATCCTGTATAATGGGGGTCACTCAGCTTTCCTGGCATCCTGTATAATGGGGTCACTCAGCTTTCCGGGCATCCTATATAATGGGGTCACTCAGCTTCCCTGGTATCCTGTATAATGGGGGTCACTCAGCTTTCCGGGCATCCTGTATATTGGGGTCACTCATCTTCCCTGGCATCCTGTATAATGGGGTCACTCAGCTTTCCTGGCATCCTGTATAATGGGGTCACCCAGCTTCCCTGGCATCTTGTACAATAGGGTCACTCAGCTTTCCGGGCATCCTGTATAATGGGGTCACACAGCTTTCCTGGCATCCTGTACAATGGGGTCACTCAGCTTTCTCAGCATCCTGTATAATGGGGTCACCAGCTTCCCTGGCATCCTGTATAATAGGGTCACTCATCCTCCCTGGCATCCTGTATAATGGGGTCACTCAGCTTTCCTGGCATCCTGTATAATGGGGTCACTCAGCTTCCCTGGTATCCTGTATAATGGGGGTCACTCAGCTTTCTGGGCATCCTGTATAATGGGGTCACTCAGCTTTCCGGGCATCCTATATAATGGGGTCACTCAGCTTCCCTGGTATCCTGTATAATGGGGGTCACTCAGCTTTCTGGGCATCCTATATAATGGGGTCACTCAGCTTCCCTGGTATCCTGTATAATGGGGGTCACTCAGCTTTCCAGGCATCCTGTATATTGGGGTCACTCATCCTCCCTGGCATCCTGTATAATGGGGTCACTCAGCTTTCCGGGCATCCTGTATAATGGAAATATTATAAGAGGCCCAGTTGGAATTAAAGGAAAACTGCTTTAATTGAAGCTGCTGATGGCTCCTGGTAGC
The DNA here is from genome assembly GCF_027789765.1 of Dendropsophus ebraccatus. NCBI lineage: Eukaryota > Metazoa > Chordata > Amphibia > Anura > Hylidae > Dendropsophus > Dendropsophus ebraccatus. Next base: position 51,720,997 of record NC_091461.1, on the reverse strand, counting down.
CCCTTACCTCCTCTTCCCAGCGTCCCTCCTCCGATGCTTGTAAATCACAATGTTTTTTTTAACTTTAATCCTAAAAAATCTGTAAATTAGTCTTAAGTGCGCATGAGTGTAGGAGGCAACATGCAGGGGCAAATGGTGCAGTGGGGGCCTAGGAACGCCCACAGTGCCCCTAACATTAGCAATGTGATGTACAAGCATCAGTGGAGCGACGCTGGGAAGAGGCAGTAAGGGGCTTTAACTAGTATATGGGAGGGATAACCTACTATAGGGGGCACTATTGGGGGATATACTATTTGGGACACTATTATAGTAGCGCTCTGGAATTAAGGTTGATTTAATACTGCATGGGCAACAGAAGGGGGCGTTATAACCATTTGGGGCACTATGGATGGGCAGCTTGTATAGAGGTGGGCAGGTGGTGTTATGAACAGAGCCTAAGATGTGTGTCTGACAGATTCTGTGGAGATGAGTGGTGACCAGAAGACGTCATCATGACAGCCGGGGCCAAGTGGGGAAAACAACGAAAGAGGAAGACGCCAATCAGAGAAGAGGTCACATGTGAGTCACTGAGTGTACTGTAACTGTGCTGTAATATGCTGACTGTATGTAGGTATACATGGTCTGCATATAGTGTACTGTATACAGTATGATGGTGTTAGTCATTAGGTGGTGGTAATATGTGGTCATGGTATTGCAGTGTTATTTGTTCCCCCCATCCGTTATAGTGCATCACATCCTAAGGTAGGGAGTTGGTGCACTATAAATAATAGGGTTTAGAGATGTTAAGCTGAGTAGTTATTGTGTTTGGGGGATGTTAACACGGGGGTCTGAATTTTCATGAGTATTAATTTTGTAGGGGTCTGGGGTCATTCCTTAGTGATCTGGGATAGGAGAATGACTGGGATCAGAGAAGATGTCACCTGTGAGTCCCCGGCCATCACTATCCGCTCTCCTGACCTCTGTTATAGGGAATATCTGTGCTGCCCATGAGATAACAATTCTGGAGAGTCCTACATTAGAGCTTTGTGTTGTTCTCTCAGGCCGGGTCTACATGGAGAGTGACACAGGAATATAACACTCTATGTATCCCAGGCCTGACTGAAATCCTCTGCTTAATAAGATGTGTCCCCACAGTCTGATACTGTCAGTGATGATTGGATGGGTCAGTGTATTGGGGACCAGGGAACCATTTCCAGGAAGAATAACAGGGGACCTGCACAATACAAAGGTAGGGAGGAAAGATGCCCCTGAATTATTTCAGTAATGTAACTTTAGGCCATGTTCACACATGGTATAACACTGGCCATTCTGTGATCTGGGCGGGTCACAGAACAGCAGGTGTTACTGATGATCTTCATTTCTGGTGAATTCAGATGCAGGGCACCCGTGTGCGCCCGAATCTCAATTCACTGCTGCACACAATGGAGCGTGCAGCCAGAGCCGCACGCTCCATTGTGTCTGTGTGGCCGCTATTCAATGTGTGTATACGCTCTGGCCGGCATTCCATTATTTCCAATATAACGTATGTTTTTGCATAAATCACGGCTGTGATTTATGCTAAACATACATTGTGTGAACATGGCCATAAGATGAAGCTCTCCTGGGGCTTTGCTTTTCCTGAAGAATATTTTACAGGGCAGAATACTTTTAACTTTATTAGTATGAATCATGTGACAGATGACAGGAGAGCAAACAGATCATCTATAATTGTTCAGTATTTCGTGTCTGATCACAGCTGTATACAGGGGCGGAACTACCGCAGTAGCAGCCGTAGCCGCTGCTACGGGGCCCGGCACATCAGGGGGCCCGGCCAGGCAGTCATGTTCCCAGTTAGCTGTTCAGGACCTTCGTCCTGACATCAGCTAACCCGGCAGAATAGTGTGTTCTGAATTCGGGCCCACCTGTTCCGAACTTCCTGTCTCCTGGCTCCTATGATACCGCTGGGTGAGCAGAGCGGGGACTTTCTCTGGCGCTGGTGCTGTCTCTTCACTCACCCCCACAGTAGATGTACGTAGGTAGGTGCCCCCCTGAAGTGCAACTACATACCCCTACCTGGGCCCTAGTGCTGGGCTATGCCCCCTGCCCCGAATCCCTGCTGCTACCATTTGCAGGTAATAGCTGACACACAGTGATCCCCACTTACTGTGTGTGTCAGTAGCCGGGCAGCAGTGAGGAATCTCCTTCTCCGGACCCGGCCTCCTCACAGGCATCGGACAGCTCGGGGGATGGGAGACCAGCAGGGACGTGAGTATCCCGGCTACGGAGCTCTGTGCAGCCTCATTAGCATAATCTCCTGCCTAAGATCAGTGGCTACAGCGTTGTGTCGGGACAGACAGGAGGGGAAGGAAACACACACAGGTCCTGGCTGTATATATCATCCCCCTGTCCTGGCTGTATATATCATCCCCCTGTCCTGGCTGTATATACCCTCCCCCCTGTCCTGGCTGTATATACCCCCCCCTCCTGTCCTGGCTGTATATATCATCCCCCCTGTCCTGGCTGTATATACCCCCCCCTGTCCTGGCTGTATATATCATCCCCCTGTCCTGGCTGTATATATCATCCCCCTGTCCTGGCTGTATATATCATCCTCCTGTCCTAGCTGTATATATCATCCCCCTGTCCTGGCTGTATATATCATCCCCCTGTCCTGGCTGTATATATCATCCCCCTGTCCTGGCTGTATATACCCTCCCCCCTGTCCTGGCTGTATATACCCCCCCTCCTGTCCTGGCTGTATATATCATCCCCTCTGTCCTGGCTGTATATACCCCCCCCCTGTCCTGGCTGTATATATCATCCCCCTGTCCTGGCTGTATATACCCTCCCCCCTGTCCTGGCTGTATATACCCCCCCTGTCCTGGCTGTATATATCATCCCCCTGTCCTGGCTGTATATACCCCCCCCCTCCTGTCCTTGCTGTATATATCACCCCCCCCCCCCCCCCCTGTCCTGGCTGCATATATCATCCCCCTGTTCTGGCTGTATATACCACCCCCTGTCCTGGCTGCATATAACCCCCCCCCCCTGTCCTTGCTGTATATATCATCCCCCTGTCCTGGCTGTATATACCACCTCCTGTTCTGGCTGTATATACCACCCCTGTCCTGGCTGTATATATCATCCCCCTGTCCTGGCTGTATATATCATCCCCCTGTCCTGGCTGTATATACCCCCCCCCCCCCCCTCCTGTCCTTGCTGTATATATCACCCTCCCCCCCCCCCCCCCCCCCCTGTCCTGGCTGCATATATCATCCCCCTGTTCTGGCTGTATATACCACCTCCTGTTCTGGCTGTATATACCACCCCCTATACTGGCTGCATATAACCCCCCCCCCCTGTCCTTGCTGTATATATCATCCCCCTGTCCTGGCTGTATATACCACCTCCTGTCCTGGCTGTATATACCACCCCTTGTCCTGGCTGCATATAACCCCCCCCCCGGCTGTATATACCCCCCCCCCCTGTCCTGGCTGTATATAACGCACACACTGCTGTCCTGGCTGTATGTAAGTATATAAGTAGTACTATTAATATTATTGGCGTGACTGGAGGGGGGGCCCATTCAAAAGTTTGCTATGGGGCCCAGCAATTTCTAGTTACGCCACTGGCTGTATACTCTTATATAGTCTGCAGGGTGATAATACTTTTCAGCACTTGCTTACACCTGGTAGCTGATCATATCTGAATTTTTTTCTGCGTGGCACAGTTGGCGCAATGGGTGCAGGGAGACTTGTATGTGGGCTGGTGGGGTGTGTTTGCCAGGGCTGCTATTCAGTCCCAGTCCGGCCCTGATATGACTGGTGTGGATGACACTATGGAAGCTCTGCACAGACAGACTTTCACCACAAAACAGCCACCTCTGTATGTAGGGCTTAGCCTGGATATTGGTAACCAAAGATTGTATATTCCCAAATGGATGACTAGGCGAGTGAGGACCTACTTTTAACCAGATGATCTTGACCATGGGAAAAAGGTAAGTGGAATCAAGTATGTTACTTGGGTAAGGAGCATGAGTTCTATTAACCATACTTACATATGAACTAATACCCAAACAGTGGCTCTGTACATATTCGGTACATGCCATAGATGCAAAGTGGTGAACAGGAGAACACACACCACATTGTCACAGTCAGGGCCGCCGATAGGGCAGTACAAGTGGTACTGCCGTATGGGGCCCGGACCCTAAGAGACATGGGGGGGGCCCGCCGGCCGCCGCCCCCCGTCCGCTACGCTAGAGGGGCCCGCACGGCCCCCCCTTGCCACCTGTTTTTGAGTATCCCGAGAAGCTGCGGCCGCGCAGCTTCTCGGGATGCACTGATCGCTTTGATGTTCCACCCGCACATTGAGCGGACGGAACATTAAAGCGATCAGAATACAGGAGAAAGAACTGTCAGCGTCCTCCTCCTGTATTCTCTCCCATAGGCTGCCGGCACTTCATACCAGCAGCCTATGGGAGGCCGGGCCGTGACCTCTCCGGCAGGCGTGATCATGTGACGTCATCATGCCTGCCGGAAGACCCGTCCCTGCGGCTCGCAAGATGGAGCCCGAAGAGGAGGAGGAGAGCTGCTGCCTGCACAGCGCGGATTTGGTGAGTAGGATGTTTGTTTTTTTAGGGGCACCTCTGGGGGCATTATTAGCTCATGGGGGGAACCTCTGGGGGCATTATTAGTATATGGGGGCACCTCTGGGGGCATTATTAGTATATGGGGGCACCTCTGGGGGCATTATTAGTGTATGGGGGCATTATTAGCTCATGGGGGGCACCTCTGGGGGCATTATTAGTGTATGGGGGGCACATACGGGGGCATTATTAGTATATGGGGGCACCTCTGGGGGCATTATTAGTATATGGGGGCACCTCTGGGGGCATTATTAGTGTATGGGGGCACCTCTGGGGGCATTATTAGCTAATGGGGGTTACCTCTGGGGGTATTATTAGTATATGGGGGCACCTCTGGGGGCATTATTAGTGTATGGGGGCACCTCTGGGGGCATTATTAGTATATGGGGGCATTATTAGTTCATGGGGGCACCTCTGGGGGCATTATTAGTTAATGGAGGCACCTCCGGGGGCATTATTAGTATATGGGGGCACCTCTGGGGGCATTATTAGTATATGGGGGGAACATCCGGGGTCATTATTAGTATATGGGGGCACCTATGGGGGCATTATTAGTTCATGGGGGCACCTCTGGGGGCATTATTAGTATATGGGGGCACCTCTGGGGGCATTCTTAGTTCATGGGGGCATCTCTGGGGGCATTATTAGTTCATGGGGGGCACCTCTGGGGGCATTATTAGTTCATGGGGGCACCTCTGGGGGCATTATTAGCTCATGGGGGCACCTCTGGGGGCATTATTAGTATATGGGGGCACCTCTGGGGGCATTATTAGTATATGGGGGCACCTCTGGGGGCATTATTAGTTCATGGGGGCACCTCTGGGGGCATTATTAGTTCATGGGGGCACCTCTGGGGGCATTATTAGTATACGGGGGCACCTCTAGGGGCATTATTAGTTCATGGGGGCACCTCTGGGGGCATTATTAACTCATGGGGGCACCTCTGGGGGCATTATTAGTGTATGGGGGTACCTCTAGGGGCATTATTAGTTCATGGGGGCACCTCTGGGGGCATTATTAGCTCATGGGGGTACCTCTGGGGGCATTATTAGTTAATGGGGGCCACCTCTAGGGGCATTATTAGCTCATAGGGGCACCTCTGGGGGAATCCTACAAACAGGGGGCACAGCAGGGGATCCTACATACAGGGGGCATCCCACATTCCTACTCGCTTTACTGCACATAACACCAAACAGCGCAGTTACTATGGGAGCCTACAGGGGGGAGAAAGGAAAGGAAGCTGCTAGAAATGTGCGGAGCCTAAATTGTCTGTCTCGCAGGTTCTGAAAAGATAAAACATATCTGGAAGGAATCATTATGGCGGACTGGGCCGGATGGAGAGGAAAAGGGAAAGTGACGCCTCAGATCAAAGAAGACGTCACCTGTGAGTCCCTGTATGACACTTTTCTTTTTTTGTAGAACATTATTTAGTAGGGGCGCCCCGAGGTGACAGCTACTACATTATCTGTACTCAGAGATATCACTGTGTTATCTGTGGTGTTACATAGGACTGCAGGTGACATCTGCTACATTACCTGTACTCAGAGATATCACTGTGTTATCTGTTGTGTTACATAGGACTGCAGGTGACAGCTACTACATTATCTGTACTCAGAGATATCACTGTGTTATTTGTGGTGTTACATAGGACTGCAGGTGACATCTACATTATCTGTACTCAGAGATATCACTGTGTTATCTGTGCTGTTACATAGGACTGCAGGTGACATCTACTACATGATCTATACTCAGAGATATCACTGTGTTATCTGTGCTGTTACATTGGACTGCAGGTGAAATCTACTACATTATCTGTACTCAGAGATACCACTGTGTTATGTGGTGTTACATAGGACTGCAGGTGATATCAGGTGATTTCTCCAAGTTGCAGAAGTTCAAATTTCATCGTGCCCTGGTGTGCTGGTGTCTGTATACATGTGTGCTGGTGTCTGTATGTGTGTATACAAGTGTGCTGGTGTCTGTATACATGTGTGCTGGTGTCTGTATGTGTGTATACATGTGTGCTGGTGTCTGTATGTCTGTATACATGTGTGCTGGTGTCTGTATGTCTGTATACATGTGTGCTGGTGTCTGTATGTCTGTATACATGTGTGCTGGTGTCTGTATACATGTGTGCTGGTGTCTTTATACATGTGTGCTGGTGTCTGTGTGTGAGTTCAATTCTAGAGAACTGGCTCATATACCCCATTTTCCCCAGTGGCTTAAAATGTAACCTCTGTTATACAGTTATAAAATTGTAGAACCTAAATGTGAACAAGGTGCAATTCAAATAGACACTTACTTGTATAGCTGTCTCTTGTGCTCTGTATGCAGTGCATTATATTCACCCTTGCAAGGTACAATTTATAGCGTGTCTACAAGCCCAGCGGGGTTCATTATGATGGAGACTAAAACTTATACAAGAGTGGGGTAGGGGTTCCCCTGTATTCAGAATGCTGTTGAGTGCTAGGCAATGCCCCGTCTGGGATTATTGAATTTCGAGGGTCTATGCAGAGCAGGATAAAGACACCTCTGCTGCACAAACAGGATCTCCTAGAAAGCGTTCTCACCGCCATGTATTCGCTATCACTGTCTTGGGTGAGCTAAACTAGTCTGCCTGGGGGGCTGTGTGATTTGTATATGCTCACTAACATGGAACAGCCTCATTATATTAGCCTTATCAACATATTCTATGTTAGTGAGCATACCGGGGGGGGGGGGATATTGGTGAACATATACAAATCAAACAGCCCCCCAGACCCTCGAAATGAATACTGGGGAACCCCTACCCTACTCTTGTATAAGTTTTAGTCTCCATCATAATGAGCCCCGCTGGGCTTGTAGACACGCTATAAATTGTACGTTGCAAGGGTGAATATAATGCACTGCATACAGAGCACAAGAGGCAGCTATACAAGTAAGTTTCTGTATGGTGACATTTAAATTGCACCTTGTTCACATTTAGTTTCTACAATTCTATAACTGTATAACAGAGGTTACATTTTAAGCCACTGGGGAAAATGGGGTATAAAGCCAGTTCTCTAGAATTGATCTGAACCAAATTATACCTCCCAGCAAGGCGTGGGTCGAACACACATTTATTTTTTTTATTAATGTGGGGGGCCCAGACACTTTGGTTGTATGGGGCCCCGAAATTCCTGATGGCGGCCCTGGTCACAGTAGCTGGCAATATCAATTCAGTATAGCAGTGTAAGGTACATAGGTCCGGTATTGGCATCTCGCACATGGGAGCTGTATGCAGGAGATCACCTGTTTTTTTTTTTTACAGATTTCAGAACAAAGTGAATAGACATATTTAGGGGCAAGCTTCATAATGTACTGTATGTGTCACAGCTGTTTTCATATGACTTATTTCTCATGATGAACATACATTTATGACTTATTTCTCATGATGAACATGCATTTATGACTTATTTCTCATGATGAACATGCATTTATTTAGGGGACTCACCAAGAGTAATTCTGTTTTTTATTGTAATGTTAATATATTTTTTTTCCTGTTTAAAATGTTGTTAACCACCGAAACCATCTCTGGAAACCCCCGATTCTCACCATTTATTATCAAAATTGTAAAACCTGTGCAGAAAACTAACTTAAAGGGAACCTGTTACCCCCTGTGCTGGGGCAGAGCCCTGCCAACCCCCAGCTAGAGACCCTTATACTTACCCCAGAGAACGAAGTCCCGCTCCTGGAGCCGCTCCCGCTGCCGAGATATCACCGTCGGAAGCCCGAGCACGCGCATCAGAGATGAGTCCGACGCCCATACAGAATGAATGGAACGGTCATTCTCTATGAGCGTTGGACTCATCTCTGCGTGCCGGGCTTCTAATGGTGATATCTCGGCAGCGGGAGCGGCTCCAGGAGCGGGACTCTGTTCTCCAGGGTAAGTATAAGGGTCTCTAGCTGGGGGTCAGCCAGGCTCTGCCCTGGAAATGGGGGTGACAGGTTCCCTTTAAACATGCGGCATTGTAAGGGTATGTTCCCATGTTGTAAAAACATTTTTCCTTTTTTTTGGTTTTTTATTTAACCTCTTATTGTGTACCTTGCTGCTCACAAGTCGCTCAAGTTAACTATAATTATCATGTCACATCCACAGTTAACCCTTGTTACACTTCCCTTCAGCTGTACTATGTAGTGCATAGGATACAAAAGGACATCTAGTAGTGGTAGTGCAGAATGTACAGTATAATGGGTGCTCAGTGTCCAAGAGATCAGTGAACAAACTAGGGATCGATTGTCAACTACAGAGAGAAGTCCACATCGTAATATTAGAACCAGTACCAGCTGTACATTTTGTTTAGATGTAATGATGCCGACAATTCTAGATTGTAATAAAAAAATCTCAACAAGTCATCAAATACAATACCAAAATTTAATACACAAATAGTCTGACAATATCTATTATTGTATACAGTGCTACAATTTGTGTTATTGGCGAACACAGTAGGAGTACTAGCATTAATCCACAAGTAATATCCCTGTGTGACACAGAAAAAAAGCATCTGACATGGAGTATAGTATACAGTATCAGTATTAGATGGTCTACTCCAGACATGTTAAACTCTGGCCCACCGGCCAAATCTGTCCCGTGGTGTCATTATTTATGGCCCACGGAGGAATTCAATTGATTTCCTAGAACTAGTTCCCTGACATCTCAACATATTATAATATGGGAAGTCCGGGCGGCCGATTTGACTCCCCGTATTATAATGTTCTTTGCAATAACAACAGTGATTAATAGGAAATTTACATTGTACTGCAGTGTATGGGATCCCGGCGGGAGTGTATACACATAGTACACACTACGACAGGGATTGCATCCCAATTCAGCACAAATGATGATCATCCGGCTGGTACTGCAGTTCCGGCCAGGTTGATCTTCACTAACACCGGCCGTTCTGTGACCCAGCTGGGACACAGAACGGCCAATGTTTCATGTAGTGGAAAAACGGCCTAACTTAGCAACTTAGTTGAAGAATCTCATAATCACGGTTTAGAACAGAGATATACCGACTTCTGCCTGAGGAGCACACAGAGTGGCAGGTATGGTAGTACGAGTCCTTGGCTTGAGCTATTGGGTAAAGCTAATCTCTCAAGGTTTCCCAAGAAGGTCAAACAGGAATCAATGGAATCAATCAGGAATCAACGTCAGCTTGCTTGCACTTTGCTCCACTATAGACAAATCCCTAGTGTTTGGACTCTCCTGGCTTGACCTCCCACCAGGAACTAGGAAGGCTTAAATAGAGGTGACCAGGACCAACCTCCTATTGGTGGGGAAAGTGCTGGAAGGAATAGGTGTCAGTGTCTGATAGTGTCTGTAGTGTGAGTCACCCAAGCTACTGATGGCACACCTGTACTGGGACACTACAAACATATCAAAACCGACCCAATAATGTTATACTTTCTGTTCTAGATGAGTTACGGTAATAGGTATGGACTCCTATGGAAAAACAAATTCTATATAGCATCTTGAATGAGCTATACAGTAAACTAATATAACTGGAAATACCATTGAATGTCCATATGCTTAAGAACAGTTATGTCTTATTGTTCCCATAGGACTGATTAGTCATGCCTGTATACTATCATGACGAGCTATGCATCATGGAGCAACGTTAATAAAAAAATGAAAAAAGTATATATGTATGTACTTTTTTACTGCCATGATATTGCCAACATGTGTGTATAACAAATATCCATTACATACAGCAGTCTGGAAAAACAAAGGTCTCTGTCAATTTCTCAAGAAATCAACTAAGACAGACTGTCTACTTACAGAGCATGGCCAGGAGCCAGAAAAGCTGATCCTTTTGCTCTCTATTATTACAGGAAGTTGGAAGTACGTTTTGGAAAACATCTCATTCAGGATATTACAATATTTTCTATGAACAAGAAGCAAAGGCAGACAATGCAAGAGAAAATATGACATGACTATGAGGTACTGTAGAATTTGTAATTTTGTGGTGTGATGTGAAACCTGCAGCCCTCCAGCTGTTGCTAAATTATAATTCCAATCAACCGAAGAACAAACTGAAGAACTAAGACCTAGACTAAAGACTGAAGAGTTACAAGCAATATTAGATACACGCTCACAGAGCCTATTCTGTACCCTGCAAAGAATTGTGAAGGCAAAGAAAGGCTAATTAATAGAAACTCATCGCTAACAATCCAGGGCTGATAGCTGATCCTGAGCAATGGATCAGCAGTGAGACAGGTACATCGCAACTGCACCAAATGACCTAAAAGAAGAAGACAAATTAGCAGGATAGATAATGCTGATCTTTTAAAAGGCTAGATCTTTCTTCACAAAATTTTTTTTCCTATGGTCCTGATATATCCAAAATAAGAAATTAAGCAATTTCTTTAATCTACTTTAAAAGCTCTAAAACCTACACTGAGCCCCCTGTTCCAGCAAGACATAAAGCACTCTTTATGGTTCTTTATAGCATGTCACTTTGAGAGATCAGACTACAAACCGCTTACTTGTTCTTAGAGATGTCGTTTCAAAAAGAAAAAAAAAATACATAGAGACTTGTATAGAGTTGCTTTGTTTTTCACTTTGGAGCACTAGATGGGAAGTGTAACTATATAGTGATAACTTGTCATGCTTCAACTGATCTTTTGGCATATTTTAATGAATACTGTGTTAGGAGCAGTTTCTTTCTCTATTTCCTTTTTTCTATACATGTTGTCATATCCTTTCGATAGTGGGTTGGTTGGTTACCCACAGACCAGACACATGAGCAGAATATTCTAAATATTGTGTTCTCTGATTAAGAATTGAATGCTGGTTCCAAACCTATAGGCCTATTGTGTTTTTCCTAAGGTGGAAAGATGTAACCTTGCACCACGCACAATCTTATAGAGTTTCATTCACATAAAGCAGCAATGAGCTAAGCTTTTCTAGGGCAGTCCATAGTCTAGTCATGCCCTTTTTTTAATGGGGAAAAACATATTAGAGAAAACTGAATGTAAAACATCACAAATGACGAACTGGCTGTACCACTGAGTCTGAAAATGGGGCATGGCCTTGGTGTAAAAGGGTTTGTGGCCTAATGTAACATTGTGCATCAAAACTAATAATTGGTCTAAACTGTGTAAAATAGAAATAGGTGTAAACTGCCCAGAACAGCCAGTCACAGCCCAGTTATCACTTTTTTGTAAAATGAAAGCTAAGCTGCAATAGGTCGCTGTGGGCATTTAGCACCAGTTTCTATTTCACTCAGTTGGATCTGGGCCTTAGGGTATACATTGATACATCTTTTGTCTTCTCTAAGTTTTTACATACTGCAGAATGTTTTCGTACATCTGATCCATTGTCTCTATGACTGCTAGCGCTGAAAAGACCATCATACTAAATTTTATAATCTGGTTTCCACAATAAAAGACTGTCTATAAATCTCATACACATTTTCTTAATACATTGGATTCAATCAGTACAATATAAAAATTAAATGAATACCACATTTGCTGTATAAACACTTGCACAACAAAATTGTAGAAAATGACATAGATAGCACATTTAGAGTCGTTCACTGTTTTGTAGAAATGAACATCAAAGAGTCCCTCTCATTAGAAAAACTTTTGACATGTCACAGAAACATGAGACACAAAATGCAAAAAATGGGCAGCACTCCAACACCTCAGTTCACATTATGCAGTTTGCACACCACCGTGGCTAAAAAACAGACAAAAACAATAAAGTGCGATCTTCACGACAAAATAAAAACCTGTTATAAGGATAAAAAAAAAATAGGTTCTTAGCAAACTATTTGATCAAACCGAATGTACCATCTCACCATACCACAGTGCCCTTAGAGAGATGGCCCTACTCTAGCAATGATAATAGATAAAAACCTGTTCTAAAGATTAAAAAAAAAATAAAAATAAGCCCAAGAGAGGCCAATGCTAGAGTAGGACCATATTTCTGGGGTTCACCTTGGTGTGGGGAGATGGCACATTCTATTTGTTCAAATAGTTTGCTAAGACCCTCATTAGTTAAATCTTTACAACAGGTTTTTATTGTGTAAATACTGGAGGGAGTATATTGCGTTGCATTTTCCTGTTTTTGTCTGTATTTTAGCCACAATGGCTTGCAAACTGCATAGTGTGAACTGAGGTGTAGAGTGCTGGCCATTTTTTGCATTTTGTGTTTTGGGGGTGTGGCTACTTACTGTTGACTTAGACTCTACCCATCACCCTCTCCTTGCTGTGTTTTGTGTGGACAGCTTCATCGAGGCAGCCATCCAGGTCACATAACACAGAGCTGGGAGAGAATGCACTGTGCACGGACTTCTCTCAGCTGGTTCTCTTGATCGATCAGGGTCTCTGTGACATGTCAAAAGTTGTTTCTAATAACAGGAAAGTTTTTGCACATATTTTAATCAAACTATAAAAAAAATGTTCTATCCGAGAGTGTGAAATGTCAATGAGATCAATGTTTCCATACACCTACCACAAAAAAGTGCCGGACTCAATACAGAACATGCTCTAATGTACCCACCTCCGGTTGCTTGTTTCCCCTCTGGGTAGATTTTTCACAATATAGATAAATATAAACTTGTTAAATAAAAATTGTTTCCTGACATGGTTAATAGGTTAAAAATGGTATATTATGTATGGCATTTATGTATGACGTTCGTTATATCCTTTCCATTGTGGTCTGTGGTCACCTGTGTTTAGCGAATGGGCAGAATATTCTGTTTCTACAATGCTCTTGCAGATTTGTGTGTTTTCTTTTACGTTGTATTTTCTAGTCTGCATAGACAGTGTGCACATGCAAGTTATAGCTCTATCTGTGTCTCGTACCTCACACCCTGAATGATTATCAGAATGATTTCCATACACCTCTGACCTGATATCCCGTTACTGTCCCTCACAATCTCCAATCCCCCAATGACCTCCTTTTGTCCCCCCCCCCCCTTGTTTGTACCTCACACAATTATCTGACTTATCCAGCTCTTATCCACCATAAAGTTCATTTAAGGGCCCAGCACAAAGAGAGAGGATTCTATTTAGTGTGTGATCCTATCTGTTCTGCAGTGGTGTAGTTACCATGAAGGCAGATCCCGCAACTGCTACGGGGACCCTGCTACAGGGACCCCTCCCTACAAAACATGTGGCTTGCCTCCATGGTACTTACGGGAGGCCCTTTCGGCACTTCACCAACAGCAGCTTCTCCCCCGGACAGTAACAGGGCAGCTGCTGGGACCATCTTCTGACTGCACCACCAACCTGCAACAATCCCCCCTCCAGACAGTGACAGAGCATACTGGCACGCTCCTCCAATCCTCCCCCTACACACACACACCTCAAACCAGCGACAGTGTGTTTTGGTACGTCACCATCCTCTGCCTCCAAACAATGTTCCCTAAATAAAATTTAACATTGACAAATCAGGAAAAAAGATTAAGGGGGAGATTTATCAAAGATGGTGTAAAATGAACCTGGCTCAGTTGCCCCTAGCAACCAATTAGATTCCACCTTTCGTTTTACAAAAAGTCTGTGAGGAATGAAAGGTGGAATCTGATTGGTTGCTAGGGGCAACTGAACCAGTTTCACTTTACACCAGTTTGATAAATCTCCCCCTAAGTTCATGATAGTATGACGAACCTGGTGTTGCAACAGGAGTGTGGGGGTGGTTACCATACATGTCCTTCTTGCTAAAGTCAGGACGGGCAGCCAATATGCAGACGGGCACATGTCTCCATGCAGTGATCAGGAGAGAGAGCAGGACACCGGGCCAGTCACTGCTGTCTGTGGGGGGAGATTTCAGCAGGCTCCAGTGATTGTGTACACGCCTTGACTTATGTTCTTCTGGATTCCTGATATTCTAGTGATTCTGCCTTCTGGTTTGTTCTTCCTGACTTCCGCTTTTGTATTGTGGCCTAGTACTGTGTGATCTCCTTTGTTGACGTTGCCTTGATTCTAGTATTGCTCTTGTCTCTGGGTTACTCACCTGGCTTTTGACCCTCTGACTAGATTTTTGACTAAGTTCTTGATTTGCCTCTATCCATGACTGACAAGTGTGGACCCAGTCTGACGACCTTGGTATATTCCCTGACTGGCCCTGTACCTAGTGAGAATAGGGACCGTTGACCAGTTGGCGGCTGCTGTTTAGGGCAGATTGTTTCAAGTAAGCACAGACAGTGGACAGTTCAGTTCAGGGCCCACTGTATCCCTATGGGCAGGTCAGACAGTCATTTAAATCAATAGTTATCAGTTGATTTTAGAAAAAATGTGTGGTATGCAGCAAAACTGTTATGGTGAATATTACATAGTAAAAAGTGTGTAAAAAGTATCAGGCCCTTACTTATGGCATAGGGGACAATATATCTATATCATAAAAATCAAAGTCTGTCTGTCTGTCCTTCTGTCTGTCTGTCCTCTATAGACTTCCAAACGCCTGAACCGTTTGACCCTAAATTTGGCACACAGATACATTGGGTGCCCGGGAAGGTTTTAGCGAAGGTCCCGTCCCCGCCAGATGTACAGGAGGGGAGGGGGAGGGGGAAGAGTGGCGCCCCATAGAGATGAATGGGAAAATCTCCTCACTGCAAACACAGGTGATATAATTAGCTGCAGCAGACACGGCAGTTGGAGCCTTAGCAACCAATAGGATTACTGCTGTTATTTTCACAGGGAGCAATGGTTGCTAGGGAAGCTGCCTCACAACATCCACAGTAATAACTGGTAGACCCCCTACTCCATCTATACAGTACATGTATATACAGGACCCCCTACTCCATCTATACAGTACATGTATATACAGGGCCCCCTACTCCATCTATACAGTACATGTATATACAGGGCCCCCTACTCCATCTATACAGTACATGTATATACAGGGCCCCCTACTCCATCTATACAGTACATGTATATACAGGACCCCCTACTCCATCTATACAGTACATGTATACAGGGCACTACAGGTATACCAAACTGTGACTGGGTAACACTGCCACACCAGACCTGACCAATACCGCCATACTGTGACTGGGTAACACCGCCACACCAGACCTGACCAATACCGCCATACTGTGACTGGATAACACTGCCACACCAGACCTGACTAATACCGCCATACTGTGACTGGATAACACTGCCACACCAGACCTGACCAATACCGCCATACTGTGACTGGATAACACTGCCACACCAGACCTGACCAATACAGCCATACTGTGACTGGATAACACTGCCATACCAGACCTGACCAATACCGCCATACTGTGACTGGATAACACTGCCACACCAGACCTGACCAATACAGCCATACTGTGACTGGATAACACTGCCATACCAGACCTGACCAATACCGCCATACTGTGACTGGATAACACTGTCATATAAGACCTGACCAATACCACCATACTGTGACTGGATAACACTGCCATACCAGACCTGACCAATACCGCCATACTGTGACTGGATAACACTGCCATACCAGACCTGACCAATACCGGCAAACTGTGACTGGGTAACACCGCCACACCAGACCTGACCAATACCGCCATACTGTAACTAGATAACACCATCATATCAGACCTGACCAATACTGCCATACTGTGACTGGATAACACCGCTATACCAGACCTGACCAATACCACCATACCGTGACTGGATAACACCGCCACACCAGACCTGACCAATACCGCCATACTGTGACTGGATAACACCGCCACACCAGACCTGACCAATACCGCCATACTGTGACTGGATAACACCGCCATACCAGACATGACCAATACCGACGCACTGTGACTGAATAACACTGCCATACGGGTAAATACAACCCTGCAGGTATACAGGACACTACAGGTATACAGGACCCCAAAACTATACACTACAGGTGCATGGGACCTCCACAAAACTATATACTACAGGTATACAGGACCCCAAACTTTACAGGTATAAAGGACTCCAAAACTATATACTACAGGTATACAGGACCTCCACCAACTATATACTTCAGGTATACAGGACCTCCACCAACTATATACTACAGGTATACAGGACCCCAAACTATACACTACAGGTATACAGGACCCCAAAACTATACACTACAGGTATACAGGAACTCCACCAACTATATACTACAGGTATATAGGACCCCAAACTATACACTACAGGTATACAGGACCTCAAAACTATACACTACAGGTATACAGGACCTACACCAACTCTATAATACAGGTATACAGCACCTTTACCAACTCTATACTACAAGTATACAGGACCCCAAATATACTACAGGTATACAGGAACTCTACCAGCTATATACTGAGGTATATAGGACCCCAAACTATACAATACAGGTATACAGGACCTCCACCAACTCTATACTATAGTTAGACAGGACCCTCAAACTATTTACTACAGGTATACAGGACCCCCGAACGATATACTACAGGTATACAAGACCTCCACCAATTATACACTACAGGTATCCAGGACCCTTAAACTATAAACTACAGGTATACAAGACCTCCACCAACTATACATTACAGGTATACAGCACCAACTATATACTACAGGTGTACAGGACCCCCGAACTATACAGTACAGGTATACAGGACCTTCACCAACTGTACACTGCAGGTATACAGGACCTCCCTCAACTATACACTATAGGTATACAGCCCCCCCAAATACACACTACAGGTATACAGGACCCCTCCCCCCCAACTATGCACTACAGATATGCAAGACCCCTAAAAACTATACATTGTGGGTATACAGAACCCCTCCAACTATGCACTACAGGTATACACTAATTCCACTGATTAACTCAGATGAAACAATACCTTTAGCTTGGCCTCCTGGGCATCTTAGAACAAATCTAATTAACACACTGACACTTTATACCCGGGCAGCGCCGGGTACGTTTTCTAGTCTATATCATAAAAATGAAAGTCTGTCTGTCTGTCTGTCCTTCTGTCTGTCTGTCTGTCTGTCCGTCTGTCCCATATAGACTTCCAAACGCCTATACCGCTTGACCCCAAATTTGGCACACAGATACATTGGGTGCTCGGGAAGGTTTTAGCGAAGGTCCCGTCCCCGCCAGATGTACAGGAGGGGAGGGGGAGGGGGAAGAGCTCCCCATAGAGATGAATTGGAAAATCTCCACACTGCACACACATAATTAGCTGCAGCTGCAGAGCCTTAGCAACCAATAGCATTACTGCTTTCATTTTCACAGGGAGTTGTGGTTGCTAGGGAAGCTGCCTCACAATAGATCCACAGAAATAAGTGGTAGACCCCCTACTCCAACTATACAGTACACTAGACACCCCATCCTCACTCACCAATTAGCATCAGGATTGGTAGGTACTGTAATAGCTCCAGACATCACATTTAACACCGCCACACCAGACCTGACCAATACCACCACACTGTGACTGGATAACACTGCCATACCAGACCTGACCAATACTACCATACTGTAAGTGGATAACACTGCCATACCAGACCTGACCAATACCGCCATACTGTGACTGGATAACACTGCCACACCAGACCTGACCAATATCGCCTTACTGTGATTGGATAACACTGTCATATCACACCTGACCAATACCGCCATACTGTGACTGGATAACACCGCCACTCCAGACCTTACCAATACCACCATACTGTGACTGGATAACACTGCCATACCAGACCCGACCAATACCACCATACTGTGACTGGATAACACCGTCATACCATACCAAATAACACCGCCACACCAGACCTGACCAATACCGCCATACTGTGACTTGATAACACCGCCATACCAGACCTGACCAATACCGCCATACTGTGACTGGATGAATCTGCCATACCAGACCTGAACAATACCACCATATTGTGACTGGATAACACTGCCATACCAGACCTGACCAATACGGCCATAATGTGACTGGATAACACCACCATACCCGACCTGACCAATACCACCATACTCTGACTGGATAACAGTGCCATACCAGACCTGACCAATACCACCATACTTTGACTGGATAACACTGCCACAGCACCTCCACCAACTATATACTGCAGGTATACAGAACCCCAAACTATACACTACAGGTATTCAGGACCCCAAAACTATACACTACAGGTATACAAGAACTCCACCAACTATATACTACAGGTATACAGGACCCTCAAACTATGCACTACAGGTATACAGGTCCCCGAACTATATACTTCAGGTATACAAGACCTCCACCAACTCTATACTACAGGTATACAGGACCCCCTATACACACTGACACTTTATACCCGGGCAGCGCCGGGTACATTTTCTAGTTAGTAAATATATGTGGAGACACATGGAAAGTGGATTAAATGTAATACACGTTGGCCAGCATGTAGGGCTAATAGATGGGACCCAATCAGGGCACCCTTCTCAATTAGACAACATACTCAGTTCAGACTTTCTTTTTATAGTAGAATATGCAGTATATACATTTTATAAAGCTGTAGTGATATAGATAAAATATATATTTTTACTCAATAACCTAATCCTATTTGCAGTTTAATGGGTTTTAAGAAACAACCACAAGTGAGAGGATGTAAACTATAAGGAAGCTTTCGATGATCTGTCATCATGTGCTTCTGTGTATCAATCTGAAACTCAGCTTAGAGGAAGTAAGCAACACTGGCTTCCGGCTACCTATTATATTAGCATGTATTCAAACCTGCTCAATGAGCCTTAATATAACTATTCACTTTGCAATTAAGAGAAGATGCAGAATTGAGTGATCAGCTAAAATCCTCTTCTTTAAAGGTGACAAATTCAAATCAAGTGGTTTTATAAATTTGTAAATGTATTCTTTAAAAAATAGACTACACCACTTTATGCAGGGCATACAGCAGCTGATAAGTACTGGAAGGCTTGAGGTTTTTTTTTAATTAAAGTAATTTATAAATGTGTATAACTTTACTGCACCAGTTGATTTGAATTTTTCCCCCGAGTACCCCTTTAAATAAAAACAAAGTGATTTTTTTTTTTCAGATTTATCTACTTTAATAGATAGTACTAAAATGTTGATATCATAACGATGAAAAAAAAAACATTTGGAAATGTTAAGAGCACTAAAATGCTTGAGTCGAGCATTTTTCAATGCTTGAGTGCTCGACTCAAGTTATGAACCCCATTGGAATCACCAAGAGACTCAAGTATTTAACCAGTTTGCCTTCAAGGAATATGTAAACAAAACAAAAATTCAATACAGTACTGCAAGGCACATTAGACCTCAGGTCAGTATGTCGTCAATTAAAGGCGTACTGCCGGAGTTCTAAAGGGTCTTGCAGTAACCTATTGCACATTTTTTGTTCTTATTTGTGCATATTTTGTTTACATATCCCTTGAAGGGACAAAATATACACCAATTGGAATAAAAAATACAACACGTTACTGCAGGACACATTAAAACTCTGGTGTCCTCCCACAGGTCTCTGGTGCCCCCGCTTATCGCAACCACCTCCACTTTCAAGACAAACTCATCTCAGGAGTAAGAGCCTGCTCAGCCAATAACTGACCCATCTTAGTCACTAATTGGCTGAGTGGGCTGTAACTCTATAGATACGTTGTCTTGGAAGAGGAGGCAGCTGCGATCATCGGAGGGACACCGGAGACCTGTAGGAGGATACAGTTGGAGGGCAGAGAGGTAAGCTTATGCTCTTTTTTTATTTTCTATGTAACAGCAGTAGTATATCTGTATATCTATAGTTGTCTAATGCCGGACAACCCAGGTCTTCTACAGGCTGAAAACAGAACCATTGTCATAGGAATTAAGCTTTGGGAATGTAAGAAGTCTGTAGAGTCTTTCAAGGCTGTTTTTTATGTGGAAAGGGGGTGAAAAAAGGTTTAATCCATGTCTACATTATCACAGTCTCGCAAGACACATTATAACTATGGCTGTATGACATCAATACATGGCAAACTGCCAGAGTTCTCATGTGTCTTGCAGTATTGCATTTTGTATATTTCGTTTACTCATCCCTTCTTTTTTTTTTTTCCAAATATTTTTATTAGATTTTTCAAATTTTATCTATAACAATACAGTTACATATCAAATACTCATCCCTTCTTTACCTGAGCACCACAAGAAGCCTGATTGAGCATTGAGCTTGATGGAGTTCCTTGCCTGATGCTCAATTGTGAAATTTTATTATTAGATGGAACTTTTCTTTAATAACATGACACCATATAGACTCAAATCACTTGATGCTCGATTCACTTGTCTTCTCTTAGGGATAGGGAAAGCTGCTAAAGCAGGGACAGAGCAAGTGTAGGGTTTAGATTGGATAGTAAGGTAGGGTACAAACATACCCAACAAGCTTTTTTAGGACTAGTAGTAATTAGTGAGTTTGAGTGAACAAGTCATGAAGACAAAATATTTTCCTTTTGCAAAATACGCGAAGATCAGCAGCAGAGCCTCCACCATCAGGGTGAACAACACCAGCATGCGACAGCATATACTCCCAAAGTACCCAAATAGCTGGGATTAAGGCTGTAAGCCTTAATGAGCACCCTCGGGTCACACTAGTGCATCCCACCTTGCACTCACCCCCGTTGTGCACATTTTTTGAGAAGATCACAACAGGCTTTCACCCACCTTACAATTTTTACGGGGGTCACCACCAAGCTTTCTCCCTAAATTATAAGGAGGGTTGCCACCATGCTCTCACACAAAATTATTCTAGCATGTTCACGAGGCTTATGTTTAATGAAAGGTGTATGGGGTTCCCTCTTTCCTTTCAGTTATCGGCAGCCCTTGCACTTGATGCATTGCCTTTATGACCTATGAGTCAATCTTTCAAAATTTAAAGAGGATGGGTGTGACCATGTTACACACGCGATGACCCGCTACCGGTGAATGTAGTTTGAGTTCCCCCTTGTCTATGGCATATATGGTAGTCAGAGATGACTGAAACTAATGAACGTGATGGTCCAGCTTTTAATGGGTTTCTATACAAGTAAATGTACAGAAAAGAGTGTTTGCCCACTTTAAATTAAAATTTATCTTGGAGTAGGTGTGCAATGGTGTTAGTATGTTAAAGTGACATACTTCTGGGAGCTTGGAGTCTTTATTGCATCCATGCATGCTCCCCATGCTATGCCAGTTCAATTTCCATGGTGTTTCCAAACCTTTCTGAGGTTTTCGGGGGCACCAGTCACCTTCCTCTTTGCCAAATAGGAGACTCCTAAAAAAATGCTTGAGTCTCCTGTTGACTTTAATGGTGTTTATTACTCAAATCGAGCACTAGAGCACTTGAAAATACTTGTCTCAAATAACAAGTATTCTAGCATTTTAGTACCCCGTTATTTCTATTAATTACATTTAAGCGACTCCGTACCCACAATCTGTCCCCCCCAAACCACTTGTACCTTCGGATAGCTGCTTTTAATCCAAGATCTGTCCTGGGGTCCGTTCAGCAGGGGATGCAGTTATTGTCATAAAAACAACTTTTAATCCGGCAGCGCTGTGTCCAACGGCCGGGGCTTACATTTGTATGTACATTAGGCTGGCACCACCTCTATGTCCCTCCTCCCCTCCCTCCTCATTATTAGGAATGATCCAAGAACATTTACTGCTGTTTGAGCTTTGCACAGGTGTATTAACAATCCAGCCCATGTGCCGGGCTGCCACAGGTGGGGAATAGAAAGCAATCTGCCTGGAGTATTCCTAATGATGAAGAGGGTGGGGAAAAAGGACAGAAAGGGTGTGCCAGCCTAATGCATATACAAATGTAAGCCCCGGCCGTTAGACACAGCGCTGCTGGATTAAAAGTTGTTTTTATGACAACTGCATCCCCCGCCGAATGGACCCCAGGACAGATCTTGGATTAAAAGCAGCTATCTGAAGGTACAAGTGGTTTGGGGGGGTCAGATTGTGGGTACGAAGTCGCTTTAAGCAGTGGCTTAACAAGAGTCATATAGTTTACACACATATTATACCCATAATATTATGCTCTCCCGTTACATTTTTTTTGCTGTGGAGTATTTTGCTCACTAAAAATCTGCTCTTACTGTGCTGAATGTTCCCATTATGTCTTATTTTTGTTCTTTGATGCCTGTGTTTTTGGATGGCCGCCATTTTTACAGTAAATAACGTTAAAGCGTAACTGTCACATTTTTTTTATTGCAGAAATCAGTAGTATAAGCGATTTTAAGAAACTCTGTAATAGGTTTCATCAGCCAAAACAGCCTCCTTCTGTACTCAAGAAGCAATCTCCCAGCCTCCCCCCTGACTTCTTATCTGTGCATTATCAGGCAAACACGTCTTCATTACAGAGAAGCCAGTGAAGACGGGCTCTGCTCTCTCCATTGTAAGCCTATGAAGGGGGGAGGGGCCGAGGGAGATGAGGGAGCAGGAAGAGGTGACATGAAGGTCAGCTGTTTGTAGACTCTCTGGGCAGCTAAAACGCTAAATTCAGGTGTCAGAAAGGTCAGTGCTTATCTAGGAACTTACTGAGAGAAGATTGCAGGGTGTTGTGCTGTGCAGGACTGCTCCGTGCTCAGTCACTCCTAACAGCCCCTCCCCTCTCCATAGCCACATAATGGAGACAGAAATCCTGCTTCATTTGATGTGAGGGGGGAGGCTGGGAGATTGCTTTTTCAGTACAGAAGGAAACTCTTTTAGTACATAAAACCTATTACAGAGTTCCTTAAAATCGCTTGTACTATAGATATTTATTGTTTTCGAAAAATGACCCTGAAATGACAGTTACGCTTTAATAGCCAATCTGCTTTTATGCAATATAATGATTTGTATGCGGATTTAAACATTGCAGCATGCTCATAACCATTGGGAATTTTTTGACTATGTGTGGTTGGGATTTTGACCCTAACTAAATGCATCCTCACCATGCCTGAATATGGCCTATGAATAATACCCCCATCATCTTTCTTAAAGTAAAGTGACTTTCATAACTTAAAGAGAACCAATCATGGACGAAAGTTAAAAAAATTTTATTCCCTAATTAGATGTAAATCATCATTTTATTGACATTTGTAAATATAATTCATTATTTTTATTGCCACGTTTTTTAATTATTCACTTTTTACTTTCCTGTCTCGAGCCGGCTCTTTTCAAAAGAGCCGGCGCGAGACAGGAAACTCCCGTCATGCAGAGCGGCAGGAAAGGTTCCCATGATCCTTTGCCCGCCGCTCCGTTAATACACAGTGATCTCGCGCTATACAGCGCAAGATCGCTGTGTATTTTCTAGTCCCTCTTCTCTAATCTATTTATGAAGATACAGACTGCCTCTGCAGTCTGTATCTTTATACTTTACCTATCCTCTTCTTCGGTGGAGCAAGGCCGGCGCCGCCATCTTGATTACGTCACTTGCGTTCCAGCGGTGAACGCAAGGCCCGTAATCAAGATGGCGGCGCCCGGCCGTGCGGCACTGAAGCAGAGGATAGGTAAAGTATAAAGATACAGACTGCGAATACAGTCTGTATCTTCATGAAGTCTATCTATGAAGATACAGACTGCCTTTGCAGTCTGTATCTTTATACTTTACCCGATTCTCTGTTCCCTGGCTGTTCCGGCGGCGGCGCCATCTTGATGACGTCACGCTGGAACGCACCGCTGGAACGCAAGTGACGTCATCAAGATGGCGGCGCCCACCGGAACAGCCAGGGAACAGAGGATCAGGTAAAGTATAAAGATACAGACTGCAAATGCAGTCTGTATCTTCATGAATAGACTTAGGGAGAGATATACTTTCATAATAGGGACAGTTACATTTAGGTGATTGGTTCTCTTTAATTTGCACCCCCTCTGCCTTCAGTACATTGGAGAGTCCCTGCATTAAATTAAAATTCCAGAAAAACACAAGCAACACAAGCAACTGCTGCACACCAGGACTGGGTATGGTTGGCAATGGTGGGGCAACCAGGAAGGTAAGTAAAGGATTTTTTTTCTACTATCCACCTGTGTAATAAGTTACTTTCTGGCCTACCCCTGCACGGCCTTCTCCTTGAGATCATAATATGTGCATATTTTAGCATCCATTTTACACCTGCAGCTCCTGCAATTCCCTCAGTTACTTGATTTTCTATAGTACAGCAGACAGTGTGTAAAGGGACATATTCAATACTCTTTATTAGATTGTAATCATTATATGGAAAGTAATACAGTTGACAAACATAAATGTACCCTAAATGATTATCTACTGCTCACTATAACTGATGCAAGTTACAAAAATGCGATTATGTAGGTGGTCTTAATGTGACTGAATTGTAATTCCTGTTCACAATCTAGCACAAACTATCCAAGAAGACTTCAAAATAAGTATAAGAATTTAAGTTTTAATCAAGTATTTTTGCTGGGAAAATGGCCGACTATGCGACTATTTTTTTTTTCTTGTTTATCAATTTAACCGACCTTCCAAATAAGAGAAGTGAAGTTCAAGAAAATTCAAAGGAAATAAAAAATTACATTATAGACTCACAAATTACCGGAGAAGTTACCGAAAACTTCATTGGACAAATTGTGCAGACCAGTCTGTGTGGGAAGTTAGCTTAACAAAATTACATAACTAAACTAAAACCTTATGAAAAGCCATCTGAAGTTTGTTAGAAAGCTTTAGAGTGATTAAAATGAAATGTGGGAAAAGGGTTTGTGGTCAGATGAGACAAACAGTAAAGTATTACTATCCAATAAAAACAGATTTGATCGAGACCCCCACCGATTGCTGCATATATTGAGGAGAAACACATGGCTGTGCACTTCATTTAGAAACATAGAAACATAGAAGATTGTTGGCAGAAAAAGACCACTGGGTCCATCTAGTCTGCCCTTTTAGTATTTTCTTTCTTATTATCTTAGGATAGATGTATGTTTATCCCAGGTGTGTTTAAATTCTGTTATTGTAGATTTACCAACCACCTCTGCTGAAAGTTTGTTCCAGGAATATACTACTAATAATGTCTATCTTGTTAAAGTGAATGTATCACAAGGGACATCGCTTTGTGTTTTTTGCATGAACAGAATGGTGCCGACAGAGGGATGCCGGTGCAGCGGTAGTTTTTTAGAACCTCCGCCCGATTCCCGTGCCTGGCACCAGTCTATTTCCAAGCACCGGCCCATCATGAATTACTGGGGGCAGGCCCGCCAGCCCCCAGTGTGATAATCTCCATTCCCCTCTGTGATTCTAATGGAGCCACATCACAGAGGGGAGGGGATTTTGTCACACTGGGGGCTGACAGGTAACAGACCGATGCCGTGCGTGGAAAACGTGCAGTGGTTAAAAAAAGGACCTTGGCCAAGCCATCCCTGCACCAACACCAGTCTATTCCTGTAAAAAACACAAAGCGATGTACATTCGCTTTAAGGCTATATTCACACTACGTATTAGGCCGGCCGTTCCGTGAACCGGCTGGTCTCTGCCCGGATCATCCCAGCCGGTACTTAAGTTGTGGCCAGGTGATCTTTATGGCCGTAGAGTTCTGATGCGGGCGCATCAGCAAGCGCACTCATTAGAACCTCCCGCAGCTCACAATGAAGCAAGGGGCCGGAGCTGCTCGCTTCATTGTGTGAACTGACAGGGTTTACTACAGAAAATTGACATGTCAGTTCTTCGCGGCGCCACACTGGATCTCGGCCGGAGTGTATACGATGTATGTACCCTCCGGCCGGGATCCCACAGAAGCAGAGGCAGTGTTCCACAATGTGAAAAGTACAGCCGTTGTTGCCGATGGCAACAGCCATACTTTTACGTAGTGTGAACATAGCCTAATACTAAAGGCTATATTAGTATACTCAGCCAGCTGGAACCACCAATACTGAATACGGCCACATCTGTGTGTGTATTTCCTGTACATGCATTTGTCTATGTAGTGAATGCGTTTATGTGCAAATAGGACACACTTCTGCCCACTTTATGTACTGTATACACCTATAAGAACAGTGCATTTTGCAGTCAGTGGAATGGTGCCCTGTGACTGTACACACAGACATGATAAATATACCAGTGTAAGCATACTTATATTAGCTCCAGGGTCTCCACGCATACTGTAGGTCAGAGATAGTGAAGTTAGATTGTGAGCCCTATTATGGACAGTAACTTATGTAAATGTTGGCACTCTGTAGAGAACTCTGTACATTCACCATTCCATGTTCATCCTTGCACTGTAGACAAACAGGGATCTGTCCATAATCGCAGCAAGCTTCAGAGCCTAGAAACTGAATTTCCTTTAATTGTCTGTCCCATGAAAACAATACATCAAACTAAAAATTTGTAGCAGCCAAGCCACTGTCTTTTGGAAAGTTGTCAAATTATTAGATCATACGGGAAAGGAGCCGAACACTTACTGGAAGCCTTATAATTATAGTAGAACAATGTGATTATTAGTATTATAATACAGGAAAAAATGGTTCTTCAGAAGGAACCCCTTATTGCCTAATTGACAAGTGATTAATAACAATTGGGGTTGGCTCATAGCTCAGGAAAGGTGGAGTCCAGCGCTCTGTCATTCTCTATGAGCGTTGAACTCATCTCTCAGCACGCGCGCCGGGCTGCAGCAGCTGAGATCTCCGTGACCCGACCGGATCCAGAAGCGGGACCCGGCGGGATCAGGTGAGTATAGGGGGCTGTAGTGGGGGGGTTGGGAGCCTGTCACCCCAGCACGGGGGGTGACAGGTTCCCTTTAAGTGATGATGTAGCTGCGACCGTCATGACTCGGTGGGGAAAAAAATTATCAAATTTTTACCTCTGGCTAAGTCCATCTGGGTCAGACCTTCTGCGAAATTTTTGATTGATTTAACCATTCTCTAAGAATAAATGAAGAATGAAGAAAATTCTGATGTATGTGGAATCATCCTAGTTGAGTGTATTCTAAATGCCAATGGCAGCCCCAGCAGTAAATATGGCCCTGCCTATAGACAAGTATAGTACTTGTGACTACTCTTATGCTCTTCTGACGATATTAGAAAACCAATATAAAAAAAAATTACACGTTGGTTGGGGGCCCATTACATGGACACTCTGAGCATATGGTGAGAACATGATGTGCACATAGCCCTTATATAAATGAAATAAATCCGTGTCTTTATGCTGTATGATTCCACAGAATGCTGTATTAACCCCTAGCTGCACCAGTCAGTTATAATACGTCCTTGTAGGAGGTTAGTTTCAGCATGAGGACGTACTATAACTGGCCTGCTTCAGATGCTCACTGTTTACACAAACAGTGACCGGGAGCCGCAACTAAACTGTCAGCTAACAGTCATGGAGCGCCCGGTCTCTGAAAAGATCATCTCAGCCAGTACTGCAGTACCGGCCGGATGATCTTTATGACCATAGAGTTCTGATGCGGGTGCGCCCACATTAGATTTTCCCACTGCACACTATGAAGCAAGCGGCCGGAGCCGCTCGCTCCATAGTGTGCACTGACAGGGTTTCTGCGGCGGCAATTCACTGAATAGCGGCCGCAGAAAACTGACATGTCAGTTAATTGCGGCGCCATGAGGGATCCCGGCCGGAGTGTATACTATGTGTATATGCTCCAGCCAGGATCCCATAATCAAATAGGCAACATATTTTTTCGCATTAACTACGGGCGTTGTTGCAATCGGCAACAACGGTCGTAGAAATACAAAAAAAATATGTTGCGTGAACAAAGCCTAAAAAAAGTAAAAGCATATTGACCAAATGCTGTTAATATAAAGTACAGATGTTATAGATATAGATTAATAAATAATTTATGTAGTATTACTATTTTCCTTATTGGCAGAGACTTTCAAATGTAGAAAAATGCTATTTTTTTTCCCCAAAACATTTTGGAGTTTTGCACACAAAAAATTCTGATGTTATAAACCCAAGCTAGCCAGTAACAGAAAGTAGAACATGCCACGAAAAAAACAAAACAAAAACAAAATGCAATCACAAGGATCGGTAAAAGCATTCCAAAGTTATTAATGCTTAAAGTGACATGTCATATTTAACCCCTTGCCTCCGCAGCCTGTTTTGGCCTTAATGACCAGGGCCTATTTTTCAAATCTGACCTGTCTCTCTTTATGTAGTGATAACTCTGCGGTGCTTTTAACTATCACGGTTATTATGAGATTGTTTTTTCGTGACATATTCCTCTATATGTTAGTGGTATACATTTGATGATACACTCAGTAGTTTTTTTGTAAAGAAAACACAACATTTGGCAAAAATTAGAAAAATTTATATTTCTTCATATTTAAAATTTTCTTTTTTTCTGAGAAAAATGGTCATATCACATTAATTATTATTGCAACATCTACAACATGTCTGCTTTATGGTGATGTCATTTGGTAAACGTCCTTTTACTTTTTCGGATGTTAGGGAGCTTTGAAATTTTGCAGCGATTTTCTTAAATTTTCAGGAAAACTTCTAATTCTGATTTTATTAGTGACCAGTTCATTTCTGAAGTGGATTTGTGGGGCCTGTATGTTAGTTACCCCCATAAATCCCTTCACTGTAAAAACTGCACCCCTCAAAGTATTCAAAGTGACATTTCATAAGTTTATTAACCCTTTAGGTGTTTCGCAAAAATTTAAGCAAGTTGGAGGGGAAATTTAAAATTTTCATTTTTTTGGCATATCGTGGTAAATACTTGAAATCAAAGTATTTTAGGAGTGATACCTTTATTGGCCAACAAAAAAAAACTTTTAGAGCTGTGAGCTTTCGGGATTCACAAGATCCCTTCGTCAGACAAGTTCACAAAGGTATCACTCCTAAAATACTTTGATTTCAAGTATTTACCACGATATGGATTTTTCTGGCTAACACGGTACCATACTATACATTTTTCAAGAATCATTTTTTTGGCAGATATTCCATTTTAACCCATTTTTCATCTAACACAGCAAATACTAACTGAGAAATGGAACTCAATATTTATTCCCCATGTTTCAATGTTTCTAGAAATCCCCCATATGTGGCCACAGTGCGTCACCTGACACAGGGCGCAGACATGACAGAGACCTGGTGAATTTTGGGGCCTGGTTTTATTTCAGGGTTATTTTGGCCTTTATACCATGTCACAGAGGCCTTGCGGTGCCAACATTTGTGTAAGACAAGTTGACGTTTCCATCGGTACCATTCGGAGGGACATGTGGCACCCTGATGAATATTTATTTAATTTTTTATGAGGTGGTACGAATAAAAAAGACAATTTAGCAGCTGTTTTTCATCACATATGACATGTTATCTTTATTCATGCAAGAGAGTCCAGCAGCATCCACGGTTCAATTTCCAAACCTTTATTGGTGTCCAAGTCACATAAATACGACGTTTCGACCTCTGCTGAGGTCTTTGTCAAGTATACAGTACTGTATACTTGACAAAGACCTCAGCAGAGGTCGAAACGTCGTATTTATGTGACTTGGACACCAATAAAGGTTTGGAAATTGAACCGTGGATGCTGCTGGACTCTCTTGCATGACCTGACTATACCCACTTGGGGTACGTGGGTGATCCAGCGTGCATTCAGCTAAGAATAATTAAAGGCATCGAAAGGGACGATTGGTGCTGCAGGACCTACACATATTGTACTGCATGTTATCTTTATTCGTCTGGTTGGTAAGATTACAGTGATATCCATGTTATATAGCTTTTGTTATAGTTTATAACATTTATACTATAAATACTGTTTATGCCTTGAATATTGTAAGAGCAGCAATATTTAAATTTTTTTGCTAATTGAGTTATATAAGGGATTTTTTTTTTGCGGCATAAGCTGACGTATTTAGTGGTACACCTTTTGGGTACATCTGTCGTATTGATAACTTTTTTCTATATTTTTAGGGGGTGGGATTAACAAAAAATTGTCAACTTGGTTAGTTTTTTATTTATTTTTTTAATGGCGTTGATTGGGCAGTATAATTAATGTAACGGGTTAATAGACGGGGTCATTACGGACGCGGCGATACCAAATATAGGTATCGTATTCATAGGGGATCATTTGTAAAGGGGGATGAGGAATGTGTATATTTATTTATGTATTTATTTATTTAATTATTTATTTATTTATGTTTTAATTAAATTAATTAATTATGTATTTATTTAATTATTTATATATTTATGTATTTATTTATTTGTGTTTTTTTTTCTCCACTTTAACAGGTATATATAATGCATTACAGCACATGTGCTGTAATGCATTATATAGTGAATGACCTGTCAGTGTGTAACACTGACAGGTCATTCAAACGAACAGGGACTGGAGCGAGGGGAGGGACGGGAGGTGGTGGTGAGGAGGGGGCCGCAGAGGGATACAGGAGGGGGAGGGAGACAGGAGGAGGCTGACAGCAGCGGCGGCGGGAGGAGGCAATGTGCCGCAGCCTCCTCTCGCCGCCCGATCGATCGCACGGCTCCGGGAGGGGGTGGCACAGGGAACGGAGCGAGGGGAGGTGGGGAGGTGAGGAGGGGGCCGCAGAGGGAGACAGAAGGGGGGAGGAGGCTGAGAGCAGTGGCGGCGGGAGGAGGCAATGTGCCACAGCCTCCTCTCGCCGCCCGATCGATCGCACGGTTCCGGGAGGGGGGCGGCACAAGGACCGGAACGACGGGAGGTGAGGAGGGGGCCTGGAGGAGGCTGACAGTAGCGGTGGTGAGGGGAGGCAATGTGCAGCAGCCTCCTCCCACTGCCCAATCGTCAGGAAGCAGCAGATTTCCCCATAGACGCTGCGGTCGCAACGACCGCAGCGTCTATGGGGTTAACTGCAGCGGGGAAGCACAGCTCCTCTCTGGGCAGTGGCGGCGGGAGGAGGCTGTGTGAGACAGCCTCGTCCCACCGCCGGATCTCATCTAGGGACAGTGGGGGGAGGCAGGAAAAGCATGACGTCCAGTGACGTCATGATGCCTTCTGGCACTGCTTTTCATGACGTCCCTGGACGTCATATTGGGGGAAGGGGTTAAAAACTTTGGCCATGGCATAAACACCAAAACTGGCTGTGTCCCCTAAAGGTTAAAGTGTCACTGTCGCTATAACTTTCAAAATCTAAATCAACAGTGATATAAAGCAAGTTTACAATATACAGTACATTCATTTTTTTTGTTTTTATCACGCTGTAAAACAAACTTTCTGACTTGTGGTTGAAAAAACAGGCTAAACACAGGAAGTCTGACCTGTACAGAGAGTCACGGCTCAATGTGTCCATAAGTCACATGACTGCCTTCTCTGTAAGCACTCAGATGGCCTGGGACACACCAGACTTCCTGTTTTCTGACTATTTCCTGTTTTTTTGAGAAAAAAAGAGTCAGAAAATAGGAAGTGCTGTGTTTTCCATGATAAAAAAAAATTAATGTAAATTACTAACTTGCTTTATATCACATCTATTGTTGATTTAGATTTTAAAAGTTAAAACGACAGTGACGCTTTAACCCCTTAACGACCACAGGCGTATATTTACGCCCTGAGGTCGTTAAGGGAGTTCAGAGGGGGGCAGCACCACACATTTAATTTTTTTCTGCTTTCGCAGTGTACTTTATGCATAAATGCAGCCTGTCATTGCAAAGTACAATTAGTAGCTCAAAAAAATAAGGGCTCATGTGGGTTTCTAGGTGAAAAAATGCAAGTGCTATGGCCTTTTAAGCACAAGGAGGAAAAAACTAAAACACTAAAAAATTTTAATTGCTTCGGTCTTTAAGGGGTTAAGCAAAGTTTTAACCTTCATGAACCTTCCAGTCTGAGGGAAGTACATTACCAGCAATCCCTTGCTATACTTCCTTTTATATCTCATGCACTTCCCTATGACTGACATGTTGTTAAAAAATATTGTTAATTAAATGATAAAAATTTGCAGAGTTTCTCTTCTTAGGCAACTTTTTCAAGCTTGATCCTTTAATTTAAAAAGTGAATTTAGTTAATAAAATAAGGTCATGTTTAAACTCAAATGTAATAATTTAATTATCTTCAATGAAATATGGGATGTTTTATGGTTTTCTCTGGGTTATGCTGAGGTTATAAAATCATTTTTAGTAATTGTTATGCTTATCACTTATTACTATCTTACAGATAACAGCAGGGGCGGATTAACTTTACTATAGGCACCGGGCTGTTCACCAAGCCTGGGCCCCCCCACCCCACTGTAACTATGGCAGCACTAGCCTGGCGTTCATAGTACAGGACAGATAATGTCATGATGTCCTGATTTGTGCAAAATTGCCATTAAAAAATCAGTGAATCATGCAAATCATGGTGGAAGTGTAGCCAAGAGACTGTACACCACTGAAAGTATAAGTCTTTTTGGGTGGCCATGGGCCCCCCAAGAAGCTCAGGGCATGGGCTGCCGCCCGAAACGCCCCTATTATAATCCACTACTGGATAACAGCTGTCCATGATTCATCAAAGAACATAGGACTAATTTTCTTCTTTCAATTTACAATTAGGAGTATACAACAGTCCCTCAAGCTACAGTTTCATGTGGCACCAAGATCACCATAGTAATTCCATAACTCTATGAAAAACAAGTAATAGTTTTTTTGTTTTGTTTTTTAGCCCAATTGGAAAAAAAATTATTAGAGTAAGTCCTTAAAGTGGTTGTTCACCAAAATTTTCTTTCTTTAAAATCAAGTGGTGCCGGAAAGTGCCAGAGATTTGTAATTTACTTCTATTCAAAATTACTTCTCAGCTTCTGTATGTCCTGCAGGAAGTGGTGTAGTCTCTCCAGTCTGACACAGTTCTCTCTGCTGCCACCTCTGTCCATGTCAGGAACTGTCCAGAGCAGAAGCAAATCCCCATAGAAAACCTCTCCTGTTATCCAGACTGGAAATGATACAACTTCCTGCAGGACATACAGTAGCTGATAAGTGATGGAATACTTGATTGATTGTATAATAAACTACAAATCTCTGGCATTTTCTGGCACAAGTTCATTTGAAAAAAAAAATTAATAAAAATGGTGAACTACCACTTTGAAGAGGGCCTGTAAGTTTTTTTGTACCATTTTGTAGCCCCACAACTTTTCTATACTCTTATACAACCCCTCAAGTTAATGATAACACCCATCACACTAATTCATGCCCCTTCAGCCTCATATTCACTTAGCTTTATGTACATATTCTTTAAGTCTGATTTATGTGCCCTCAGCCTCATATTCACACCCCCTGAGCCAGATTTAAATACCCTCAACGTTATATTAACTCCTAAGCCTGGTTCATGCCTTCACAGCCTCATTTTCACTCCTAAGCCTGATTCATGCTTTTGCAACCTCATATTCAGCCCTAAGCTTGACTCATCATTTTCAACCTTATATTCACTCCTAAGCCTAACGCATGCCTTTGCAACCTCATTTTGACTCCTAAGCCATGTTCCCATGTTGTAAAACACTGTTGTTCTGTGACCCGGGTGGGTCACAAAACGGCCGGCGTCAGAGAAGATTATCCCGGCTGGTACTGCTGTACCTGCCGGATGATCTTCACTGCTGCTGAATTCGAATGCCGGCAAATCAGTGTGCACCCCCAATCCGAATTCCCCGCTGCTCACAATGGAGAGAGTGGCTGGAGCTGCACGCTTTATTGTGTGCACTGACAGGTTTTCTGGGGCTGCTATTCACTGAATTGCGGCCACAGAAAACTGACATGTCAGTTTCTTGCAGCGCTGCTAGGGATCCCGGCGGAGTGTATACCATGTGTATACACTTTGTCCGGGATTCCTTAGAAGACAGCACTACGTAAGTTCCGTGGTAATCACTGCCATTGTTACAACGGCCGTGATTACTACAGTACTTACGTAGTGTGAACATAGCCTGACTCATCATTTGAAACCTTATATTCACCCCAAAGCCTGACTCATGCCTTTACATCCCATATTTGATATTAAATATAGTTATGATAAGAAGAGGCTCCTTGCAGTTCTAACAAAGTGAACTTAGATAATGGGAACCTGTGGTGACCAAGCTGGGTTTACTGGACCAGAGAGGAAGATGTCTGAATTCCCATAATAATTCTCTTATTTGTATAGCGCACACAGATTCCGCAGTACTTTACATAGTATTACAAGGTAATGTTCAAAATGTCATTTTTTTCTGTCTATCAACTGATTACAGACAATTTGTGTAAAAGAATAAAAATAGGTATAAAGTTTTTTTTAGAAATGTGGTGTCACTGAAACATATATTAATTTCCCATAGAACATAGAATACTCAGTGTGAGGCTTCATTTCCAGCGTTGGCTGTATATCATGTTCCTATTGTAATAGATAGATGTGCCTTACAAGAAAATATGTTTATGTTACAGTAAAAACCCTACACACCTACAACCTGTTTGCATTTTTCAGCCTCCACAGGCTAAGTGGTTGTGTAGGAGTCGATCATCCACATAAATCCTCTGGTTATTACAGAATGACTCATCCCATGAAGTAATGAGAGTTTTACAATGGACTTCCTCTTTCAGACAGAAACATTCCGAATAACAATTATAGGTGGCAGCGTGGTGACTGGATTCTGTCTGAAGGGACAGTCCCTGTCTTTAAAAATAGGTCACAAGGACCACGTGATTTACATGCAGGGATTTTATGTCTGACTTTCTAAAGTATTCCCTTGCTGTTATAATGTGTACTCATGTGTTTGCAGTATGTATTACTAGTAACATGCAGACAGCAACTATGTGAATATCACATTAAGGTGAATTGCTCATCCACAATTCTTTTTTTATTGAAAGAAAAAAACAGTTTTCGACTGGAAAAATATTACTGGATGTTTTCCAATCTCACAGGGGTCTGCTTAGGCCTTGGCAATGTTCGGAGGCCCCATTGAGAATTAATAGAGCTCGGGCTGTGCATGGGCAGTACAATCTGGGGCATTTCAATCTACTATTGACTGATACATATAACAGAAAAAAAGACAGAGCACCTCATAGAGTGGTATCATCTGGGGCAAGAAACGCACATAAATTCCAGCATCAATATGCTCCCCTTTTACAGTTGTGATAAGCCATAACTACTTAGAAGAGCATCCGGGGAGCAAAGTGATAGGAGCCCTATCACAAAGAGCAGCACATCTCAAAAGTTGAACACCAGTTTACAAACTGACATAGATATCATTACAAAAAAACAAAAATACCACCAGAGGTGACACTCACAACATGTACTTGCAAGTCGGCAAGGATACAGAAAATTATAATCCTTTTTTGTCCAAAGTTACACCTTTTTAGAATAATCTCTTTTCATATACACATAAAAGTAGTTATCCCACCTTGACATAGGGATTAAAGGGGTTATCCAGCGCTACAAAAACATGGCCACTTTTTCCCCTGTCTTGTCTCCAGACTGGGTGGGGTTTCAAACTCAGTTACATTGAAGTAAATAGAGCTTAATTGCAAACCACACCTGAACTGGAGACAAGAGAGGGGGAAAAGTGGCCATGTTTTTGTAGCGCTGGATAACCCCTTTTAATTCTTAACAAAAAACAATCTCATTGGTCATGCTAAAACTGAGGCCCACCCCAGTGAGCAGAGTCACAAAAGTAATAGACAAAACTATTACTACATTAGTATAAGGTAGAAGATTGCTATAATTTTCATTATTTCAATTGTGCCTTAAAAATGAGGCTTTATAACATATTTTCCTAATGTCAGTAGACAATCTAACAGAACAAGGCCATGTTCCCATTGCAGGTCACAGAGCGGCTGGTGTTACTGAAGATTATCCCGGCCGGTACCACAGTACTGGCCGGATGATCTTTATTTCTGGGGAATCCAGATGCGGACCTACATGTTGCACACAATGGACCGTGCGTCTGCAGCCGCAGGCTCCATTGTGTGAACTGACATGTTCTGTGCGGCCGCTGTTCGATGAGTAGCAGCTGCAGAAAACTGACGCCAGTTTTCCGTGCTGCCGGGTGGAATTCCATTCATTGAAATGCAATGTATGTTTTCCATAAATCACGTCCGTTGTTGAAAACTGCCACGATTTATAGAAAACATACATTGTGTGAACATTATAGATGAGCGAGACGGTTCGGCCAGTATGGGATCCAGTTCTGATTTTTCCCAAAGTCCGAATCCGGTCGGATTCGGATTTTTGGAAGTCTGCTCCGATTTTTTTTCCAGCCGCCATTTTAGAAAGCACGAAGTGTTCTGGGCGGGAAAAGCGCTTTACCATGATGTCCGGAACACATCCAATCAGCAGGGATGTTGCACTAGCCCACCCCCTGTGTGATGTCGGTATTGCTTTAAGAGGAGCAGTCACATGACCACATGAGGCAGTCTGCACAGAGAGAGGAAGGAGACTGTTAGCAGTGCACAGAGCGCGTCAGTGACAAAACGCTGCTGCTGCATGCTGCAGTACTGAGAAGATATTGTATAAAAGCAAAGACAAAAAGATTATTAGGAAAGCGGAGAGGAGAAACACAGTGATTGAGAGAGAAAAATAGAGAGGGAGATAGATAGATAGATTAGGCATAGGAGAGCAAAGGGTGCACAGAACAAAAACGTGCTATACAGATATCCAAGTACTATACTGTCACCCTTGCGACAGTGTATATGACATAGGTGTTTTCCTGAGGCACAAATATATACCTTGAGCATGTGTGTAGAACAAAACTCTAAAAAAAAAATGCTATACAGATATACAAGTACTATAGTTGGACCCTTGGAAAAGTGTATATGACATAGGTGTTTTCCTGAGGCACAAATATATACCTCGTGTATGTGTGTAGAAAAAAAACTCTAAAAAAAAGTGCTATACAGATATACAAGTACTATAGTTGGACCCTTGCGATAGTGTAGTGGAGAGACTGCTCCTTCACTGCATTTGTGACCTTTTTCCTGCATAGACCCTGTAATGGTAAATATTGAAGTCTAAAAAAAAATTGACTTTGAGATATTGAAAAGATAATGACTACTATGTTACTAACATGTAGAGCCCTAAATTCAACCAAATACTCTACTGCCGTATCATATAGATGCTTTAAACTATGAAATTCGAAGAAATCCAAAATTCGGTTGAACCAAACTTTTAAAAAAAATCCGGAAGTCCGGTCGGAACGAACTTTTGAAAAGTTTGCTTATCTCTAGTGAACATGGCCTAAAACTAAATATACATTTAAAACATAATGATGTCACATAGTGCAAACTTGCAATGAACAAACACGTATCTGGATGACACATCTCACATATGCAAAGTAACTCTTCGCCAGAAAGAAACAGTTTATGTTTAAGTGCCACCCATTGCAGGAAGCATCCATGTAAGTCAGTGTGTGACTCAGAACATGAATAGGGGAATAGAGCTAAGCCAGTGCTTGGGGATAAGGGATAACTTCTTGACATGGGAACACCTCTTTAACAGTCTTTTTTTATTTTATTTTAGAAAAGGCATTATATATTGTATATATATTGTAAAATTAAATTTTGAAGTGATGGAGCGGGTCATCTTTTTTTGCATCCTCATAATTTCTCGGCGAGAGTAAAAAGTAGATACATATGTAGGTACACTCTCTACCGTTACAAATAAAGTTTACTACTTTATTTTAGAAATTTGTAGTTAAATTCTATTAGATAAAATCATAACAGCAACAACCTATACATTTAGGCGGGTATGGCTTTATACCACATTCTTGCCCTGGGTCAGATGTGCCATTTGGTATAGGAAAACTAATTCATGCAGTCCTACAGTTAGTGACATCAGCTGGCTGCCTCCCAATAACAACGCCTAGTACGTAGCTGGTAATAAGAAGAACAAGCCAAGACACAATACAGAGATAGGAAAATAAGGGTGTGCACAATGCTATGTAAAAAAAAAAGATTTTTACGAAAGTGGCCACATGTCCTCCTTTTCTGCTGGAATGATTATAGGAAGGCAGGGGTGCATAGTAGTACAAAAAGCGTAATATTAAAAAAGTGGTCACATTGAGACATCAGGGCAGTACATTACTACATTACTATTAGAGACAGTATATCTGACTTTAAAGTATAGTCTGACTTTGAAAAAAGCTGAAAGGCTCAATATACACTGCTGTCATTAGAAATACCATAGAAAACTAGAAGCTGAACACTATGTAGTAATCTTTCCCAGAGTCTATTTACTGCAAACCACTGACCATCAGGGAGATGATACTATATATAACAAACCGGAAGGACCAGAACACCCATAAGCTGAAGAAGTGCAGAACAAGTGCCATCTGGTGTACTAGTGTACATGGGAAGTAGAACTACTTATAACCTCTTTCAGCACCACACTGTACAGTTGCGTTGTGGTGTCAGTTAGAGGGTATAGAGGAGGGTCACAATGTGACAATTCTCTATACCGGGTAGCCCCTAGCTACTATCAATAACTTTTGACATATCTGATGTGACAGAGACCATTTAAATCACCACCGTTTTCCTGTTTTAAAACAACAACAAAAATAAAAATATTTGCTATAGCTGCATGCATTGTTGTAGTAATGATGTAGGTAATTTGTGTAGGTGCAAAAACCCACCAAAGTGAAAAATTGCAGATTGTTGGTCACATTACATCCTAGAAAAATATTGAATAAAAAGTGATCAAAAAGTCTTATGTATTC
Organism: Dendropsophus ebraccatus; assembly: GCF_027789765.1. NCBI lineage: Eukaryota > Metazoa > Chordata > Amphibia > Anura > Hylidae > Dendropsophus > Dendropsophus ebraccatus. The sequence continues at coordinate 51,681,874 of NC_091461.1, read as the reverse complement.
AAGTGTAAGTGGTACAGACACAGATCATGGTGAAAAAAGTGAAGCCTTACACAGCCCTATAGCCCAAAAAATAAAAGTGTTATAAGTAATGATGAGTAAAAAAATTAATTTACCACTACACTAAAACAGCTAAACAACTTTCATGTCCATGTATCTCCAGCTCACTCAGCCAACTACTGACTCAGAAGGGACAGTGCCGTAGCCAGTGATTGGCTGAGTGGGCTGTAGCTATCCAGATAAGAGTAACAGCCTGCCCAGCCAATCACTGGCTACAGCATTGTCCCATCTCAGTCAGTCACTGATTGGCTAAGTAGGCTGTCACTCCAGAGATGAGAGTAACAGCCCACTCAGCCAGTCATTGACTGACTGAGATGGGGCAATACCACAACCAGTGATTGGCTGAGCAAGCTGTCATTCTCCAGACAACAGTGACAACCTGCACAGCCAATCACTGGTTGCAGCACTGTCCCATCTTAGTCACTCACTGATAGGCTGAGTGAGCTGTCATTCCAGTGGCGCTGTCCTGTCTCAGTCAGTAATTGGCTGCACAGGTTGATGCTACGGGGACACGAAAGGACGAGGAGTAGGGATGGTCCGAACCTGCCGAGGTTCAGGTTCGTACGAACCTGAATTCTCGGCAATGATTCCCGCTGTCTTCCACCTCCGTGGAGAGGGTGGATACAGCCGGAGGCCTATGGCTATGGCTGTATCCCAGTTTTACAGGCGGTCCTCCGGCTGTATCCACCCTCTCCACGGAGGTGGAAGACAGTGGGAATCATTGCCGAGTGTTCAGGTTCGTACGAACCCGAACCTCGGCAGGTTCAGACCATCCCTAAGGAGGAGTATGGACAGGTCAGCATATAATTTTAAATAGAATTTTAACAGAATTTTACAGTGAAGTGTGCAAACTTCACAGCGAATCCAGCTTCGCTCATCCCTATAAGGCTCAGGATAAAACAGTTTCAAAAACATTTATTTTGTCAACTGTTTTAATGTTTTTAAAGTAGTAAAAAAATATAAAAGTTATATCAATTGCCTATTGTTTTGATCATACTGACTTGAGGAACATAGATAACATCTTAGTTTCACCACATGGTTAATGGCATAAACATAAAACCCATCAGAAATTAGATTTTTCTTTTTTTTTTTTTCTTTTTTTTTCAGCTTTATGATGAGCGAATAGTGATTGGTTGCTTGGTTGGATGCTTGGTTTTTAACCCGGCTGGTTATGAAAATAGGGGGAACCCTACACGTTCTTTTTAATTATTTATTTTTAAAAATTGTGTAGGGTTTCCCTTATTTTCATAACCAGCCGGGTTAAAAACCAAGCAACAGCAGCCTAGTAACACCAGGGTGGGAAGGGCCATTGTTTTTGGCCCTCCCCAGCCTTAACATTACCAGCCTGCTGCCGCCCAGTCCAGGAGCGCTAATTTTGACGCTTTGGGACCACTGGCACCTGGCTCTTCCCAGTACCCCTGGTGGCATTGGGTACTGGGGTAATAATGGGGGTGTTATTGTTAGCCATTTTATACCGGCTAACACTAAGCCCCGACTTAATAATGGATTTCCTCTATTAGACGGCTTCCACTACTAAGTCTACATTGTAAAGAAATAAAGACACAAGTGAAAAATATTTTTTATTCAAATAAAAACACCCCCACACCCCTTGTTGACCATTTTATAAAAAAAAAATCCGAACAACCGCTGGTCATCGCCGTAGTCCACCAAATTCACCGTAATCCACAGGATACCGATATCTGAAAAACAAAAAGGGAGAAACACACAAAAAAACACAAACAGGAGCACAACACCCATCATTGTGAGCTGTGTTGTGCACCTTACAGTGTGCAGCATCTTTACAGATCGCTGCTTACAGTGTGGCACTCAAGGGGTTAAGGGAGGATGCATAGCATCCACCTTAACCCTTTCGGTGCCATATTGAACAATCTGGCCCCCAGGGGGTTAAGTAATGGTCCCCAATTAACTCCTTGGGGGCCAGACTCATGTCAGACTGCACCCATATCAGCAAGGTATCCTCCGATGTCTTCTATCTTCTCTCTTCTTTCTTCTATCTTCTCTCTTTTTTCTTCTATCTTCTCTCTTCACCGGTCCCCAGCACACTGAGCTTAATTTGATGGGACCGGCTCTTTATATGTCCGCTCAGCCAATCAGCTAGCGTCATTAGAAGAAACATTTGCTATTTTAATTAAAGTATTAATTATTACATTGAGCTGCATTATCAGCTATAGGAGTTGCCAGCAATAATACAGCTTCCTCTAATAGTTAATATTTAATTAATAAAGCACATTTTCGCTCTAATAAAGTTATTTTCGTTGTTCAATAGCTTAATTAAAACAAATACATGCTTTTGCAATTAAATATACTGTAAATAAATCTATATACACATTTATTTATTTTTTTATTAAGGGTGCGTTCACACCTACAGGATCTGCAGCTGATTTTCTGCTGCAGATCCGCAGCAGATTTCATTTAAATAACTGAACACATTAAATCTGCACCATGAAATCTGCTGCAGATCTGCTGCAGATCCTGTTGGTGTGAAGGCACCCTAATAGTATATTTAATTGCAAAAGCATGGATTCGTTTTAATTAAGCTCTTGTACAACGAAAATAACTTTATTAGAACAAAACTTTGTTTTATTATTTAAATATTAACTATTACAGGGATCGGCATTATTGCCGGCAATTGCTAATTGCCGCTAATACCGTGCCCTGTAATACTGCTTCCCTGCTTTCCCAGGGACCATAACCTTTATTAAAACAGCTAAAAATTGTTTAGCTGTTTTAGTAAAGTTAATTTAGATTCGAATATTCGATCACATATTCGATCAAACTCGAATCTTTCGAATAGTGCAGTATTTGATTAAATAGCTATTCGATCGAATACTATTCGCTCCTCTCTAATTATTACATACAATTGTTATTGATGTGACATGAAAGCTCATCCTAAAGGCACGTGTATAGGATCTCTGGACCTTTTTCCTCATGATGACCCCATGATCACATAGCATTAATAAAAGGTTTGTGATTTGTCTCACCATCTGGGAATCACTACACTCCAATTTGGTGATCCAATATTTTTAAAGGGGTAATCCAGAACTACAAGAACATGGCTACTTTCTTCCAGAGCCAACAACACTTGTGTCTCCAGTTCAGGTGTGGTTTGCAAATAAGCTCCACTCACTTCAATAGAACTGAGTTACAAAACTCCACCCAAAGTGGAGACAAGAGTTGTGCTATCTCTGGAAAAAGTGCCCATGTTTTTGTAGTGCTGGTTAACTTCTTTAACCCCTTAAGGACAGAGCCTGAAATGGCCTTAAGGACCGGAGCAAATTTTATGAATTTGACCAGTGTCACTTTATTCATTAATAACTTCGGGATGCTTTTACCTATCCGGCTGATTCTGAGATTGTTTTCTCGTGACATATTGTACTTCACATTTCTTGTAAATTGGAGTCGATACTTATAACAAATCTTTATGAAAAAACCCAAAATAGCGTGAAAAATTGTGAAAAAATGCATTTTTCCAACTTTAAAACTTTTCTGCTTATACAGAAAATGGTTATACCACATAAATTATATATTAAATAGCATTAGCAACATGTCTACTTTATGTTGGCGGCATTTATTAAACTATATTTCATTTTTTTTAGACAATAGGAAGCTTAAAACATTAGCAGCAAATTTCCAAATTTTCAGTAAAATTTCAAAATCAGATATTTTTAGGGAACTGTTCAGGTTTAAAGTGTATTTGAGGGGACTGTGTGTTAGAAAGCCTCACGAAGCACCCCATTTCAGAAACTGCACCCCCTAAACTCTGCAAAAGCACATCCAGAAAGTTTTTTAACCCTTTAGGGGAGTCACAGAAATAAAAGCTAAGTGTGTAAGAAATTTGAAAATTTTAATTTTCTGTGCAGAGATTTTATTGTAATCCAATATTTTTCATAATTATAAACCTATTACCAGAGAAATGCACCCCAATATTGATTGCCCCATTTCTGCAGTTTATAGAAATACCCCATATGTGGCCCTATTGCGCTATTTGACGCAACCACAAGCCTCAGATATAAGGGAGCGCCTAGTGAATTTCAATGGCTCCGTTATTTTTGGTCATTTTTGACTGTACCACTTCAGGTTGGCAGAGGCTCTGGGGTGCCAAAACCTAAAAAACACCCCTAAAGGGACACCATTTAGAAAACTACACCCCTCAAGGAATGTAACAAGGGGTGCGGTGAGCATCTGGACCCCACAGGTGCTTCACAGATTTTCCAAACAATATGGCTTGAAAAAAGACTAAAGTATTTTTTACACTAAAATGTTGTTCTAGCCTTCAATTTTTCATTTTCACAAAGGGATAAAAGGAAAAAAAAAAACACAAAACATGTAGCGCAGTTTCTCCCGAGTACGGAAATACCCCACATGTGGACATAAAGTGCCAAGCGGGCGCAGGACGAGCCTCCAAAGGGAAGGAGCGCCAATTGGCTTTTGGAAGCTGGATTTCACTGGAATGGATTTCAAGGGCCATGTCGCATTTACAGAGCCCTCGTGCTGCCAAGACACTGGAAACCCCCCACAAGTGACCCCATTCTGGAAACTACACCCCTCAAGGAATCTAACAAGGGGTGCAGTGAGCATATGGACCCCACTGGTGACGGGCACAAATGTGGAAAAATGTGACGTGAAAGTGAAAATTTTCATTTTTTCACTTTCATGGCACAAATGTGCCCGTCATCCAGGGGTCCATATCCTCACTGCACCCCTTGTTAGATTCCTTGAGGGGTGTAGTTTCCAGAATGGGGTCACTTGTGGGGGGTTTACAGTGTTTAGGCAGCACAAGGGCTCTGTAAATGCGACATGGCGTTCATCATCCATTCTAGCCAAATCCAACCTCTAAAATCCAAATGGCGCTCCTTCCCTTGGGAGGCTTGCCCTGCGCCCACATGGCGCTTTATGTCCACATGTGGGGTATTTACGGACTCGGGGGAAATTGCTCTACACATTTTGTGTGTTTTTTTCTCTTTTAACCCCTTGTGAAAATGATAAATTCAAGGCTAGACCAACATTATAGTGTAAAAAATTTAATATTTCATTTTCACGCCACATTGTTCCACATTTGTGCCCGTCACCAGTGGGGTCCATATGCTGACTACACCCCTTGTTACATTCCTTGAGGGGTGTAGTTTCCATAATAGGGTCACTTGTGGGGGGTTTAACTGTCTTGGCAACACAGGGGCCTTTTGAATGCAACATGGCCCCTCGAAATCCATTCCATCCAAATCCAGCCTTCAAAAACCAAATGGCGCACCTTCCCTTTGGAGGCTTACCCTGCACCCGCATGGCGCTTTATGTCCACATGTGGGGTATTTCCGTACTCAGGGGAAATTGCTCTACACATTGTGTTTTTTTTTATCTTTTAACCCCTTGTGAAAATGAAAAAATCAAGACAAGATCAATGATTTAGAGTAAAAATTTTAAAAAAATTACACTAAATGTTGGTCTAGCCTTGATTTTTTTCCATTTCCACAAGGGGTTAAAAAAGAAAATGAACACAAAACGTGTAGGGTAGTTTCCCCTGAGTACGAAAATACCCCACATGTGGACATAATTTGCCATATGGGCACAGGGCAAGTCACCAAAAGGACAGAGCGCCATTTAGAGGCTGGAATGGGGGATGGAGGCCATGTCGCAATTACAAAGCTCCTGTGCTGCCAGAACAGTAGAAACCCCCGACAAGTGACCCAATTCTGGAAACTACACCCCATAAGGAATCTAACAAGGGGTGCAGTGAGCATATGGACCCCACTAGTGATGGGCACATGTGTAGGACATGTGCCGTGAAAATAAAAAATACCATTTTTTTCATTTTCACGTCCCAAATGTGGCCGTCACCAGGGGGCCATATACCTGCTGCCCCACTTGTTAGATTCCTTATGGGGTGTAGTTTCCAGAATGGGGTCACTTGTGGGGGGTTTCTACTGTCCTGGCCGCACAGAGGCTTTGTAATTGCATCATGGCCTCCTCTAATGGGAATGGCGGCCATACCTACATAGCTGGGAAAAAGGGACAATTCTAATTTATTTGGGGGTATTAGGGCAATTATTAGTTTATAAGGTTGGAAATGACAGGTGTCCATCAAATTCAACCTGTGTTGATCCAGAGGAAGGCAAAAACCCCTCGTGAGGCAGACGACAGTAGCCTCATCACAGGGGAAAAATTCCTTCCCGACTCCATATTGGCGATCAGAATAATCCCTGGATCAACGTGACCCCTGAAATAGGAATAAGGGACAGAATTTAGATAATGTAGAACTCCAGTGACGTGTGGTGCGCCTTGGAGCGATCCAGTATGCAGAGGCCGGGGTGATCAGGACAGGTGTCACACTGGTAAATGGTGTCCTTCCTGATCCCCCTGTTACTCCACACTCTGCACTTCTTCTGGGGTCTCCTGTTCTCCAGTGTGGGGGACGTCACCTGGAAAATGTTGTCCTGGTGCGATACGGGGTCCCACATATCCAGAAGCGCTGGGTCCGCTCCATGGCTGCTAAATATTAGGGCTCTATTACTACTTCTGATATGTTCGGATCGTGCCGCAAGTTACAGTAGCTCGGGCAGCGAGGGACCGGAAGAGGGGGTGCTGGTATAAAGGTTATCCCCGTACAGGTGGTGACCTTTATCCAGCAGTGGGATGATCAGTTCCCGGACGATCTTCCCACTTGTTCCGAGGATGGGGGGGGGGCATCTGGGGCTGGATTCGAGTGTCCCTTCCTTCATACACTCTAAGGGTACGTGCACACTGCGGAATCGCGAAGGATAACCCTTTGTGCATTCCGCAGTTGGCACCCGCCGGCGGACTGATGCAGGCGCACGTCTCCGTCCGTGTCGTAGACTCCATTCTATGCACGGGCGGATTCCGCTCTGCGTCCAACGTGTTGATGGAATGACGGATGATGGAATCCGCCCATGCATAGGATAGAGTCTATGACACAGGCGGAGACGCGCCCCTGCATCAGTCCGCCGGCGGGTGCCAGCTGCGGAATGCACAAAGGGTTATCCTTCGCCATTCCGCAGTGTGCACGTACCCTAAATCTGTAAGTGTACCCTGAGGTACTCTCACAGAGTTTGTAGAATTTCACGCCATACCGTCATCTCTTATTGGGACGGTACTGGCGGAAAAGACGTGTCTGGGGGGCAGCGTACGCTACGCTACTCCCAGACACGTCACTGGATGATGAGGATGAATGGAGGAAAGAAGGACCCCCCATTCATCCTCACTGGCTGTTTCGGTGTCGGAGGCAATAATAATGTATGCGTCCGACACCGAAAACACCCTGGGGGCCATCTTTATATGGGGATTGGTATATGGGGTATGTAGTGGTGTAGTGTAAAACTTTATTCAATGTAGTGTGGTGTAATGTAGTGTTTTTTTACGTGTTTTTTACAGTAAGTATACAAAAAAAACCTACGCCAAAAATGGTGTTGCTGATGAATGCCGCACTTATGTTCGGCACTTATCAGCAGACCGTGGCAGTAGGATATAAAAAAAAAACACCCTACGCCAAAAAGGAGGAGTTGCTGATTAGCAGCGCACTTTCGTGCGATGCTGATCAACACTCAGCGGCGATAGGGTGCGGAAAATAGAAAAAAAAAAAAATTGGGAAAAATTTTTTTTTTTTACTACATTCTGAACATCCCTGTAGTGGCTGATACGTGTATTACACTTATCAGCCGCTAGGGGGCAGCAGAGCGCAAGATCCGAAAATAGACGACGCTGGAGCCGGAAAAATACGAAAATAGACGACGCTGGAGCCGGAAAGAGACGATCGGGACTCACGGAAGAAGCCGAAGATGAAGAGGACGCCGGGAACCCGGAAGACGCCGATCAGGACCCCGGGACAGGTGAGTAATGTACAAATACCTGCTCCGGACCCCTCAGCTACCTAGCTGAGGGGTCCGGAGCAGGTATTTATTACTTGTGGGGACTTCGATCGCCGTGAACGGCCGGCCGGCTGGCCGGCCGTTCACGGCGATCGGGACGGTGGTACCGTGACCACCATTACTTTTTACAGTAATGGCGGTCGGTGCCGTCCTCGGACAGCACCGACCGCCATTTTTTTCCGGGTCATCGGGCCACCGATGGCCCGGAAAGGTTCCGATCGCCGCTATGGGCTTATCAGCCAATAGCGGCGATCGTCGGCATGGGGGGGGTTAACAACCCTCCATGCCGACAGGGAGAGATGGCCTGCTATGTATTATAGCAGGCTATCTCCCCCGATCGGGACCCGGCCGGCCGCGGCGCCCGTTTAAAGGGATGACGTACCGGCACGTCATGGGTCCTTAAGTGACAGTGATCCATGACGTGCCGGTACGTCATGGGTCCTTAAGAGGTTAACCGCTTCACGACCAAGGGCGTAACTGTTTGTCCTCAGTCGGGTAGGGGAGTTCAGAGCTGGGCCACGCGGCGACCCCGCTCTGAACCGTCGCGATCCTGGGTACTATTAATAGCCCAGGAACGCAGTTATTAGCTGGCATGGTCCAATCGTTGCATCCGCTAATGAGCTGTTTAGATGCAGCTGTCATGGCTGACAGCTGCATCTAAACTGCTATTTATCTCCCATCTCTGGTGTCTAGCAGGCAGATCACCCTGCCTGAAACATATTTGTAATGCTGTCTGCAGTTGGGGGTCCGTAATTACATACAGGGTTACTCATGTGTGAATGGGACCTAAGGATGCAGTCACACATTTGCAGATATCAATGTAACTAAATGCATCAATCTGCACCAGGTGTGATTGCTTCCTTGAAAAAGAAATGTCTGTAAAATTTTCCTAGAGTGAACCACAGGTGTCCCTCTTTGGTCATCCACAAAGTTGGGAGGTATGAGGTTGTGTATGTAGAAGTCCCCCATACACATGTTAAAAAAAATAAAGTTTTTTCATTAATAAAAAAAAACCCTTCCCTAATAAAAATTCAAATCACCCCCTTTCCTCATTTTATAAAAATAAATAAATAAACATATTTGGTATCGCTGCACACGTAATTGCCCGAACTATTAAATTATCACATTCCTGATCTTGCACGGTAAATGGCATAAGTGCCAAATTGTGCATTTTTGGTCGCATCAAATCCAGAAAAATTGTAATAAAAAGTGATTAAAGAGTCGTATGTACGCTATCAAGGTACCGATAGAAAGTACAGATCATGGCGCAAAAAATGACTACTTAGCCAGCCCCATAGACCAAAGGATAAAAGCTTTATAAGCATGGTCATAGAGCAATTTTAAGGAAAATTTAGATTTTTTAAAAGGTTTTGACTTTTTAAAAGCCATCAAATTTAATAAAAGTTACACAAGTTACAAATTGTTGTAATCGTACTGATTTGAGGAACATAGATAACATGTCAGTTTGTTGTTTTTTTTAACAATATTTTTATTGATTTTTTTAATTTTCACACATATACAGAGATACAATAAACGTACGAAAAAGAAACACTCATCAGTACAGAAGAGTAAGGGAATATCGGCAACGACAATCGGTTGCACAGTTACAATGGTGAGTAAGAATCGGTCAGCTTTCATCTTTGCTGTGAAAAGAACAAGATCTAATAGCATACAAAGACCTGTTGTTTGTTCAGTAAAAATAAAAAAAGAAAGGAAAACATCATCTACATTAACATGTCAGTTTTACCATAGGAGAATAGGTGTAAACACAACCCCCCCCCCCTCCCCAATAAAAGAAAAAATGTGTATGACTGCTCAAACATTTTTTTTCCGGTTTCGCAGCATATTTTATAGAAAAATTAAATCTGTCATTGCAAAGTACAATTAGTGGGGCAAAAAATAAGGGTTCGTGTGGACCTGTAGGTGAAAAAAAGGAAGTGCTACAGCCTTCAAAACGAAAGCGCAAAAACAAAGGGAACCTGTCAACTCTTTCAGCCCCTCTGAACCCACTTTACCCTAGGACAGGGCCCCGCATACATACTGGCTCCTGTGTGTCCAGCTCCTAGTGCCGGTCCTGCTGCGGAGATCTGTCCATGGCTCATCTGCGTCTTTTTATTCGTCTTCTTATTCACAAATTTTTGCAGAGATGAAAAACTACAATGAAAATGCAGGCTGAATGTCAAGTGATTTGTGCGATTCCTGGTGGATTCTGCCTGCATCACCAGCCTTAACCGATAGAACTATCCTTAGGTAGAGATCTATTAATCATGTCTAGTTAGGTAGGGTGAAGACACCCAGCACTGCCCTGTGATTCAAGCAGCATTACATTGATAACTATAAACATTTTTCCATATACAGTATAGTTTATTCAAAAATTATTAACTTTAACTTTCTTAAAGGAATTTCCCCTTGCTGAAAAACCAAAGGGCTAAAAGACATGAAGTACTACAGCTAGTCACCAAAAATAGAAAATTATATTGAAAGATTTGCTCACTCTGGATGTTTATTAAAACCCTCTACTAGTTTTTTACACACGGCTACAGATTTGTGATCATGAGAGGGGATCGGTGTCAGTAAGGGTCCATTTAAAAAGAAAGATTATCTGACAGATTATCTGCCAAAGACTTGAAGCCAAAGCCAGGAATGGATTTGAAAAGAGGAGAAATCATAGGCTTTCCTTTACGACCTGTTCTTTGTTTCTAGTCTATTTCTGGTTTTAGCTTCAAATTTTTGGCAGATAATCTGTAAAATAATTAATTAATTCTTGCCCGTTGTGAAACTTATACTTAGGCATGCAATCAATAGTGAAGAACTGCTTAAAACAGGACATAGATGATATATTGACACACCTGACTGCTTATTTTATACCATTTATAATGTACCAATATACATTATTTGCACAATTAAATATAATTTTGAATTCTTTAATAGCCATTTTATAGGTATTTTTATATGTATTTATGGAACAAATATTTTTACATCTCACATCGGAGATAATATTATTATTCCTGCATCACCATATTGTATTTGGCATCATATATTGCTCCTGGCACAAAGTGGAGTTTACCTAGCATGTTGAGTGTAGGCTATGTATTATCTATTCATATAGAGTTACTGTAAATGATCTTTTAACAACAAATACAAGAGAATCTTTGTCAGAACAAGACAAAACAGTAACTTATAGTGATAATAAATAAAATGCTATACACAAATTAGAGCTGCACGCAACAAAATATTAAGGTATAATATATATAAGGTAATATATAAGTTATAAAGTATTGTAATGCCCCCCAAAAGTTATACAAATCCCCAATATACACTTATTACAGGAAATGCACATAAGTGCTTTTTTCCTTGCACTTAATACTGCATCAAGGCTTCACTTCCTGGTTAACATGGTGATGTCATGACCCGACTCCCAGAGCTGTGCGGGCTGTGGCTGCTGGAGAGGATGATGGCAGGGGGATGCTCAGTGTCCCTCCAGTGCAATGTGTCCCTCAGTGTCCCCCTGCCATCATCCTCTCCTGCAGCCACAGCCTGCACAGCTCTGGTAGTCGGGTCGTGACATCACCATTTTATCCAGGAAGTGAAGCCTTGATACAGTAGTAAGTGCAGGGAAAAAAGCACTTTATGTGCATTTCCTGTAATAAGTGTATATTGGGGATTTGTATAACTTTTGGGGGGCAATACAATACTTTAATAAAAATTTCTGCCCGACTTCTCCGTTAAGGCCCATGCTGCAATGAGCAGTAAAGTAAAATACCATCTTTCAAATCTCATAACATTCAATAAGCAGTATTCCTATAAAGAGATTGTAAATCAGGCTATAAAGGGCTGCAAATATTATTAACATTATTATCAATACTATTAAATGAAAACATTAGAAGACTCCAACCTGCTGTCATGTTCCCATGTGCACGGAATGCTGAAAATGAAGATAACTTTCTTACCTTCAATTTTAGTGTCACTTTTACAAAATCTTCACTTTAATCAATATGTTAATAGGGCAGTTTGGTGCCCTGCATTAAATGGGTTATGTAGCAAACAAACTTTTTCTTTTAAACTGGTTTCAGAAAGTTATATAGATTTGTAATTTACTTTTATTTAAAAATCTCATACTTATCAGCTGTTGTATGTCCTGCAGGAAATGTTTTCTTTCCAGTCTGACAGTGCTCTCTGCTGCCACCTCTGTCTGAGACAGGAACTGTCCAGAGCAGCAGCAAATCCTAATAGAAAACCTCTCCTACTCTGAACAGTTTCTGTCTCGGACAGAGGTGGCAGCAGAGAGCACTGTGTCAGATTGAAAAGAAAACAACATTTCCTGTAGGACATACAGCAGCTGAAAAGTATGGGAAGACTTGAGATTTTTAACCCTTAGGCGACCCTGGACGTACCTGTACGTCCAGGGCCGCCTCCCCGCGTTCAGAGCGGGGCCACGCGGCGGCCCCGCTCTGAACCGCCACGATCCCGGGTGCCGTGTGTAGCCCGGGATCACGGTTATTAGCGGGCACGGTGTGATCGCTGTGCCCGCTAATCAGGTAATCGAAGGCAGCTGTCAAAGATGACAGCTGCCTCCGATTACCGGCTGCAGCACTTCCTTGGTGTCTAGTGGGTGAGATCTCTGTACCTGATGCCGGCCGGGGACCTCTCCAAGATGGCGCCGTCCCCGGCTCGGCACTCGTTTGTTTTCGGCTGCAGCAGCCGAAAGCAAATGAGTGCCGATCTCATTGATCTTTGCTGTATAACTATACAGCAAAGATCTCAATGAGAGATCTGAGTGCATATACTAGAAGTCCCCCAGGGGAGCTTCTAGTATATGTGTAAAAGTAAAAATAAAAGTGATGTTATAAGTAAAAAGCCCCCTCCCCTAATAAAAGTCAGAATCACCCCCCTTTTCCCATGTTATAAATAAAAATAAACAAATAAATAAGTAAACATGTTTGCTATCGCCGCGTCCGTATCGCCCGAAATATTAATTTATCACATTCCTGATCTCGCACGGTAAATGGCGTAAGCGCAAAAAAATCCCAAACTGCAAGATTGCGCATTTTTGGTCGCATCAAATCCAGAAAAATTGTAATAAAAAGCGATCAAAAAGTTGCATATGCGCAATCAAGGTACCGATAGAAAGAACACATCATGGCACAAAAAAATTACACCTCATACAGCCCCATAAACCAAAGGATAAAAACGCTATAAGCCTGGGAATGGAGCGATTTTAAGGAACATATATTTGTTAACAATGGTTTGAATTTTTTACAGGCCATCAGATACAATAAAAGTTATACATGTTATACAGTATATCTTTTTAATCGTAACGACTTGAGGAACATATATAATAAGTCAGTTTTACCCCAGGGCGAACGATGTAAAAACACAAACCCCCCAAATAAAAGAAATGCGTTTTTTTTTTCAATTTCACCACACTTTGAATTTATTTCTGGTTTCGCAGTGTACTTTAGGCAAAAATTCAGCCTGTCATTGCACAGTACAATTAGTGACGCAAAAAATAAGGGCTCATGTGGGTTTCTAGGTGAAAAAATGCAAGTTTGCAAAATGCAAAAATTTAAATTGGCCCGGTCCTCTAAGGGTTAAATAGAAGTAAATTACAAATCTATATAACTTTTAGAAACCAGTTGATTTGAGGAAAAAGTTTTTTGCAGGATAACCTCTTTAATCTGCCCATCTAGCTGTCCCTCTTCATAAATATTGAAGCAGTGCTCATCACTGCAGAGTGCTTTTAGTGTTTTTTTCCATTATTATTATTATTATTATTATTATTATTATTATTATTATTATTATTATTATTTATGTTTAATTGAACTAAACATTAAAACAGGAGTTGTTGGTATTTTCACCCCTCAATTAACAACCAGTTTTCATGCAGCGTCTAATAAAACAGGCAGTTTAATTCTTGATGCTTTCTTTTATGGAAATCAGAAATTTGTGAACATTGTGTGAATACAGGCTCACCCTTTCCTGCAGCTATGAGATACTACCTTACTAGACCAATGTTGAATAAACATATTTAGGCCATGTTCACACATGGCAAAACAGCGGCCATTGTGGGACATGGCCGTGTCACAGAATGGCTGCTGCCTGTGATGTTCATCGGCTAGGTGAACATAATTTCAATTTAATTGGAATGCAGGCAAATTAGCATGTGCCCGCACTCCAATTAGCTATATCACACAATGTAAAATACGGCCAGGATCCATACTTTACATTGTCTGCACAGTCTATTTTGTGCGGCCGCTGTTCACTAAATGGCAGCCGCACAAAATAAACATGTCAGTTTTTTGTGTGGCCGCATGGAACCCCGGCTCTAGTGTATACAGTGTGTATTTGCAATTTCCATTCATTATTATTTTTTTTAGTTACCATGCTATAAAACCAAGGTATACTTACCAGAAATCCAGGTTTAGTCTCCTGAAGGCTGCTTTTTAGTCTTGTGCTGGTTGAAAAAAGGAGACTAAATGAATTAAGTGCCAGCAGTACAGAGAGTCACGGCTCAATGTGTCCATCAATTACATGACTGCCTTCTCTGTGAGTGCACATGACCTTGGAAACACTGGACTTCCTGTTTTTAGACCACATAACACAGGAAGTGCTGTGTTTTCCATGATAACTAAAAAAAAAAATTAAAAAAAAATGAATGTAGATTACAAAAATGCTTTATATGACATCTACTGTTGATTTAGATTAGAAAGTTATAACAACAGCGACACTTTAAAGGACTGGTGCCGTTTATAAAAAAAAAACTTCTGACATTGTGCAGATATAACATCTGTGGTTAAATCAGAAAATACTTATTTCACATGATCCGGTGCAGAAATGCAACATTTCAACCCCATGGTTCTTTATCACGCATGGATTGACCTGTGGGATCGAAATGTTGCATCATGGATCATGTGAAATAAATCTCTGGTTTAACCATGAATTCTGCAGGACTCTTCTACTTTTTGCTTACATTTGGGACTGTGGGCCCTCCAGTGTACATCCATCCACTACAAAGGCCATATTGGACCAGGTTCTTTTGTGCTGTTGGACTTTCTTTTTTTATGTTGTCCAGACAAGTCAAAAGTTAAAATTTTACTGGGTCCCACCCTGGAGCCTGTTATGAGCGTTATAATTGATTGTAGTGAGTAACGGCATGCTTCAATACCCAGCTGGCTGCTTGGTCAGGTTATAATTCACAATCTCAGTAGGTCTCAGGACTGTGCAATCCTAAAGGGGTACTCCGGGCCAGGGGGGCGGGTATTTTTGAGGATCACCGGGGAGGAGGTGGAAATTGAAGCCAGAGGTCACTTACCTCTCCCGTTCCAGCGCCGGTGCCCGGATCACGTCGCCCGGTACTCCCGTCCCGCGGCCGCTTCCTGGTCAGAGCTGCCACACGAAACGTGATGTCTCAAGGCAGCTCTGCCAATCAGCAGCCGTAGTGGAGTCCCCTCTTGGCCGCTGAATGGCAGAGCTGTCTTGAGACGTCATGTCTCATGCGGCAGCTCTGACCAGGAAACGGCCGCGGGACGGGAGTATCGGGCGGTGCGATCTGAGCATCGGCACTGGAAAGGGAGAGGTAATTGACCTCTGGCATCAATTTCCATCCCCTTCCTGGCGATCCTCAAAAATACCCCCAGGCTCGGAGTACCCCTTTAACTTTTGACATGTCTGGACAATGTCAGAAGTAAATATGTGATAGTAATGCTTTAGTGATTATTTTTGAACAAATAATTCACCTATATAATAAAGACAAATATGTCTCCTTTTTCAGTTAACAGATAACCAAATTACTCAGGTTCAGTTCACAAATATATAATAGAAACCAATTTCTGTAGATACTTGTCTCTCTTGTAGCCAATATTGTAGCCAGCAGTTATGGGTTTGCTATTGGGATTTTTATTTCCCAATCTGCAGTTTGGGAAATTCCTGACCTATGACCACTGAATCATACACGGGGGATTATTCTTTGTGCAGAAAAATGGACCAGACTTGTTTTACTGGGACACTGGGACAAAAGGAAGACTTCTTGTTCTTTTTATGCTGGCATGGTGATGCACAATGAAGTGATGCAATCTTTAACATTGATGAATTAACAATCACATAATAACAGAAATGAGAGAAATTTTTAAAACTTCAGTTTGGCAGGTTCGACGAACTTTGAAGTAAAGTTCCAGAACGTAAAACAAACCACACTAATGCTGCGTTTACACGGATCAATAATTCGCCCAATCTATCGTTTAACGATTTTGAAGCAACAATTTGGGTTTTATAACGATCAGCATTTAGACGAATAAAACATTAGATTAATCATTTGAAAATTCGTAAGAAAAATCATTATTGCGATCGTTTTTAAGATCGCTTAAGCCCATCTTTTACATAGGGTAAATTGGTGAAAGACTGTTTACACAAAGCGATCTGCGAATTTGCAGTAAACGACGAACGACGATTTAAGAACATGTTGAAAAATCAAAATGAACGATTTCTCGCTCGTCGTTTGATCGTTTGCTGTGTTTACAGGGTACGATTATTGCTAAAATGCGATCGTTTATGCGAAAATTCAAACGATAATTGTTCTGTGTAAACGCATCATAAAACAGCCCAATCATTGCAGACGTTTAGCTGTTTTAGTGCGGTTTGCTCATGTCTGTGCTCTCCCGGTGTCCTTCTCTGGTCTCTGGTGTTCCTCGCAGTAGCCAGAAGCTTGCTTGGCTAATCACTGACTAAGACGGAACAGCGCCGTGGCCAGTGATTGGCTGAGAGGGCTGTAACACTAAAGTCAAGAGTAACAGCCCGCTCAGGCAGTCACTGGCCACTGCACTGTCCCTTCAATGATTGTCAAAGTCAATGATTGCCTAAGTGGGCTGGAGGCAGGTACAATCAGCGGGGGTGAAAATACCCTTTTTTTTAAAAAAAAATTAAAGCGTAACTGTCATTTCAGGGCCATTTTTCTGAAAACATTAAATATCAACAGTACAAGCGATTTTAAGAAACTCTGTAATAGGTTTTATGTACTAAAAGAGTTTCCTTCTGTATTAAAAAAGCAATCTCCCAGCCTCCCCCCTCACATCAAATGAAGCAGGATTTCTGTCTCCATTATGTGGCTATGGAGAGGGGAGGGGCTGTTAGGAGTGACTGAGCACGGAGAATTTCTGCACAGCACAACACCCTGCAATCTTCTCTCAGTAAGTTCATAGATAAGCACTGACCTTTCTGACACCTGAATTTAGCGTTTTAGGTGCCCAGAGAGTCTACAAACAGCTGACCTTCATGTCACCTCTTCCTGCTCCCTGCCGCGTGTCATTAACCCCTTAAACGCCAAAGGGACTTCAAAAGTGTAAAAAAAAAAAGTTCAAAACACTAACACACTACCCCAAAACCCCTCCCCCAATAAAAGTCTAAATCACCCCCCTTTCCCATTATATAAATAAAACATATGAAAATGAATAAATAGATAAACATATAATATACCGTAGCGTGCGTAATTGTCCGATCTATTAAAATATAACAAGCGTCATTGCGACCGGTAAACGGTGTACACGAAAAGAGGGGAAAAAGTGCGCAGATTACCGATTTTATGTTACATTATATATTAAAAAAAATCAATAAAAAGTGATCAAAACGTCCGATCTTCACAAATATGGTATTAATAAAAACTAGAGATCATGGCGGAAAAAATGACACCCCATACAGCCCCGTAGGTGAAAAAATAAAACCGTTATAAGCGTCACAATAGGCCCATTTTATTAATATTTAATTGCCAAAAAAAAGGATTTCATAAAAAAAATACATATATAACATTAGAGAATCTGTGTAACCTGCATGTGGTTGTGTTCGGACGTTCGGACTGACCTATAGAATAATAGTGTCATGTCGCTGTTACTATATAGTGCATTACGTAGACACAGGAACCCCCCAAACGTTACCATATTGCATTCTTTCTTACGATTTCACCTATTTATATCTTCATAAATAATATATTTCGAATTCCATCATACATGTGATGGTAAAATGAATGACGCCATTACAAAGTACAACTATTCCTGTAACAAATAAGCACTTACATGGCTTGTAGATAGAAAACTGAGAGTGCTAGAGCTCTTAGAAGGGGAGGAGAGAAAAACGAAAGCACTAAGATCAAAATTTGCGCGGTCCACTGGGTCATTTTGGGCCTGGTCCTCAAAGGGTTAAATTGTGTGGCTGCCATCTTTACAAACTCAATCTGAACCTTGCAGAAAGTTTGGTTTAGTATTGTAAAATATAAAATTTGGTTCACTTATCTCTACCTGTTAACTATGCATGGACTCCTCCATATTGGATAATCCCTAATCCATTATCCAACTAAACATCAAAACAAGACAGTATGTTAATTGTTTTAATAGGCTGGGTTTATACCATGAGTTTTATTTAATATTTTTCACCATATTTTTGCACGGGGTAAAAAACAAAACAAAACAAAACATGTATTTACTGGAAATTGCAAAAAACAGAGATTTCCAGCACAGTGATACTAGATAAAACAGGTTTCCGCTTTTAGGCTAGGTGCACACCTACTGTAGTAAAATTAAATGATAATATGGTTTTAAAATCCTGTAGGTATTAAATGCAGCCATATATTTATACCCTAATGTGCTACATTAAAGTCTATGGAAAATTGTCAGTCTGTGCACACAGTTTGAAAAAAAGTTTTCGTTTTTTTTTTTAAATGTGTGCACAGACGGCTGTTTTTCTATACAGCTGTGTTGTATGCCTAAATGTGGCAATACAATAGGTATAAAACATGGCTGTCTTTTAAAGCTGATAATCTGAAAAGATTAGAAAACACCGGGGGCACACATAGGGGGACATGTATCATCGTGCGGTCCGGGGGGTTTCGTCGGAAATTGCCGATTTGCGCAATATTTTATTTGCAAATGGCAGCTTTGCGTATAAAATATTCGCAAATAGGCACATTCCGATGGGTACGCCGGGGGGGCGGGGAAGGGGGTGTAAAGGGGGCGGAACGGAGGGCGCGGACTCAGAGTCCGCGCGATTCACCATCCGTTCCGCAAAAAGATACTCCGAAAACCTACTCCAGTCCTCAGCTGGCGTAGGTTTTCGGCGGTGCGCACCAGAGCGCACGGGATTTATGTAGAGGCAGTCCGCCTCTACATAAAGCCCCGTAGCGCCGGAGATGCGAGGACATTTGTAAGTCCGGCGTGAAAAACGCCGGACTTAATAAATGTCCCCCATTGTGTGTTACTGCAAACTGCATATTCGAATAAAAATGGTGGCTTTGGAGCCGCTCACCAGGAGTGGTCGCGCTACGAGCCCGACAACGCCGATCGCATAATCAAATAATAAGCCTTTTGCAGCCAGTCTGCGAAGCCGGGAGATCCCGGTGGAGATTCAGGGAAAGGTTATGCCAGCTGGAGGTACAACCGTGCAATGGGATCCGGGACTTTGGTGGCGCTGATGGCATTAGATGGACATCACTCCTTCAATGATGGGAGTAGTAGTATTTGATATAAACACGTTTATGTTTAACACATAGCCTTAGGGCTTTATCCAACTTCAACAGCCACCGCTAATCAATTGCCGAACGTTCGGGTTCGGATGGACTCCAGCATGCTCGTTCATCTCTATTTATTAACTTATTTTTTGTACTAATAGTTTCCATTATCAGAAAATCTAATTTTTTTTTACTGTTTCAGAATCGTGTCTCCAGGGTGTGCAACTGAATTCCGAATGCATCATCTTCACTGTTCAAACTAGTTTAGCATGTCAGGCGTATAATTACAACAGGATGCTAAGTTGTGCAAAAAAAGTGTGAGAAATTTAGGCTACCTAAGGCTACACACAGTAAAATAAAGGAAAAGCTACAGGAAAATAGGAATAAAATGTGGCCATATTTTTTATCTAAAAATGTGAACTGTGAAGAAAACGTTTATTTTATTTACAGTGTGTGCACAGACTAACATTTTTTCCATATATTTTAGTGTACAACAGTATGAAAATAAAAATATGGATGCACAACTTCTTGTTTTTAAAATAATAGCCATTATTTTACAGTGATGGCTGTCAATAATATTCATGAACATTATTTAAGGCCGTCATTATCAAACAATGGCCGTTATTTTACCTAAAAAAACATAGCCTATAAACTGTGAAAAAAGACAGCTGTAGTTTATAACAGTATATTATTCTTAAATGATATCTTTCAGGCTATGTTCCCACTTCAGGAAGGTGGTCGTCTCATAACATAGACGGCCAATAATGTTCATGATCACGTTCCTAAAATGGGAACATAATCTCAGCCAGTGCTTTATCTTTTGGGAGGAAGAATTCAGTATTTTTATTTATGTGTTAGAAATATGTATTTTTTTTTTTTTTTTTTTTTGCACTTTGCAGTCATAAAAATAAAACTGTGTGTGAACAGGTTTTAAAAAAATGTCCAAAGCAGGGGACGTTTTCTGTGGGGATTTTCTACTACTGTGGACCCTTTCTGTAAGGGACAAAGATGGCAGCAGAGAGCACTGTGTCAGACAGGAAATAAAATTCCACTTCCTGCAGGACGTACATAAGCTGATCAATATTAGAAGGCTTGAGGGTTTTTTTTTAGGTAGAAGTAGAAGTGCTGCTGTGTATAGTAATGCCTGAGACATTCTGTGGCTCACTAGCGGTCATTTGTAAATTCTACTTCTGATTGTTCTGATGTTTGCTTTACTACGGTGTTTCCGCAAAAATAGAACACCCTCCTAAAGTAAGACGTCCCAACTACTCTACCCTCTAATCTAAAGTAAGGCATCCCCTGAAAATAAGGCACCCCCTACTCTAAACTAGGGTGCCAGCCAAAAGTAAGGCGCCACACAAAAGTAAGGCCGCCCATTGCCACCCCCCACCGCCACCCACTGCCACCCAGGACTCACCTAATCCCTTCGTGGACCTCCAAAACTGGCAGCCTGGTCCATGCCCCCACGTCCTCCTCATGCCCCGACGCACACCGCCGCTGCAGGTCATGCCACTGGGTAGGTCCAGGGAGGGTGTCTTATTTCTCTCCCCCTGTAAATAAGACATAGTGCCTGTTTTTTTTGGGGGGGGAAATATTAGGCGCCATCTTATTTTCGGGGGAACACGGTACTGACTATTCTCTTGCCGGGCGATTTTGTACCTTGCTCCTGACAGTGTTTCTGACCTGGGCTTGTTTTTACAGTGTTCTCTTTGGTTCTGATTTTGTACTGCGCTGCCCTTTAGATTTGACCCTGCTAATTTACCTGATTTCTTTCTGTTTGTTTTCTGTGTTCGTTCTCCATCTTTGCTGTGCACTTATCCAGTGTAATTCTTGTCGCCAAGTTGTCGCATGCCGCCTGGCTTAAAACTGGCAAGTAGGTGGGTTGTGACAATTTTGCTCTTATTTTACTGTGTGTAAACCTAGCCTGAGACTCCACTTGAATGAATGGAAACTAAAGTATCTACATGTTCCTGTGATGAAATCCCAATGCTTCTGATAGGTGTAGTGAAGATAATCATAGACTTGTGGATACAAAGTTTAGGCTTGTGTAGGTCAATAATGGAATGAGGTGATGGATACAGCCCATGTGCAGGTCCTAACTAGTCATTATATTGATGATTGTTTTAGTTAACAACTCAACTGAACAGTGCATTGTTTTCTCATTTTAATTCATTTGTCTTTGTACTTCTTGTATTGGTCTAGACATCTTCCAATAATAATATGTTTTGTTATTTCAAATGTTACAAGTCTAAAATTAACTTTTAAATCTGTATATTTAATATTATTGTTTTTGGACTCAGACATTAGTGGTAGCATTCAATCTTTCTATTCCTGTTTTTGAAATAAGTGTTGACATGTTGTCATTGATTTACGAGAATTTGTCAGGCTATGACAATGCTGCTAATATCATGTTAGTTGTAAACTAGCAAATATATATTGTCTTAGACACTAAGCATAACATTTCTTGCCCACACAACTTTAGGTTGGGTATACAGGTACCAGTACACTATATATGTGTGCGTACAAGTACCTATATACCCAACCTAAAGTTGTGTGGACGATAAATGTCATTCTTAGTGTCTTTGACTGTGTCTAGGTATCATATGTTTCTTATATGGTCTGCCAATTTGACAGTACAAAGGTTAACATTCCATTGTGTATCTACTATACACCAAAAAGTCACATGTAAGGAAGTAACGATGATCCACTACCCAGGGCCGGACTGGGAATGAAAATCGTCCCTGGCATTTCAGAGCACACAGGCCCACTCGCTGTGCGGTGATAAGTTATGAGACGATGTTGTGAGTGCAGCATGGCTACATGTTGTATCATCACGGCCATGACTGGAATTATAGATAATAACATAGTAAATGGGGTCAGAAGCTTCTGTCTCTGTACTGTGTAGCGGTGCTGCAGTTACAGATCGTCACCACCACACAGTGTACAGAGACAGACTGCTTCTGGCCCCGGTCACCGTGCTGAGTTTAACACAACTACCACATACTGACTAATACCACCGCATACTGACTAATACCACCGCATACTGACTAATACAACCGCATACTGACTAATACCGCATACTCACTAATACCACCACATACTGACTAATCAGTATGTGGTGGTATTAGTCAGTATGTGGTGACATTAGTCAGTATGTGGTGACATTAGTCAGTATGCAGTGGTATTAGTCAGTATGTGGTGACATTAGTCAGTATGTGGTGGCATTAATGTCACCACATACTGACTAATACCACCACATACTGACTAATGTCACCACATACTGACTAATACCACCGCTGCTACTAAATAACATCCACTGTACAAAGATTACTATCACCTCATACAGTCATATAGAGGTGGACGCAGCTCCACACAGGTTCTGGACACCATATACATTACAGTGCAGTTACATCAGGTGACTCACAGGGAACGTCTTCTCTGATCGGAGTTCTTCCCTTTTCATCTTCTTTTTCATCTGCCCTTGGCCATTAGAACTTCTCCGTGCCACGAATCTGGAGTCGCTCGATCCATAGTGTAAACTGACATGTCAGTTTTCTATAGCGCCACTAGGGATTCCCTCAGAAGGCAGCACTACGTAAGTTCAGTGGAAATCGCGGCCGTTGTAACAATGGCCGTGTATCCCGCAGAACTTACGTTGTGTGAACATAGCCATAAGTAGTGCACTCAAAGTAGTAGTGCACTCAATGCCACTTTAAAAGTCGGGCGTAGCTTGCACATTCTATACCTCATTTTTTGGAATAAAATTATATACACAAGTACTGTCACAACAATGTAAAGTGTGTCTTATAAGTATGAACTGCGCCTATATATATATATATATATATATATATATATATATATATATATGCAATTAAAAGAATCTTTGCAACAGTAGGAACATCAAGCAGAGCCCCATAATCTCTCTGCAGAGTTGCATTGGCTCTAAATAGCAGGTGTACGTGATATGACAGTCTATGATGAAATGTCTTACCCTGAATATTATGTAACCTAAGTCCGGATGTGATGCTGAATGGTTTTTGTCTAAACATGTTTTTATGGCATGCAAACGTGAAATGTGAGATGAAGATAAGAAGTTGTACATATGATAATACATTAGTGAAGGCAGGACTTTCTCACACAGACAGTGGAAAAAAATCTTGATGGAAAATCATTTAATTTCCTCTTTACAATTAAATGAATGTTAATTAATGTCTGATGAAATGTTTAAAGTAATCTGTTTTCATACTATGGTGCCCCTATGAAGAGTATACTAGTATGGGATAAGGTAAAATATACTGCCATTTGGCTAATATCAATGACACTAGCAAATAATTTATCTTCTGCCTTTTCTCTACCCTCTTACCAGTGACATGCCTACTATTGGAGATGAGCGAACCAGGCTGAGGTTCGGGTTTGTACTAACCTTAACTATCGGCATTTGAATCTATGACCTAGGCTATATTCCTGTTTTCCAGGCAGCACGCGGGCTGTCTCCACCTTCCCCATGGAACGGGAAGACAGTGGGATTAAAATGCTGATGGTTCAGTTTTTGGAAACCCAAACCTTGACCCAGTTTGCTCATCTCTACCTACTATGTATATACTGTCCATACAGTATCATGCAAACATTTTCGGCAGGTGTGAAAAAATGCTGCAAAGTAAGATGTCTTCCATTAGGAAAGCGTGGCAAATGTTTATTGAGCAGCAAGACCCCAAACATACTGTACAGCCAGAAGCATTAGGAAACATCTTCAGCATAAATAAAACAAGGAGTCCTGGTAGTGATGATATGGCCCCCATAATGCCCTGATCTCAACCTCATCGGGTCTGTCTGGTATTACAGGACAAGACAGAAGGATTTGAGCAGCAACATCTACAGGAGATTTCCAAGATGATGGAACAACCTCCCTAAGAACTGGATAAGTCTACCTAGAAGAACTTGAGAAGGCAAAGGGCGTCACACCAATTACTCATGTGATTTAGCTCTCTCTTCTGTTCATTTACTATTCAATAAACTATTAACACTTCTATTTTTTAAAGCATTCTTAGGGACCTATTATACAAAGCAATAATGTATTGTTCTGTGTAATAAAGACAACAATCAGCTGATCATGTCTTCTGGACCTGCCTAAAAATCATCAGCCGCCAAAATATAATAATGATGCATGGCCGAAAGCTGATGAGTGTGCAAAGAAAATAATAACATTTATACATACTTGTCCATGCTCCCTGATACTTCTGCCCGCTCCCTGGTCTCTTCCTGGCTTCTGCCCACTGCTGCCGCTGCAGCTTCAGAGCCAGTCTCTGAAGTAACAGGCTGCTCAGCCAATCACTGGCCGAGATATGACAGCGCTATGGCCAGTGATTGGCTAAGCAGGCACTGCAGTTCTTGTGGAGGCTGCAGGCAGCGAGCAAATCCAGGAAGAAACCAGGGAGTGGGCAGAAGCATCGTGGAGAGTAGAGAGGGATGTATATTCTTTATTTTTATTTCACACTAAAGGCAAGGGCTGCACGGACACAGCTAACAATATATATACAGCTTTTGCTGCACAATAGTAAAGCTGCATAATAGGCTCAGTAAACGAGTGCTGATCTAGCAGAAGCACACTTGTTTACATAGGTGATTGGGCCACGTAATACGACCCTTAGGCTACATTCCTACATTGTATCCTACATTCTGTATGTACGGTCTGTGCCACCAACTGCATGCTACAGACCAAACTATTGGAACTCACTGCATCATAATTCATTACAATGCAGTGAGCTCCAAAACTGTTCAAGCTCCACGCTAATGTACTGGCACGCTGTACCAGACAGATGTGGTCACTGTGGCCTGTAGTCTCCATTCCTCAGTGAGGGTTGCACTGGCATTACTCCTAAGGGTAGCTTCACACGTACCGTATCGCTGCTGTTTTTATGAACGCAAAACACAAGAAAATAGAAGATCCGCCCCTGCGATTTTAGATGCAGAAAAATCGCATGAATTGACCTGCGTATTATGTTATATATGTCTAGAGGAAAAAATTGCAAGAAAGGGACATTGTTTCTTGATCAATTTTTCTTTTACATGAAGTGACTAAATGCAGAGCTGTTGCACAAGATATACTTCCATGAGAATAGTCTATTCAGAAGGGACAATCCTTGTATAATGCTGTTTATATTGTATGTGCAAAGCTGTACTGCAATATGCCGAGATATGCTGTTATATGCACAAATTAGGGTAAGGGTTAGATCATCTATGGGTTAATGTTTCAGGATGAAGTTAGGCGGGGGTATATACCTGTGCTTTACAAGTTGTTTTATTTATTTATTGTTTTTCAAAATTTCCCATTATTTCTTTCCAACGCTTGCCAGACCTCTCTCCAAAACTCTTGGATCTTTCTGCAAGCCCATATTATATGAAAAAAAAAAAAACCCTGCTTTTTCTTGCCTTCTTGGAACATCTAGATGATTCACGAATACCCACAAGTTGTTTTATAGTTATGCTATCTTCAATATATATATTCTTGGGGGTAGCATGCCTTGGAGCATTTTTTTTAATCCTAGCAACATCTCTTGCTTCGTGTAACAAGGGAGCCTGGGAGGTGGGCATGGCTTTGGTGAAAGAGTTGTGGCTTGAATGTGCCAAATTTTGGTAGACATTTTTTTTGTTTTTAGCAAACAGAAAAACGTGGTTGATCACTTTTTTGTATGTTAAAAGTAACCATTTAACAATGTATCTGTTCAAAGGACTGCAAGAAACGCTGTGTATACCCAGCCTAAGTCACTGTTGAAAATCAGGTTAACTCTGTCTAGTCTATGTTTACAGTGTCTAATAACTAGACAGTTTTTGTTTATGTCCCCACCCTATATACTGCAATAATGATTCAAGACATATTCTTCAGAATGTTTACATTATTTTAAGGTTAAAATGAAGAAGATTAAGGAGCGTTTTATTGTATAAAGCTATTAGCTTGAGAATTATATTAGACACAAGAGATTTAGTTCCTAAAATAAACATTGAATGTTTAACAAGGCGTTTTCCTGTTTGTTTTATCTTGGGGAAAATCCAGTCTTTAGTCCACTAAGATAGTACAAAAATAAAATCCAAAATATAATTAACTCAATGGGTGTAAAACTGCAAACTGCCCACAGCAACCAATCACAGCTCTGCTTTAATCTTACTAGAGCTGAAAGCTGAGCTGTGATTGGTTGCTATGGGCAGCTTGCACCAGTGTATATTTTACATCCTATGATAAATCTAGGCCTGCATGCTAAAGTACTATTTTTCTCTCTCTTCACTTATACAGGCTAAGGCTATGTTCACACTACGTAACAGACCGGCCGTTCCGTGACCCCGGCGGCCGGTGTGTGCCCAGATCATCGCGGACTGGTACTTAAGTACCGGCCGGGTGATCTTTCCAGCCGCGGAGCTCTGATGCGGGCGCATCGGCACGCGCCCGCATCAGAGCTTCCCATAGCCCACAGTGAAGCAAGCGATTGGAGCCGCTTGCTTCACTGTGTGAACTGACAGGTCTTCTGCGGCCGGAATTCACTGACATGTCAGTTTTTTTCAGCGCCACATAGTAACCCAGCCGGAGCGCATATGATGTGTGTGCGCTCCGGCCGTGGTCCCATTAAAAATAAAGCTATGTCCCAATCCAAACAACTACAGCCGTAGTTCTGCGGCGAGAAGTACGGCCGTAGTTTTACGTAGTGTGAACATAGCCTAATAGAAGAACACATAATAAATTAGTTGAATTGGTGGTGGTGGTGGTGGGGATTTAGAAAAGTAGATGCCATAGCACTATATATTAGTGAGAGCTAGTCATCTGTAGTCAGGGATTACTTTATATACAAGTCTATATAGGGAGACAGGACAGCAGAACAATGGTGATCAGATGGTGGCTGTTTTAGTGGCACTTATACTTAAAAAAAAGTCTCTAAATATGCTATCAGCACTTTAAGGCTATGTTCACATTACATAAAAGTACAGCCGTTGTTGCCATCGGCCAGTATTTAAGTACCGGCCGGGATGATCTTTGCAGAGACCGGCCATTCTGTGACCCGGCCGGGTCACGGAACGGCCGGTCTCTTACACCAGGTGAACATAGCCTAATGTTGTTAAAGGGATATTCCCCGCTGCTTAACTTACCCCTCTTCTTGCTCCTTGACAGTTTTCACTTCACGCTTTTGGTGGAGGAAAGGCACCTCCACAGTGATTGTTCTGTGGCTGTTCTGACCAGCAGTGCTGAGCGCCTCTGTTCTGCACTCTGCTGCGCTGGGTTGGGCTCTGCTATGCCAGTTTCAGAGATCTAACAACTCCACGGGGCTTGAAGCGTGAAGCTAGATTACTGCAGATAAGGTAGCCTGGCAGGGGAACCAGTACACATCTCTTTACTGATGTGTGCTCTGAGATCCAGACCACACCTCCTTAAGAGCAGTGAGGTAGTGATATCACCATACAGGGAGGTTACGATAGTTTTAGGGGGCTCAACCTTCATGTATAGCCAATCTCATATAGGGGTGCCACTCTATGTCCAATAGACACAACCAATTATTCACAAGAAAAGACAAGACACAAAAATATAGTGCACTCAACAAACTAATACTAAATCACTTGAAAAATAATTTTATTTCATTTGAATATCAAAGAACAAAAAAAGGAAAAACACCAAGAGACATAATTAAAAACATTTAAAAGCTCCCATTAAGGGACGACAAATCCACGGTTAACCCAAAGAAAAAATGATATTGGGTAAGTAACCTACAGGGCGCTGCATACAAATAATATTGTAACCATGATCCGAGTAAAAATGACCAATATACAGATAACTAGACAATTTTTAATTGGGCATTGGAACACAAAAGAATACATATAAATACGGTGTACAAATATGCAACAAAGATCCCGAAATGAATAAATAACCAAGAATTCATGACCAAAGAAAAATTGTTCACTGTAATAAAGTGCAAACAGTGCAAAGAGCCCCACTTGCTCCCAAGTGGGAACAACCACTGACCTAATAAACACCAAATCTGGCCTCCAGGCACTAATGTAAATAATCCCTAATGTGAAATGGAATGAAAAACAGACCCCCTATACACCAGAAAATAATAATAAAGTACCAATACCAAAAGGACTCAGACAATCATGGAGCAACCACCCTGGAACAAACTCCATGCGTATCGACACCCTCCGGTGACTTCGTCAGGAGTGTAGATCTCTCCCCAGTGCTTTCTTAAATACTCAAATATAAATAAACATAAATAACAGCTGTGTAATTTACATGATTACTTTATAATATTATGCTATTACGTGGCTTCTATATACAGATAGATAACTATAAATAAGTAACAGTAAAAAAAAAACTCCTGCACATAGTAAAAATGCTAGGTATGAAAGCGCTTGGTGTAAATTAGAACACATGCGTTTTTATTGCCTCAATATTCCATTGGTGTTTTTATTGCCTTAATATTACATTGGTGATTCTCCATACCTTAGAAATGTCTTATGATTATATATGAATTTACATTCCCTATATTGGTTTGAAACAAATTAATTTCAAACTTATTTATTTGAAACTTCATTGTATGTACCTAGCCCACTGGTCTGCAACAACTCCAGTTCGGACTTTGTATCAACTCTGGAAAAATCCACCCCAAAAATTAGCATGAACTTAGCATGTATTTAAATTTACCATTGCAATGCAAAAACAACGTTCGCAACATTTTACTGAGGAAAGAATAGAGATATTCTAAAAAACGTCTAAAAGTTGCCATTCTTGTGCACAAAAGATACTGCATAGAGAAATTTAACAAACTACTACATTACCTATCATCTCAGCTTGTCCGTTGGATCCAAAGTTCACTCATTTTGGAGGAATACACAAAGACTTCAATAGCAAAGGAGGAAACACCCCTCCCCTACTACAACATCAACACTGCAAGACCGGTCAATGAACGGTGCATGGCCCCGATTACAGGGAATCCATACTAGCCGGAGATACTGCTATCTGATCAGCGTGGAATACATAGCACAACGGCCTTAGGATGGGTGAGAGGTGGTTAACCATCAATGCATTTAAAAACTGTTTCTCATATTTATCACACAAGTGAACTTTTAACAACTGCCACAATACTATTGTTAAGAACTCACCTGCCAGGGCTCCTGCGGCGTCATCTGCTCTCCCGGCTCCGTCGGTCGGCGCTAGGACTCAGCGCCGACAAGGCCGCGCCAGCCGGGTGACGTCACGGAAACCCGACGGCGTCCTTGGTTACCAGGGAAGCCGTGGCTCCGAGTCACTCGCGGCGGCCGCCCAGACGCTACAGCTGAACGGCATCATGCTCGGGCTGAGGGGCGGATCGCTTCCCCACTCAGTCCGTAGCATGACAGCTGCTGTGTGTTTGGGATCAGGGGGTCGGGCCAATGATGTGCTGGTCCGGCCCCCTGACCCAGTATAAGTATGATTCACTGACCAGCTCACTTCGCTGGCTATTAGTTGTCTCTGATCCCAGCTCCCCAGTTCCCTGCATTCTGCCCTATCCTTTCTCTATTGTCTTGCCTGGATTCTGACCTTTTGCCTGTCCCCTGACTCTCCGTTTGTTTCTGATTTTGTACTGCGTTGCTCGTTCGGTTTCTGACTCGGCTAGTTGACTTCCCGCATTGTGTTTGTCTGTCTGTCTGCGATTTATGTTGTGCACGTATACAGTATAGGGATTGTCTTCGTGGTTGTCCGCGACCGCTTAGGGTCGACCGAGGCAAGTAGGCAGGTGACAGTGGGTGGGGTCAGATTCAGGGCCCACTGTCTGGTGTCTTGTCTTCACCTGCTATTCCTGACAGAATAGCCAGCCCCATAATTTTTATACGTCTTCCGAGGATCACCATGGATCCCATTAAGACATTGGTGGAGCAGATGCAAAACCTGAACACGTTGGTACAGGGTCTTGCGGAACGTGTTCAGGAACAGGAGGCTGCTCCACGCCAGGTGACTATGACGACCCCCTCCCCTCCCGAACCACCAGTACAGCTCCCGGAGAAATTTAAGGGAGATAGAAAGGATTTTCGGGCTTTCAAGGAGGGGTGTAAATTATTCTTTCGGTTGCGTCCAGGCTCTTCTGGGGACGAAAGTCAAAAGGTGGGAATTATAATGTCCCTTCTGCAAGGTCCCCCACAAGAATGGGCATTTTCCCTACCCCCCAACGCCATTGAGTTAAGTTCTGTGGACTATTTATTTTCAGCTCTTGGCCTGTTGTATGACGATCCTGATAGGACCGCAGTGGCTGAGCGCCAATTGACCTCGTTACAACAGGGAAAGAGACCAGTAGAGGACTATTGCGCTGAATTTTGCCAGTGGTGTATTCCATCCGGTTTGAATGACTCTGCACGTATCAGTTCCGTGTAGGTCTTTTCGATCAATTAAAAGATTTATTAGTGGCTTACCCGCCTCCTGAGTCTTTAGAAGAGATTATGACCTTAGCGATAAGGGTAGATAGACGCATGCGGGAGAGACGGAGAGAGAGAGCAACCACTGGTCCTTATAAGTCCTCACCCTCTGTTTTCTCTCCTTTTAAACCTTCTTCTTCTCTGTCATTACCACAAGAAGAACCTATGCAGATTGGAGCCACTGATGCTAAGACAAGACGAGCCTATCGATTGCAACATAATCTGTGTCTATACTGTGGCAAATCGGGACATCGTATTCGGGAGTGTACCTCCAGAATTGGATCACCGCCGGAAAACTCCAGCGCCTGAGTGACTATCGAGGGGGTCACTCAGGTGCACAGGTACCGCTCGATAAAAAGAATAAATTGATGGTGCCTATTGCACTTTCTTTAGGGGAAAAAAGTATTTCAGGATCAGCCCATATTGATTCTGGGGCATCCGCTAATTTTATTAATTCTGGTTTCTGGTCCAGTCTGGGGGTATGCCCACTTCAGCTTAAGTGCCCGCTGAGTATCACTGGGGCTGATTTTATGCCACTGGCGCAAGGTAAGGTGAGGTATATTACTCCTCACCTCAAGGTAAACATAGGCTCTATTCATTCTGAGTTTCTTGATTTTTTGATTATGGATAATTTGTCATCCGACATTATTTTGGGATTGCCCTGGTTGGCCCAGCATAACCCAGTGTTTGATTGGCCAAACAGGGAACTCATTCAATGGGGACCGGGATGTGCTTCTCATTGTATTTCTCTGCATCTTACTGAATGTTCCTCCTTGGAAGAGGAGGTCCCCGAATTCTTA
The DNA here is from genome assembly GCF_027789765.1 of Dendropsophus ebraccatus. Taxonomy (NCBI): domain Eukaryota; kingdom Metazoa; phylum Chordata; class Amphibia; order Anura; family Hylidae; genus Dendropsophus; species Dendropsophus ebraccatus. Next base: position 51,650,207 of record NC_091461.1, on the reverse strand, counting down.
TGGGATTTTGTTGATGTATTTGACGAAAAATCAGTGGACGAGTTACCTCCTCATCGTCCATACGATTGTGCCATTGATTTAATTCCGGAGTCTAAATATCCTAAAGGTCGGATATTTAATTTGTCTAGGCCGGAAAGGGAGGCTATGCGTGAATATATCAAAGATAGTTTACGCAAAGGTCACATTCGTCCTTCCTGCTCTCCACTAGGGGCAGGGTTTTTCTTTGTTGGTAAAAAAGATGGTGGTCTACGTCCGTGCATAGACTATCGAGAATTAAATAAAATCACTATAAAGAACCAACATCCTCTTCCGTTAATTCCAGATTTATTTAATCAGATTGTAGGGGCTCAATGGTTCTCTAAGATTGATCTGCGTGGAGCCTATAATCTGATCAGGATAAAGGAAGGGGATGAGTGGAAGACCGCCTTTAATACCCCTGAGGGACACTTCGAATATCTTGTGATGCCCTTTGGGCTATGCAACGCGCCTGCAGTATTCCAACATTTTGTCAATGATATTTTTCGTGAATATCTGGGTCGTTTCTTGGTGGTATACTTGGATGATATATTAATTTTCTCCCCTGATTGGTCCTCACACGTATACCATGTTCGTAAGGTTATGGAACTGTTGCGGTTGAATCAATTGTTTGCTAAGTTGTCGAAGTGCCAGTTCGGTGTTCAAGAGGTTTCATTTTTGGGATACAAAGTCACCTCCAATTCTTTTGAGATGGATCCTCTTAAAATAACGGCCATTGAAAAATGGGAGCGCCCAACAGTCTTAAAGCGTTACAAAGATTTTTGGGGTTCGCTAATTATTATAGAAAGTTTATTAAAGGTTTTTCCGTAATTGCCAAACCTCTTACTGACATGACCAGGCAAGGAGCTGATTTGGTAAACTGGACTCCTGAAGCTGTTTTGGCATTCGACAAACTTAAAAAATGTTTTTCTGTCGCTCCGGTGTTGACTCAACCAGATTTCGAACAACCGTTCATTGTTGAGGTGGATGCCTCATAGGTGGGAGTGGGAGCTGTTCTCTCACAGGGATCAAAGACGCTCACTAATCTCAAACCCATAGCCTATTTTTCTCGGAAGTTCTCTAGAGCTGAATGTAACTATGATATAGGCAATAGAGAACTTCTCGCCATAAAATGGGCTTTTGACGAATGGAGGCATTTTTTAGAAGGAGCTAGACACAAGATTAAGGTTTTGACTGATCACAAGAATCTTGTTTATCTAGATAAAGCTAAACGTCATACTCCCCGGCAAGCCAGATGGGCTCTCTTTTTCACACGATTTGATTTTGAGATAACCTTCAGGCCTGGCTCCAAGAATGTAAAAGCAGACGCTTTATCACGTAGTTTTGACATCAGTAGCACTCCCACAAAGAATACTGAAACCATCTTATCCCCCGGGGTGGTGGTAGCCATATTGCAGCCCGATCTGGCTGCCCAAGTAGTAAACTCACAAGCTATGGCTCCTAGGGACACCCCAGAAAACAAACTCTTCATTCCCCCCAATGTTCGTCTTAAAGTTCTGGAAAAGATTCATTGCTCTGTGTTAGCGGGTCATCCAGGCATTGCTGGAACAAAGTATCTTTTAGCTCGTCATTATTGGTGGCCATCTTGGGCCAGAGATACTAAATTATTTGTGGAAGCATGTGAGACTTGTGCTAGGTCGAAGGTGTCTCGTAGATTGCCAGAGGGACTCCTTCGACCTTTGCCAGTGCCTACTCGACCCTGGACCCATATCTCTATGGACTTCATTACTGACCTACCACTCTCCAAGGGTAAGACAGTGATTTGGGTGGTCATCGATAGATTTTCTAAAATGTGTCACCTTACTCCTCTTAGTAAACTCCCTACTGCACGTAGCTTGGCTTTCCTGTTTATTAATCATATTCTGCGCCTGCATGGGGTTCCCGAAAATATTGTTTCTGATAGGGGGGTACAGTTTGTATCTAAATTCTGGAGAGAATTCTGTAGTCGTCTAGGTATATCTTTGTGTTTTTCAACCGCTTTTCATCCTCAGTCTAACGGACAAACTGAGAGAGTAAACCAGTCATTGGAAGAATTTTTGAGATGTTTTGTTGCAGGTTCTCAAGACAAATGGAAGGAATATTTACCTTTAGCTGAGTTTGCCCTAAATAATCGAGAGAATCAATCTCTCAAGATGTCGCCTTTTTTTTGCAACTTCGGATTTAATCCTAGGTACTCTTCCATTCATGCCGCTGAGTCAATTAACCCATCCGCCGAAAGGATTTACAAAAGACTGTGCACAGTCTGGGCCCAGGCTCTGCAGAACCTGGTTAAAGCCCAAGAAAGTTCAAAAAAACAATCAGACAAAAGACGCATATCTGGCCCAGAATACAAGGTGGGGGATAAGGTATGGCTCTCTACCAGAAATCTAAAATTAAGAACCCCATCTAGTAAACTGTCGCCGAAATTCATCGGTCCCTATGTAATTCTTAAGATCATTAATCCTGTCTCTTTTAAGTTACAATTACCTAAGAGTATGAAGATCCATGATGTGTTCCATAAATCACTGTTAAAAAGATATGTTAATCCGGTGTTGCCATCTGTTCTCCCTGCTCCCTTGGTCATCCAGGGGGAGCTGGAGTACGAGGTGGAGAGAATTCTGGATTCCCATTGGGTCCAGAGGTCCTTGCAGTATCTGGTTCATTGGAGAGGATTTGGCCCTGAAGAACGCACTTGGGTCGCAAGTAGGGACATGCATGCGCCTCGCCTTGTTCAGCAATATCATTCATGTAACCCTTTCAAGCCGGGTCCTTTTGATAAGGGTCCTGAGGCCCCTCATAAAGGGAGGGGTAATGTTAAGAACTCACCTGCCAGGGCTCCTGCGGCGTCATCTGCTCTCCCGGCTCCGTCGGTCGGCGCTAGGACTCAGCGCCGACAAGGCCGCGCCAGCCGGGTGACGTCACGGAAACCCGATGGCGTCCTTGGTTATCAGGGACGCCGCGGCTCCGAGTCACTCGCGGCGGCCGCCCAGACGCTACAGCTGAACGGCATCATGCTCGGGCTGAGGGGCGGATCGCTTCCCCACTCAGTCCGTAGCATGACAGCTGCTGTGTGTTTGGGATCAGGGGGTCGGGCCAATGATGTGCTGGTCCGGCCCCCTGACCCAGTATAAGTATGATTCACTGACCAGCTCACTTCGCTGGCTATTAGTTGTCTCTGATCCCAGCTCCCCAGTTCCCTGCATTCTGCCCTATCCTTTCTCTATTGTCTTGCCTGGATTCTGACCTTTTGCCTGTCCCCTGACTCTCCGTTTGTTTCTGATTTTGTACTGCGTTGCTCGTTCGGTTTCTGACTCGGCTAGTTGACTTCCCGCATTGTGTTTGTCTGTCTGTCTGCGATTTATGTTGTGCACGTATACAGTATAGGGATTGTCTTCGTGGTTGTCCGCGACCGCTTAGGGTCGACCGAGGCAAGTAGGCAGGTGACAGTGGGTGGGGTCAGACTCAGGGCCCACTGTCTGGTGTCTTGTCTTCACCTGCTATTCCTGACAACTATATACTAAAAGACTGCAATAAAATACTTAAAGACTGCTATAACATCATATATTGAAGTGTATCAAAAGAGACGCTTTAAAAATAAATACAAGTTAAGTGGCATATTCACACTTAGTGTCGGCACGGAAGGACCCTGCGGTGCCGAGAACTGACATTTGTGGATACAAAACATGGATATATTATGATATACATTTTAATCAAAACTGATAATGCGGACTTTGATTGCGCTATATAATTCTATGCAATATATCTAGTGTTGTTATTTTATATTTTATGATTTATTGATTTTAACTTTCATTCTTAAAAGAAATATAAAATACATATATTAAAAAGTTTTTCAAAACTCAAAACTTTTTTATGCATGTGAGGAAGTTTCTTAAGAGCCTACCATTTCCTATTCTATTATTTATTGTTCCATAGGTTAAAACCAGGTAGTGCACTTGTTACCTACTCAATTATTTTCCATATAGAACACGGTTGAGCACACACATTCTTTTCATACGATTTCCAAATAGAATATTCTCTACTAAGAAGGACATTCACAGCTTAGCTCACTATCGTTAATATATTTAAAAGACTCACAATCCGATGCATTAAAATTCCCTATCACAGGACATATGGCAAAATGGTCATAACTTGTTATGACTTGTTATAACTTGTTATAAGCCTTAAAGAGTCCATTGATTCTAATGGAGCCGCGTCATAGAGGGCAGGGAATTCCCTCCCGCTGATGGCGGGCCGGCCGACCTCCATTGCTTCAGCGCTGGTTCGAAAAAAACGGACCGCGGCACCGGCTTCCCCATAACGGAGCTGATCTTTCGGTGTGTTAAATTCAAGAGGATGTACCTGGTAGTACATCCTCTTTAACTTGCACTTGCAGCATTGCATTGCATTTACATCCAATAACTTTATTTAGGTTTATAGAGAGGAAAGACCTGACATGATAAAAAAAAAAAAAAGGAACAGAATGTTGTTTTTTTTTTATTTTTTAAAGAGAAGTTCATTACTATTTAAGAGTTAGTCATAAGTTACATAAAATGCTTACTCAGTGACGGGATGTTTTCCATTCTTCTGCTTTGGTCAAAACCCACAGGAAGTGTGTGATTTTCTATACATATGAATAATGTTACGTATTTTCCAAATATGTCTTTAGGAGGTTTTCTAATACCACAGAAAATTGACAAGAAAGTGGTTATTATTTACATATTATTATTTGGATGGCATTACAAAAAGAAAGGTTTGCATGATATAAATATATGCTGAGATGTATAAGCTCAGAAATTGTAAAGCTGCCATCACCTCTACCAATCATTTTTTTAACAGTCACAGAGACAAAATGTCCAACGTTTTGATTGGTAGGTAGTACATACCACTATCTTATCAGCAGAATGAGTGGGGACAAGTGCACACTGGCACGCTTTACTATGTGGGCAATAGTGATCTCATCCAGCTGGATGGAGATAGCAGCAAGCTCAAGAGTAAAGCACTTGTCCTCGCTTGTTCTGCTGGTCAGTGAGGGTCTCAGCACTAAGACCCTAACCAATCAAATTTTTTTTTTGTTTTTTTTTATGATAGGGACACAAACATAAACATATGCTCACATATTTATTGTGTCTAGTTATGAAATGTATCGGTGCTTAGTAACTTATTACAATATTTTTTTTTTCAGATCTCTAATTGTCTGGAAATAAGTAATCTAGTATTAATTACTTGTTTTAACTTTTTTCCCCTGGTAAGCACATGTATTCCCAGTCAGACATTGTGATAATGTCATAATTGTCCATTATTCTGGTACGTGGAATCTGTCACTGTGGTGGTCTGTACATGCATACATTATTTGTTATCTAGTTTTACTTAATACAAGCTAATAAAGTCTGACAACTGGGATATTTTACAGAGCAGCTATGCCCTTTTGGTACTTGAAGTTTCAAGTATGTAAAAGTCAAGTATGTAAAAGTCTGAATCTGCTGACAAGCACTGTCCTCGGGGCAAATACTACAATGGAAAAGAAATTGGATTCCTAGAAAACCAGAAAAACTGTATGTCTAATAGGGATTAAAGATTACACGCAATGGCAATATGCAGTGCAAGTAACACAATCCACTGTCTGAAGTGAATATCTAATGGAGAACAATAAATACAATTTATAACAGCTATCAATAGAAGCATGATGCAAGGCCATTGCTAGGACCTAAAAAGGTCAGCAGCATGAGCCCCTGCCCGCTTGAAAAAATTCACTGGGGAGAAGGCCAGCAGGTGATGGACTGGTTGTTGTCCTGGGGGCTGCACACCCTCATCATCAACAAGAGGGTCACCCTGTACTGGCTTGACACCTCTGACTGAGCACAGGTGATGACCGCCACCCTGCTTATAGCGAACCAGTGCTCCCCAGCCTACAGAACTACAACTCCCATCATGTTGCTACAGATCGAAGCTGACATACATGATGGGGTTTGTAGTTCAGAGCTGCTAAAGTGCCACAGACTTCTAAATGAATGCTTGGAGGGGGCCTTACTAGTCTATTGGGGCACACAGGAGATCTAACAACTCTACTGGCGCACAAAGGGGACCTGGCTAAGGGGCCCAAAGGAGACCTGACAACTATAAGGGGCACAGAGAGGACCTGACATCTATATGGGGCACAAAGGGGACCTGATATAGTATTAGTGATAGTTTTGTGGTATTCGGCCAGGAAGGAGTAGGGTGGCTTCGGATGTGGCTGGGAAGGTGGGAGGTGGTCGCAAAGATGGGGGGTTTGGTCAGCTAGGGGGAGGCCAGTTAACAGCCCTAACAGCTCTGCCCATGGGCCCTGCCCTAGAAATCTGTTTTGTACCCCAGCTCCCAAAAACATTTTAATGACAGCATACACTAGCTAATAAATGAACACAGCATCTCTGAGTAGTAGCTGTGTATTTACTAAATACTAGCTCTGTACCAGGACCAAATAACTAATCCACACCATGACCTTAAATATCCACTACAAAGACCAATATAACCAATAATATCTCCATACTACACTGACAAGCTGCAGAATGTAACTATGTTGTATATCCAAAGACTCGACTTATATCTGTTCCAGTTTGAGTTTCTTACTTTTCTTATTCTCCATCCAACCTAAATGACCATGATAACTTCTCTCAATTCACCTCTGCAGAGTTTGTGGCCCACCTTTATATACCGTGTTATAAGAATGCTTCTATTTAGAGACCTACAAGAAAAATATTGGCTTCATAGTATTAGTGCCCTCTTTGGATCCTTAGACCCAGAAATAGTGTCCATCACATATTAAAAATGCCCCCTTAGTGCTCTTACTATGTAATAAGAGACCCTAGAGCGTTTAATAGACTCAGTATTTGTGATTCCACTCTGTATTAGTATCCCCCAAACCATTAGTGCCCCAAACCAGTAATCCTATCCCCAACTCAGTACAGTTCCAAATTAAAACCCCCATTAAATAATAATGCCCATTAGTGCCCCCCACTGTGAATCCTTATTGCCCCCATTCAGTACTGATGACCATTCCATGATTGTGCCTCCTTTATTCTCCTCACTGAGTAATGGTTCCCCCCACTCAGTAATGGAGCTTCTTTATAATGTACAAACAAGTCCATAGCTTGACAGCCCCCATTATTTGCTTCTTTACTGTAACTAATAAAATCAAGATCTACTAAGAAACATAGGGGATAATTTATGATTTAAGTATGGAATCAAAAAGGGGCAAATTTTTCACAAGCCCTTTTTTGCTCAAAAGGTGTGCAAAGTGTGCAGAACTTTGGGGAAATTTGGGGGAAATTTGAGGAAAAAGAGAGTAAACTGGAGAACTTTTGAGCTGAAATCTCTGCCGACTCCTAGTCATGCAGCATACATTGAAATGGGTGTTTGCCCAGAGATCTGGAGCACCAGGACAAAAATGATAGTGATGCCCCTGGCATGTTACATAATGTGTCCACATGTTGAAGCTACTTGGCAGGGAGCGCTGCGCTGTTGGCGCTATACAAATAAATATTATTGTTATTATAGGAAACTGGATACTCTACATATATTAGAATATACCCAGGCAGCCAAATATCAGGAATGTCAACCATTCCATTCAACCTGGGCATGAGGATTATGCATAGTTCACTACCTTATAAGAGATTCAGTTTTTTTTAACTATTTATCCCCCTGTAAAGCATTGTAAAATACCTTACACAGCAGTTGTGCCATTCTGATTTGCTGTCTAAAAAAAGTTTAGCAGAAAGTCACAGTATGAAATGTTATTTTCATTATCTTCAGGATAGAATAAATTACAAGCAACTAGACCACCAGTGATAAAACAAAATTATACTGTGGCGTATGTATTACACTGCACAGCACAATGCCGGGGTTGTTCACGCACTAATAGTGAGCTTACTAGATCGGAAACATTTCTTGTGTAATAACGGAAATTAGGGTGCATGTACAGAGAACATGTACTGGATAATTTTACTTAGGGCTCACATCCCTTTTTAAAAATAAATTTAGTTTATTTACTTAAAGTGGTATTATGGAAAAAAATATGTTGCAAACAATACATGCCCTAACGTTTTATAGTTTGGGAATTGAAAGGGAACCTATTAGAGATGAGCGAACCTGGAGCATGCTCGAGTTGATCCGAACCTGAACTTTCAGCATTTGATTAGCGATGGCTGCTGAAGTTGGATAAAGCCCTAAGGCTATGTGGAAAACATGGATATAGTCATTGGCTGTATCCATGTTTTCCAGACAACCTTAGAGCTTTATCCAAGTTCAGCAGCCACCGCTAATCAAATGCCGAACATTCGGGTTCGGATCGACTCGAACCCGAACCCGGTTCGCTCATCTCTAGTACCTGTAATTACAAAAAACTTTTGAAATGTGAAAAGTTTTGATCGGTCGGGGTCTGAATGTTGAGACTGTAACCAATCAGGAGAAGCAGAGACAACTGTGCTGCCACATACATATCTCTCTGCTCTCTGTGTAAGCAGGGTGGCTCCATAGACTTAAAGGAGACCTGTCACCCCCCCGTGCCGGGGTGACAGGCTCCCGACCTTTAAGCTAGATCCCCTTATACTGACCTCATCTCGCTGAGTCCCGCTTCCAGAGCCGGTCCCGGGGTGGAGATATCCCCGCCAAAAGCCAGAAGTCCGGCGTACATAGAGAATGAATGGAGCCGTGCGCGCGCTGCAGAAAGTCCGGCTCCATTCATTCTCTATGAACGCCGGACCTATTTCCACAGCGCGCGCCGGCTTCTGTCCAGGATATCTCCGTCCCGGGACCGGCTCCGGGAGCGATACTCGGCGATATGAGGTCAGTATAAGGGAACAAGCTGGGGGTCGGGAGCCTGTCACCCTCTTTAAAGTGTCAATGTTGGTATAAAAACTTTTGAAGTGTCATAGAGACATTTCAAAAGTTTTGATCGGTCCGATTGGGAGATAGAGCGGAGAGAGGTCTGCAGCTGCAGCGTGTCCGCTCCCCGCTCTGAGTTAAAAAAGAGAGTCGGGCTTCATAAGTCCGAATTTTTATAATTCAGAACGGAGAGTGGACATACAGTACTGTAGCATGTCTTTTCCCAGCTCTATCTCCCGATCTGTACGGGTCTGAACACTCAGACCCAGACCGATCAAAACTTTTGACATGTCTCTATGACATGTCAAAAGTTTTTTTTATAACCACAAGTCACATGACACAGAGCCAGGAGAGAACGTGCTGAGCGTGGACTTTTCCCAGCTTGTTCTCCAGACTGGTTGAGGTCTGAACACTCTGATTCCTAATGATCAAAACTTTTGACATGTTTCTGTGCCATGTCAAGAGTTTTTTTCTAACATCAGGTACTTTTTAACTTAATAAAAAATAAAAATCAGTTTCGTTTTATACAACTGAATGCCCAAGGGGAAGTTCAGTTTCCAGATGACTTGACAAGTTCTGCCAGCTGCACCCTCCCATTCACGTCAAATGTACACTTGCAGGAAAACAACGAACAAAGAGCAACTGAGAGAAAACTTTGGCAATTGAGGCAATATACATATACATTGTAGTACATGCAGTTATGCACATTGCATCGTGCAGATTCCTTCTTACATCTTTCTTTCGTTTTTTTTTTTACTTGAGAAGAAGTGAGAGCTGAAAAAGTATGTAGCCCCCCACTTTAACCCTTTCTTAGGGTGCTTTGTACTGTGTTGGAGCACATACTGTGTTATATATTGAACAATGCCAACAATCTCTACAGGGCCAAAAGCTAATATGCAGCAGCAAAACCTATTCAAAACACAGTTCACCTTCAAGAATGCAAATATAAAAATACACTTTATTAGAATAAACGCACATTAACTAATAAAACCAGGAGCAGAACAACTAGCAGCTATCATGTAGATGTAATAGTGATAGAGACAGTACCAAGTGTGATACAAAAGCTCACCAGTCACCATCCATACACATTAGCTCCCTATAAATACATGTGCAGGTGGATAATATCCATTGGGTTTTTACATCTAGCCATTGTCCCTGAGGAAGCAACTATTGAAAAGCCCATTGGGGTGTAGTGTTCATGTTCTGTATACCTTATGCTTGTTTGGTGGGTTGTTTTATTGATTTGCCTTCTGATATACCTGTAACACTTTTAGGCCAGGTTCAGACTATGTAAAAACAATGGCGGTATTTCATAACGACTGCCGTGTTTGTGCAAACAACTGCCGTTGTTTGTGAACAACTACGGCCGTTGATTTTACATAGTGTAAACCTGGCCTTATTATTATTGGTACTATGTGGTACATTTAGGTATATACTTTTTTTTTCGAAATGTACTGTATATATTTATCTCACACAATAAGGCACATTCTGTATCACTATTGGTCGTATCCTCCTTGCTCTTATGGCCATGTTATCATTAGTTTCCCTAAGCTTTGCTCCTGATTTTATTTGTTAATATGGGTTCATTCTAATAAAGTGCAGATGAAATAACATGATCCCAGTGAGATCCTCTTTCTAATATTATTGTGCACAGCGCTGTTACTGTTCTTTTCAAAGCAGGTTTACATTCCTATCTCCCAATACAAAGGTGTAGAGTCCAATACTTCCTAGACAGTGCCCCTCAAGTAGTCACCCAGCTACACCTGTCACAAGTCTTTACTTACCAAAACACACTAAGGGTGCCTTTACACGTAACGGAATCCCCATGGATTTCTCGCTGCGAGTTTGCAATGAATTCCGCAGTTATTCTCCTCCCATCACTTTCAATAGGATTACATACTCGCAGCAGAATTGTCATCCCTCTGCGAGTATGTAAGCAGCAGCCCCCTTAACCCCCTGCGGCCCAGTGCATATAATACCGGCCTGTGCTCCAGCTTGTTCTGTGGCTCCTGACGTCCTGCTAAGCCAATCAGTGGCTGTGACGGGACAGCGCATTGATTGGCTGAGCGGGACTTCCAGATGCCGGGAGCCACATTGGCCAGCAAATACGTCGTGGGGGTGCTGTTGGACCCCTGTAAAGCGTGGCTACTTTCAATGTACTTTCTACATGCTGCATATAGAGTCATAAAAAGTTGTATCTATGGTTATTAAAAGGCTGTGAAATTAATCATGTACAGTATAATTGTGCACATTACATTGTTGTTTTACTTCCTGTCCTTCCCATCAGAAAGACTATTGTGGACACATGTGTAGACTATTGTAGATGCAGATGTCTAGGCAGATAAAGATAATGGAAAGTGAACGGACATTTACAAAAAACGAGAAGGGAAGTAAGGGAGACAAAACTCTTGCAATGACGAGATGAACAATAATTTGGAGTAAAAACTCACTTCCCTGGTAAATGTACTCTAATGCCACAGTCAGCAAATTTAATGTAAATGTATGGCTCCCACTAACTTTGTATTGTGTGATCTCAATACACTGATAAAGAATCTTTTTAGATACTGAGTCTAATCTGTACAAAAATGGAGGAATGGAGAATGAATTTTCAGAATATATGTATGTTAGAATATATCATGTACTCTGATCCAAAGAATTCATATTTTACTTTTTCCATAGATGTAATTTATTTCTTGCCACAGGGGGCTTATTAAAGGAGAGGGGGCTAAAAAATACTCATAATGGGGATTATCCACCTATCTAGTAAGGGGGTCTATTTTAATGCCTAATATTGCTTGTCTACCTACTTACAATAATAGGGAAGCATCTAACTTCCTACCTACAAGATATTTGTGCATAGGTGGCAAAAAATTGGACTTACCTACCTAATAAGGGGGTTTATATATATGCTCACTTACCTACCTAATGATGGTAGTGGGGAGTGCTACCTATCTACCTGTTTGGGAAACACAATATAAAACTAAAAATGTATGGGGGCTTTAAGGGGGAACATTTTGGAGTAGAAAAGGAGACACTATCACTTTTAGTCCATGGCTGTATAAGGAAGGCATTATAAGTGTACATGGGCACTATTGCTGTATGGGGTAAAGGAGAAATTATTACCATTTGGGGTACTATGTATTTTACTATGTAATTTGTTGGGTGAGAAGATAGAAAGGTTGCTGGAAAAATGTGGAGCCTAAAATGTGACTCCGGAGAGGGCTCCTTGCTGGAAGAAGTTGTCATGGTGGCCTGGACTGGAAGAAAAATGGAGAAAAAGGGAAAAACTCAATTAACAGAAGAGGTTCCCTGTGAGTCACTGTATGTAAGTGCACTGTAACCACTATATAGTAATGGTATGCCTGGCTCCGACTGTGTGATTATGTGTTTACATGTTCCACTACTCTTTCTTCCTGTGTAGACAATGTGGTTTAGAGAGTAGTGAAAGGTGCGATCAAATACTGCAAAATTCCCCACAGGACATTATGCACCACAGTTTTTTTGGGGTGAGACATGATATAGTATATGGACTGGTGGCAGTCTGCATGCCAGGGCTTCTTATTAATGACAGTCTGGCCTTGATAACATAGGTTATTTATAAAGGGGAACTATCAGCAGGATAGACAAATCTAACCTGCTGATAGACAACCTATAGCGCCGGGGATGCTGAGGAGGAAGGTATGTGTCTTACCTTCCTCCTCAATGTCAGTCCCGCGCTGTTAGTGGACATAATCTTTGACCGGGAGCACTGTTAGGAGCATTGCCCCACCCGCATTAAATGTAACATGTTATGTTTTTGATCTGGTCTAACTCTTGTGTTGCAGTTCAATAGAGATTTTATAGCCTACTAAAGAAGTTGATTAAGCATAGAGAGTCATTGAGAGTCATAGGGAGAAAGAAAAGAAGTTTTCTTTTATGAATGCAGCCACGTGATACCGGCATGTTTCCAGCCTTGCACAAGCCTATATGCATTTGATTAAACCTTGTGTGGGAGCTGAAGGGGGATTTTTCTGTATTTCAATAGCAGGTACTTTTTTGCCTTGAAGTCACAAATACCATTTTTCTAATCTTCTTATATATTTGAGATTCACTGCAGTATATTTTCACAAACAATATATTGTCTTTTTTAATTGTTTTAATTGTGGCTTTCTAGCTGAAATGCAAAATGACAACTCCCTGCTGCACGCTCCGTCACTGTATTGTGATGTTGGGATTTGTAGTTTTGCAACAGATGGAAACCCACAAGTTTCCACAATATATAATTTTCATCATGCTTTTTCTATCAATTACTAATATTTTGTAAATTGAATATTACCTGTCACTTAAAGGGGCACTCCCAATCATAAGTAATGATGTTTTTATTAGTGATGAGCGAGTACTAAAATGTTTGGGTGCTCGTTACTCGAGACGAATATCTCCCGATACTCTAGTGCTCGTTTCGAGTAACGAACCCCATTGAAGTCAATGGGAAACTCGAACATTTTTGCAGGGGACCCAAGTTCGGTAGAGGGAAGGTCGTGTGAAAACCTGTCAACCTCAGAAAATGATGAAAACACAACGGAAATGGACAGGAAACAGCCGGGGCAGCATGTATGGATGCCTCTGAGGCTGCCTAATCGCACCATTATGCCTAATTCTGTGCAACAGCCTGGTTAAAACAGAGGTAGGCATAGGGACCACCCAAAAACTCAGCCTGACACAGCATGGCACTAGTTTTTAGGGGGCTGTGAGGTACAATCTAGTGGTGGCTGCACCAATACACTCTGTGACACCCCGTTTACACTGTGCAAGCAGTAGTGAACTTAAATATGGCTTGAGTAAGAAAGACAGAAATCAGAAAATATAGTAGAGGTCCCAATAAAATAGTACTGAGCACTTCTTAGGGGTCTGTATGCAGGGCCGTTTCTATAGGCGGGCGGGCCGGGTGACCGCACGGGGCGCCGACAGCTAGGGGGCGCTGGTGTCACCCGCGGCCGACCGCCCGCACGTCCGCCCGCCCGTCCGCCCCATCATCTGCCCCTCTGGCCGCCCCTTCGCCTACCCCATCACCTGCTTTGGCGCCGCCCGTCCGCAGCTCTGCTCAGCTTGAGGCCGGAGGCTGCATTCTGCCTCCGGCCACAAGAGGCCGCTGTCTCCCCCCAGAGCTCCAGCACAGGAGTGATGTCACTCCTGTGCTGGAGCACAGAGCCGGGAGAGAAGACGCGGGACACAGGACCTGCTGTGCTGCATTAAGGTGAGTATAACTGTTTGTTGTTTTATACAGGAAGCCTGGGGAAATGCCTACATAGGGAGATAGGGAGGGAGGGAGGGAGGGGGGATACCTACATGGGGGATGCCTACATAGGGGGGGATCTAACAGGGGGGATGCCTATATATATATATATATAGGGGGGGATCTAACAGGGGGGATGCCTCTATATATATATAGGGGGGAATCTAACAGGGGGATGCCTATATATATATATATATATATATATATATATATATATATATGGGGGATCTAACAGGGGGATGCCTATATATATATATATATATATATAGGGGGGGATCTAACAGGGGGGATAGCTACATGGGGGATCTAACAGGGGGATCCCTATATATATATATATATAGGGGGGATCGAACAGGGGGGATGCCTATATATATATACATATAGATATATAGATATATATATATATATATAGGGGGGGATCTAACAGGGGAGATGCCTATATATATATAGGGGGGGATCTAACAGGGGGGATAGCTACATGGGGGATGCCTATATGGGGGGGATCTAACAGGGGGATCCCTATATATATATATAGGGGGGATCGAACAGGGGAGATGCCTATATATATATATATATATATATATATATATATATATATATATAGGGGGGGATCTAACAGGGGAGATGCCTATATATATATATATATATATATATATATAGGGGGGGATCTAACAGGGGGGATGTGTGTATATATATATACGCTTGAAAATGGTGATATGATATCACCGAAACGTCGCGTCTGGATTGCTGCACTATGATTTAATAAATCACGTTTGTTTTCTCACTGGATCTTAGTGTGCCGCTGACTTTCTGCTGATATATATATATATATATATATATATATATATAGGGGGGGATCTAACAGGGATGATGCCTATATATTTATAGAGGGGATCTAACAGGGGAGATGCCTACATGGGGGGGGGGGGGAATCTAACAGGGGATATGCCTACATAGAGGGGATATGCCTACCATGGGGATGCTATCTGCTGGGGGGCTAACTAACTACCTAAACTGGGATGTCTCCTACATTGGGTGTTACTATATATAGGGGGGGGATGTTTAACTATCAGGGAGATTACTTACAGGGGTTATGGCTAAATGCCTAAGGGGGTGGGGGCTAACTAACGGGGGATCACTTGCAGAGGGAATACTACATACTGGTGGGCTTACTATTGGGGGGATCCCTACCTGCTACGTGCTGTGGAGACTACCTACAGGGGATTAGCTACACTGCAGACACTACCTATTGGGGGAGGGGGGGCATCCTGCACAGGGAGGCCTAACTTCTAAACAGATGCACACAGGGTGGCCTGTGGACATTATTACTATATGGGGGGACACAGCAGAGGATCCTAGATACAGGGGGCAACCCACATACCTACTGACTTTACTGCAGATGACACACAAAAAAGTAGAAGTTGTTGAAAGTGCGGAGCCTAAGATGTTTGTCTGGCAGGTTCAGAAGAGATGTATTGTGGCTGCAAGAAATTGTCATGGGGGTACGGGCCAGAAACAGAGGAAAAGGGGAAGTGACGCCTCAGATCAATGAAGACGTCACCCGTGAGTAACCAACTTTTTTTTGCCCCAAATTGAAAAGGGTTGACTGTGCTCTATGCCATAATACATACACTGCTTCTCCCTAGTAACAAACGCCCCCCCCCCCCCCCCCCCCCTGGCATCGCCTGTTGTTTGTTTGTATTGCTAGCATATACCCTGCCTACTGGAACGCTAAATCCTACACTGACACTCTCACTGACCAGCAGCAGCTCTGTCCCTGATCTCTTCCAGCACACGTCTGAAGGGAGTACTGCCGGCGCCGATTTTTATATGGCAGGGTCATCTGCTCTGGCCAACCAATCGCTGCCATCGACATGTATGGGTCCCATGTGATCGCAGGATGTACCAAAGAGTCTCCTGCATGTTTATTGGCTGAGAAATAGCACCCAAACTTACAGGAAACGGATGATGAGATTTTCTCAAGTATCGTGAGATGCTCGTCCGAGTAACGAGTACTATCGAGTACCCTAATACTCGAACGAGTACCAAGCTCGGACGAGCATGCTCGCTCATCACTAGTTTTTATACATTAGTTTAAAAAAAATATTACTTTGTAATATAACTGCTTTAAAATAAATGTGTTTTTTTTTGTTTATACATCAACTTCTATTGAGTGGCAGCAATAAGGGTCAACACAGGCCTCTCTGCTGTAGGGAACTGCAGAGCTGCCTAAGCCCTGCAGCTCCTAGTTCACTGCTCTGATCCAGTGCTGCCTATACATAGCAGGGTCCCATGTCCCCTGTGTACTGTATATGGAAAAGAATGTGCTTGCCACACACATCTCCTAGCTATATCAAATGATTAGTGCAGATCTCAGCACTGAGACCCTGACCAGTCACATCTTTTGACATGTGTCTATGGCTGTGACATTACTTGTTTAACATAACGCAAAAGTCTCCTGGCTACCCGTCATGGTTCCTGTATGTAATCTTTGCAGAATCTTTATAGAAATGGCTCAATGAGTGACAGGTCTCCTTTTATTTCCACAAGTAAGGGTATGTGCACACAAAGAAATCAGGGCAGATGACCTGCCGCGGATTCCGCAGCTAGTCCCTGCTCGTGGTAGTGTGCATCTCTGCCCGTGCTATAAACTCTATCCTATGCACAGGCAGATTCCGCAGTGTGCACACACCCTAAATTTTCAAATATATAAAAAAAAAAAAAAAATCTGTGTGGAGGAGACAATGCTGCAGATTCCCAGTAAAAGAAAATTGGTCATTTTTTTCTCCATAGACATAGGTTGAGTTGCAGAAGAGGTGCAGATTCCCTGCCGAAATCAGTGTTGTTGCTGCAAGTTATCTAATAGACACACAAGTGATGGCTTGTTCAGCTGGGTCCACACTATGTTCTGTGTCTACATTTAACTGGTAGTTCAGCAAAAAACAAAAAAGAAAAAAAAAGAAACATTCTTTCAAATCAACTGGTCAGAAAGTACCAGTTACTTCTACTAAGAAAAATCTCAAGTCTTCCAGTACTTATCAGCTGCGATATGTCCTGCAGGAAGTGGAATAATTTCTAGTCTGGAAAGCTGTAGAGTTTTTCTATTGGAATCTGCTACTGCTCTGAACAGTTCCTGGCATAGACAGAGGTGGCAGCAGAGAGCACTGTGTCAAAGAATACACCACTTCCTGCAATACATACAGCAGGTAATAAGGATTGGAAGACTTGAGATTTTTTAATAAAAGTTTCTGGCAGCAATTGATTCTAAAGATTTGGCTGTTTAGTAATGATGGGAATTGTGGTTTTGCAACAGCTGGAGGACCTGAATTTGACACCTCTGGTCTAAACCATATATGTTACATGGTAAACATTATGTAAAAAGGTTACAAGGTAAACATTATGTAAAAATGACAACTGTCTTTCATACCAACAGCCATCATTGTGCAAATTAACGTCCATTATTTAAAAATAGCAGATGTTATTAGCGCAATGACGGCTGTTATTATGAAAGACAGTTATCATTTTTACTTAGTGTGAACCTAGCCAAACACTAAAGCTCAGGGCTCTGATATCTGTACTGTAACAAGCCATACAGCTACTGTATATGTGCATGATATGACTAGTCACAATGAAGATTCCTATTGATTGTGCACCAGCAAGCAGAGAAACTGATACAGAAGGTATATAGGAGTATTGCATATCTTTAACTGTACAATCTCATACAGAAAAACTAAATATATATCTTGTGTGGTCATTGATGTTATATACTAATACAGGATCTAACATGTCTGTATAGAAGCTGGATGGTGCCATATCTTGTGTTTACAAGGAAAATGTCTTGCCTTTCTGCTGCGGGGCTAGGGATTGACTTCCCAAAAGTTTGGACATCTGCTTGAAGTTTAGAAGTTGTCCCATTGTTCACAATAGTTTGTCTTGGCAATGCATTCTTGTTTCCTTCTAACCCTCATTTTATTGTCCTTGACTTACTGGCACTGGTTCCGTCCTCTTTTTTTCTAAACTTGATAATAAGTTCCAAGGAAAGTAGCTCATTTGCTCTGACCCGTGTGCATGTAAATGTCCTGTTCTTACCAAATAACTCCGTTCTGTGTAAATCATGATCATTATTGTCAGCCGTCTAAGGAGACAGCCTCCTTCCGCTGATATTATTACGCACTGGGAGTATAGCTTAATACTGTTTAGACACCTAATGATTTGGAACAGAGTTGATCTACTTTTCTTCCATCTGTTTAGTTTTTTTAGTCCACAGTTTTTTCAATCCACTGTGCTGTAAAACTCACATTCAAAATTATTATTTAAATATATATTTTAGATGTGTTCTAGAGATCAGTGCAGGTATCAGAGGTTGGGTTGCTTGTCCTAGTGATAAGCAATGACTATATAAGATGGAAAGTCCCCATGAGGATCATCAATCAGGTGGACTCCAGTTTAGATAACAGCCATTCTCAGCATGTTATTGGGGTTTTCCGATCACTAACTGCCTCTATTCCTTCACTGCAGTATAGGAAACCAGAAAACTTATTAAACAAAGGGAGTTTTAGCCCTTTAAAATACCCTTTCAATGCAATTTTTATCTTCGTACAATGAGCTTTCTACACCACAGTTACCTGTGCTGGTTCTCTACTGGTTATGGGGATTTGTATGTGGAAAAAGTAAACAAGAATAAATTAAAGTGACTATAACAGCTTAAATCATTGCATTTGTAAGTTACCGGACCATGTATTTATTGTATAAGTACTGTATTCTGAGATGTAACTACAAGGGGTGCAAAGGTTGTAGTTGCATCTGGGCTTGGTGCCACATTAGTATTTTACATGGCACCTGAAAGCTGGGGAGCTAAGTTGCTGATTAGCGATGAGCGAGCATGCTCGTCCGAGCTTGGTACTCGTTCGAGTATTAAGGTACTCGATAATACTCATTACTCGGATACTCGAGAAAATGGCATCATCCTTTTCCTGCAAGTTTAGGCGCAATTTCTTAGCCAATAAACATGCAGGAGACTCTTTGGTACGTAAGGGAGGGAATTAGCGTTCCTGTAGGCAGGGATATTAGACAAAGAACCCACTAGCCCTTGTAAGTAATTTTTTTTTATTATTATTACTCCAGACTGCTGGCTGGGACTAGCAATGCAGCTACCACGATCTTAGGTACACACTGGGGGGATCGACTGCTGCCAGAAACAGTGTTAGGAAGGGAATTAGCTTTCCTGTAGGCAGGCATACTAGACAAAGAACCCAACAGCCCTTGTAAGGGCTTAAAATTTTTATTTTGTTTGGAGTACTCCAGGTTGCTGGCTGAGACTTGCAGTGCAGCTACCATGATCTTAGCTGCACACTGTGGTGATCGACTGCTGGCAGAAAGGGGACAGCAGGTGGTGCATACAGACCTCAAAGAAGTCCTCAGTACTATTTTTTTTTTTGTGGCTGATGCTGCTGCTGTTGTACAGTGTATTGCTGTGATTTGTAGTACAGCTGCATAGAACCTCACTGCTCATTGTCCTGTGTAACAGGTGGCATACTCTATATAGCACCACTTACACACACACTCTATATGACAACCTCCAAAAACTAGTCTGACCATTATCTGTTGTCTGCCAGTCTGCAGGGTTTCTTTCTTTTTTAGTGCAGCCATATCCAACCTCACTGCTCATTGTCTTGTGTAAGAGGTCGCATGTGCCTTGCCCATCTTGGTCTTGGTCAGTACTATTGTCTTGAGGTTGACCACCAGACTGTTGCCCAGAATATGGTGTAATGGTGTGATTAGGCAGCCTCAGAGGCATCCATGCATGCTGCCCCTGCTGTTTCCTGTCCATTTCCTTGCTGTTTCCATCATTTTCTGAGGTTGACAGGTTTTCACGCAACCTTCCCTTGGCCGAGCTTGGGTCCCCTGCAAAAATGCTCCAGTTTCCCATTGACTTTAATGGGGTTTGTTACTCAAAACGAGCACCCGAGTATCGGGAAATATTCCTCTCGAGTACCGAGCACCGGAGCATTTTAGTACTCGCTCATCACTTTTGCTGATTTTTCCCATTAGAGCCGTTTTAAAAGTCAAGGGGTGAAAGACCAGCGTACCTGTGCTAAATGCCATGCCCCACGCTGGAGTTACTCACAGGTGCATGCCTTTGAGTAAATTTGGCAGATCTGAGACTGTCTCATAAAGCTACACCAGATCTAGAGCTGGTGTAGATCCTAGCTATGAAAATCATAAGAAATCTGGCACAGGAGGAGGCTATGCCCCCTGCATGCCTTGTCGCACCCCTCTGCCTGCCCATCAAATGAGCTGAGCATATGGAAGGGAAAACTAACAGATTTCTTGCAAACTGCCTGGTTTGCAAAACAATGTGTGGCTTTTTTCCAACATATGCCGGACACGGGACTGATTAACACCCCCAAACATCTTAAACGCTGTTTGTATCATGTATGTGTATTTTCTTTTTTATCTTTTAAATGTATTTCCTCTTTATCATTAAGATTAATTTTTGTTTACACAGCCACTTGAACATGGATAGGCTACATTCTGGAGCAACTTTATGGTTTCCTACTCTTTCTGAAACTAGGTTTATGATTTGTAAAGTAAGTACAGAAAAGAAACAATATAGGGTGGTAAAGCTGACAAAGTCAGGCCATGTTCACATGGCATAACACACCGTCCGTTCTGTGTTCTGTGATATGTAGTCAAACTCAAAAAGAAGTTGTCATTATTGTAGAGAGCAAGTTTAGGTGTATGTGGAAAATCCTAGACCAGTAAAAGGTCAAGTACATTGTGCTGTACCCATAAGTTAGCAGATACTTTCTTATGACAGATGCACTATATGTCACCATTACACAGTTATAGTTCCTCCTCAATAATTATGCTACTGAATTATGTAATTCTGAATGAAAAACAGTATTTAACCCATATCTGCACCAGGACGTTACTAAAAGTCCTGGTGCAGCTATGGGAGTTCAGAGTGGGGTCACGCGGCGAATGCATACATGGTCCGATCGCCGTGCCCACTAATTAAGTATTTAGAAGCAGCTGTCAAAGTTGACAACTGCATCTAAATACTTATTGTAGCCCTTTATTTTTATAAATGAAAATAAATAAATAAACATGTTTGGTATTGCCGAGTGCGTAATTGCCAGAACTATTAAATTATCACATTCCTGATCTTGCACGGTAAACGGCATAAGCGCAAAAAAGTGCAAAATTGTGCATTTTTGGTTGCATCAAACCTAGAAAAATTGTAATAAAAAGCGATCAAAAAATTGCATATACGCAAACAAGGTACCGATAGAAAGTACAGATCATGGAGCAAAAAATGACACCTCACACAGACCCATAAACCCAAGGATAAAAGCGCTATAGGCATGGAAATAGAGAAATTTTATGGAACATATTTTTTTAAAAAGGTTTTAATTTTTTAAAAGCCATCAAATAAAATAAAAGTTATACAAGTTACATATCGTTGTAATTGTAAAAACTTGAGGAACATGTATAACAAGTCAGTTTTACCCCGGGGGGGAATGGCGTCAAAAAACAACCCCCCCCCTCCCCCCCCCCCAAATAAAAAAAAATTGTGTTTTTTTTTAAATATCACCACACATTAAATTTTTTTCTGATTTGACAGCATATTTCTGGAAAAATTGTGTCTGCCATTGTGAAGTACAATTAGTGGCGCAAAAAAATAAGGGCTCATCTAGGTCTCTAGACGCTATGGCCTTATATACACAAGGAGGAAAAAACGAAAGCGCAAAAATGAAAACTGGCTGTGTCCCCTAAGGGTTAAATGGGTGAAACCATGATTTCCTCTCCCACATGGGTAAGAAATGCTGGTGACATCCACTAATGGAATAAATGATATATCGTGTTCAGGGAACAGAAAAGACTTAAGACTTAAGATTTAAATCTGTATAGTCTGGAGGAAAGAAGGGAGAAGGGGGACAAGAACGAAAGCTTAAAATATGTTAAAGGAATAAATAAGGTTCAGGAGGGAAGTTTTTTTAGTTGGGGAAAAGAATAAAAGCAACCTGAGAAAATATTACTTTACTGAAGAGTAAAGCGTGCAGAGTAGATGCTTGGAAATCAGTATGATTACAACAATATCCAATTTATATACTTATACCTTTTATTTCATTTTAGTAGTTTTAAAAGAATAAAACATTTATAAAAAAATAAATGTGTTTAAAATTGCTCTATTCTGACTCTTATAATGTTTATGTATATGATTATCCCAGGCATGTTTAAATTCTATCCCAGGCATGTTTAAATTCTGTTATTGTAGATTTACCAACCAAATCCTTTTTTTTTCAGACTGTAGGGCTGTGTGAGTTTTTTTTTTTTTTTTTGCCATAGCTTTTATGGGTACCACATTTTCATATATGTGATCCCTTTGTATTCAATTTATTTCTGGGATGTGACAAAAAAAAAAGATTTTGCACTTTGGCATTTTTTGTGCTTACACCTTTTACTATGTGGGAGCTAATCCACATCGCTGAACTCCAATGCAGGTGTGTTAAGGCCTTTTTTGACAGCGGACAAGGCTGGTGTTTAGAACCAGGAGCCGCTGGGTATAGAGAGGGATTATGTTGTGAGGCCTCTCTATACCCCCTTACCAGCACCATGACATACCCGTACATCATGATGCCTTAAGGGGTTAAAGAATTCTAAGTGTCCTTTAGGTCTTCCCACTTCTGCTCCAGGATGCCTGAGCTG
This sequence comes from Dendropsophus ebraccatus, assembly GCF_027789765.1. Lineage (NCBI taxonomy): Eukaryota > Metazoa > Chordata > Amphibia > Anura > Hylidae > Dendropsophus > Dendropsophus ebraccatus. Next base: position 51,627,349 of record NC_091461.1, on the reverse strand, counting down.
GACTAAAGGACACCAGATTGCTTCATAAGCCTGGTCATATTGTGAGTAGCGGCTGGTCCTAAGAATAATGCTGTACCACTGCAGTCAGCAAATAAGGTTATCATTCGAGGAACCAACACAGTACAAGGGATGAAACAGCGGCATAGTCAATGAGGCACAGGGTCAGGGCAGGTGGCTTCAGGTGCGGGTCAGATAGTCCAGGTTGGCAACGGGAGATTCAAACAGTACAGAAGAGATCAGACACAAACAAAAGTAAGGATATACAGAATGCCAAAGGAACACACCTTTTCTCAGGAACACAAGGAACCAACAACACTCCAAAGAAACAGGAGCAGCACACTGGCCCTTAAAATGTAGGAGTGAGAGTGTGCAGGAACTGTAACGTGCCTGAAAACATGGAGCCCAGGCAAGGAGGAGAGAGGACGTTGGCAGACACCAGCTGCTGTGGACAGAGTGTGAGTTTGGTGAAGGAGGTGCCACGCCACGAGTGAATTGCTTTTAATTGCTTCTTGAAAAAACGTTTAGTGCTAGACTCCCATTTATCTGCTTTGCAATTATTGTTCTTCTTACACGGATGTCTACAGTGCTTACCTACAAAAAGTTACAAAAGAGTTAACAGGCAGAACAGTTATAAAAAGGATAAAATAACAGAAAACACCTAAACACTTCCAGTTGCTTCCACACCAAATAATTCTCCATCAGTGAATGATTACGAACACCAAATTTCTGTGCATAATATGACCAGATATAGCGATGGAAAGTTGAATTCTCTTCAAGAAAACAGGGTGAGTTGTAGATTTTTTAATAACAGCCAGTAAAGAACATAAACCTTCAAACATTAGAAAAACTGTGGAAATGTAGGCATAAACCGAGCCAACATATAAAGCAAATAAACTAGAAGGCAAAGGTCATTTCTGAGAAAAGATAGGATGGCAGTACTGCCAGTACTGAAAATGCGGTACACGCCTGAGGACAATTCCATCATGTAGCTTAACCATATTCATACGCTGAATACTCAGAACTACTATAGCTACGTGTATTTTAGTGCATGTAGTTATTCTAGAGAACTTGAATTACCATTTACATAAAACGTTTTTTTAAATAGAAAAAGGGATGCTTTTTTTTTTTTAACTATAGTGTGAACATAGCCTATGATTGATCCTATAAACCTATAAACATTTTCACAACCACAATTGATAGATCACTCCCTATGAACAAGCAGTGACAGACCTATCAATCAAGGCCAGTTAAGCTGCCAGGGAGTGTCCTGATGACTTGTGCTTTAGGCAGTATGAAAGTGGTGACAGGTTCCCTTAAAAACAAAGATTGAAATTTGGATAATCTGTACTTCCTCTTAGCACTATTTTAGGTATGTGTACCTTAACATTTAGGGGCAGATGCATCAAGATTTTCCCTTAGTGCAAACCGGCAAAGAGGTGGTGGCGGCATGGCCAAATTTATTAACATTTTTGCCGCAATTAAATAAAAATGAGGTCACAAATGTACACCAGCTCAGAGCTGTGAAAGATTTTTTTATAGCCTTCTGTGCAGCAGCCTCCAATACGCTGGATTAATCAAGAGACATCCACCTTTTTGATAAATTCAGCACTGCAAGTGAGGGGGGTAGGTTTAAAAAAAAAAAAAAAGCTCTTGATGCATCTGCCCTTTAATCTTTACTAATGTGATAGTTGAGCTACAAGTGCGGTGTCCCACCATGGGTGTTTCCTATGTCACACCAGTCACAACAGTTTCTTTTCTAGGTTACGTGGTGATGAATATGAAAATTTTTCTTATATATTATGTGCTTTTATTGTTCAATAGAGAGAGTCTTATTTTCTAGCCTTTCACTCTCCTTCTCTTCTTTGCACACATTCCTTTCAACCATTCACAGGGGCTCTTACACATCCCTGTAGGAAGTTGCCACTTGGTGGGAGGAAATTTAGCATCATTCTCATCTGCTTTCTCGTGCGAAAAGAACACACAGAGCAGACGTCCCTGCTGTAGCAATACCAGGGCCTGGCTTTGCCAGGACCCTTGTCCAGAACAGTCTAACCTAGACACACGTGTATAAATCAACCAGAGACACTCAGTTCTTACCATCTATCTACTATAGACACTATGCAGTGCTAGACATTACCAAAGGAAAAAAGTCAAAGATCATCCCAGCCCTCTTCGAGAACCACTCTACAAAGTGCAGGGCAGTATCCTGGAACAAGAGCAAATAGCCTAGATAGAACAAAGATGCCAAAAGGTCTACTTATTCTATCTTGCAGTGGAGGTGACACCGGGAAACCTCAGACACTTAGCTTCACCCAGGTAACAACGGCTGGCACTTGTATCACCCTAGTAGGACAAGTACCTCGACACTGTAGGGCAGAAGGTGGTCAGACATAGTCTAAACACGGGTACAAGTAAACTTCTTACTGTCAAGTCTCAAGTATTTCTCTAAAGTTCCGTCAGATCACAGTACTACCTTGGGGTGGGACTCCTTTGACAAACTCCTCTCCTCACGCTATTTTACACCCTACAAGCACTACTACAACTACTTCTATTGTATTCAACACTTTCAAGTATCTGCAGCACAGAGCTAGTTGAGCACTATTACCTGTACAAAGATTATCTATTTTCTGCCAAAGTGTTCAGTATTATTCAGAGACTGCACAGTAAAGCTGTTCTATTTATTCACTGGGACTCATCTCTTACATCCGTCACACACCTTGGGTCATTTTTTCCCTTTCTGTGGGTGGTGGTACCAATAGTCCGGGTGGGTCACAATCACAACCCGGCAGGTCAGGAACAGTACAGCCAGCCACAACACAAAAAGCTGGTACCAACATCACACCTGTGTGCTAGACTAGCACTGGCGTCACAAAAATACTGTCCCTGACTGAGCTGTACTACACAACCAACCACCACAGAAGTGGCATCACCAGTAACAACTCAGTAAGTGACGGCTCGAGTACACCTGCAAGCAAGCAATAATAAAACAACATGTAAGCTCTGAAAGGTTTAGGTTTCTGAATTAATGTGCATAGCATTTGTTTTAAAATTTCTAATAAAGCAGGAAACATTTATTCATGTTAAGTTGGCCGTACACCTTCAATATCTCTCCCATCCTCCCCATACATATGAACGTTTAGCAAGGCCTGTGTTCTCTATGGAAAAGGGAGAATTAAGCCACAGCCAGACTTCTCTGGCACTGGCTTAGCTCTCTGATAAGGTGTTCGTGTAGTGAAATTCCATAATTCTCAACCCCCTATCGCCTACATCATCATCTGCCAATGGAGTCTTGGAAGGTCCCTATACACTTTGTATATGTGGTTCCTTACACACAAAAAAATACCTTCATGGTTTTGTGCATATATATATATATATATATATATATATTTATATTTCATTCATTTAAATATATATTATGTAATAATTTGTTTTCTGTGTATTGGCTTATTTATGCATAACTTATACTATAAATGCATGCAGTATAGTGCTCACACTCCACACACATGCTTGCTTCTCTTATCACATACAGTAGATAAGACCCAACACACACATCCACCACTCTCTAATAGTCAAAAAGTTAATTTCTATCATTGATTATGAAATCTTTTAGAGCATTCAAGGGCCAAACTTGCTAAAATTTTAGTATTAAGCATAAAAACTAGGGATGGTCCGAACCTGCCGAGGTTCGTGTTCATATGAACCCGAACGGTCGGCATCAGATTCCCGCTGTCTACCGTCTCCGTGCAGTGGGTGGATACAGCGGGAGGACGGTCTGGAAAACTGGGATACAGCCTATGGCTGTGGCTGTATCCCAGTTTTCCAGGCGGTCCTCCCGCTGTATCCACCCTCTCCACGGAGCGGGCAGACAGCAGGAATCATTTCCGAGAGTTCGGGTTCGTACGAACCCGAACCGAAGCAGGTTCGAACCATCCCTAATAAAAACTATAGTGCTTGCACAGCAGTTTTAGCCTATGTTCTAACAATGGGGGACATTTATGAAGTCCAGCATTTTTTACGCAGGGCTTACAAATGTCCCCGCAGCTCCGGAGCTCAGGGGATTTATGTAGAGGCGCATTGCCTCTACATAAATCCAGAGCATACATAGGTTTCAGTATCATTTTTCCGCCGAAAAAATGATAAATGTGTTGCACGCAGAGGCCGTGTCCCCTCTGTGTGCTGCCGCACACCCCCCGTAATGCCCCCTCTCCGCCTGCAAAGGTGGCACAGATGGGGCAGATGCAAAAAAAATATTTGCAAAAATACCTTTTCCAAATATCTTTACGCCAATCGGCCCCATCTGCGCCTAAAAAAGTCTTTTTCACCTTTTCATAAGTGTCCCCCATTGAAAACAATCGCCGTTGTTTTACAATGACAGCCATCAATAGCTTTAGCTTTCATGATCATTGCTGACAGCCGTCATTATTAAACAGCGGCTGTTATTTTGCATAAAAAGACATTGTGTGAACAAAGCCTTAACATAGAGGCTAATAAGAGAAAACGAACACTTAGGGGAATTACATTAACAACAATTCAGCATGCAAATCTAAACAACAAAAAGTCATGCAAAAAAAATTCAACACATATGGTCGTATAGTTGTAAATATTTTATATGATACTTCTTTGCTCATTTGTTGATTATGCCAATTCCTGGTTATTTACTGAGCAGCTTAAGTGATAAGAGGGGAATTGTAACCATAAAAGTATGGAATTTATTCAACTTAGACAGGCAGAGAAGCCATCTCCCATTTCTTTGAAGCAGTCCCATACAGGCCTAGTATTTAGCATTAAAAGCCTTTAGTTTCCTTCATAAAACATTTTTATTGCCCTTATTCCAGATATCAAATTTTGTTTGTCCAGGGACATACATATTTTTCTTACATTTTCTATTAATAATATGTTGGTACACTTTTCCATGGCGGCATATTATGTATGTAGGTAGATATATGCAAATGGTAATGTTGCTTTTTAGGCATACACAATTAAAAGCCCTGAGGACTTTTGTTGGATCCTGGTCTCCCTCGATGGTAATCACAGCCCAAGTTTATTTTGCCAACTATCACCAATATATGGGACTTTCTTTCTTGTCCAATGACGCAATCATGTTTTATCATGTTATCACAGCCCCACTTCTGCAGCTGAAAGCTCCCACATGTACAGTATGTCATGGTCCAGCAACTGAAATCCAGTACTGACGTTCACCTTATGATTGGTAAGCAGTTAATTCTTCATGGAATGTTTTGATATATTTTTCTTGTTTTTGGAGAATACTCGAGCTTTAAGGCTAGCCGTCCGGAACATCTTTTCTTAGTCCGAACCATATAATCCTCCAGCCTTGAATGATAAAGAGCATCACTTATCTATGCATATTATTACCAGATGTATGGAAAGTCAGTTGTGGATTATCTAATAACACTCAGTAGAGAATATAACTATTGCACCAGTAAAAGCTGCTGAAATTAAGCATAAACCCTGCCAACATATAAAACAAAAAACTAGAAGGCAATTTCTGAGAAAAGAGGCAGTAGCACAGCCAGAACTAAAAAATGTGGCACATGCTTAACCTCTTAAGGTCAAAGCCAATTTTCGTTTTTGCACTTTTGCTATTTCCATTTTATTTTTTCACCTAGAGATGTATTTGAGTGCTTATTTTTTGCGAAACCAAATGTATTTTGCAATGACAGGCATTATTTTTCCATAAAATATGCTGCGAAACCGGAAAAAAAATAATTTGCGCTGTCAAATTGAAAAAAAAAACGAATTTGTTTTGATTTCGGGGAGTTTTGCATTTACGCTGTTCGCCCTATGGTAAAACTGACTTGTTATGCATGTTGCTCAATTCGTTACGATTACGATTTGTAACATGTATAACTTCTTGTATCCGATAGCTTTTAAAAAATTCAAACCATTGTTAACAAACATACGTTCCTTAAAATCGCTCTATTCCCAGGCTTATAACGCTTTTATCCTTTGGTCTATGGAGCTGTATGAGGTGTCATTTTTTGCGCCATGATGTGTTCTTTCTATCGGTACCTTGATTGCGCATATATGACTTTTTGATCACTTTTTATTACATTTTTTCTGGAATTGATGCAACCTAAATTGTGCAATTTTGCACTTTGGAATTTTTTTGCGCTTACGTCATTTACCGTGCGAGATCAGGAATGTGATTAATTAATAGTTCAGGCGATTAAGCACGCGGCGATACCAAACATGTTTATTTATTTGTTTATTTAATAATTTATATTTTAAAATGGGAAAAGGGGGGTGATTTGGACTTTTATTAGGGGAGGGGATTTTTTATTAATAAAAACACTTTTTTACTTTTATTTTTACATAAACTAGAAGCCCCCCTGGGGGACTTGTATATACACAGCAATGATCCATCATATCGGTGATAGATTGCTATGGCCTGCTGCAGGCCATAGCAATCTATTGCCGAGCCGGGATCAGCGTCATTCCGACGCTGAGGCCCAGGCCGGCCAGAAGAACGGATCTTCCCCCCGCGATCGCATCGCGGGGGGGAGATCCGTGCCACTAGACACCAGGGATGTGCAATACAAAGCACTTCAATGCAGCTGTCAGGTTTGACAGCTGCATTGAAGTGCTTAATTAGCCAGCGCGGCAACGGGTCCCGCACCGGCTAATAGAGGCACTGCCCGGCTGCAAATTGCAGCCGGGAACGGTGCCTTTCAGAGCAGGGTCCCGGCGGGACCCCGCTCTGAACACCCCCGCGGCACCATGACGTACCAGGTACGTCATGGGTCGCTAAGGGGTTAAAGACAATGTCATCATTTTAAGTTTTTAGCAAGTATTTATATACTGAATACTCAGAACTAGAAATGAGCGAATCACTCTGAAATTTGTTTTGCGAAGTTCGCGAATATTCGCACGAATTCGCGAATATTCACGAATTACATATAACCGAATTTCATTTAAAACAGTTAAACTATAGTAGCTACAATAGTGGGACTATTTAAAAAAAAGTGCGAATTTTTCACCCCATGTTGCTGTGACAGTGTCAAAAGTTTAAAAGTGTCAATCAGCCTGTCAATCATTTAATTATATGCCCTGGACAGCAGTGGACATCAGTGGATCAGAGGCGTAAACTAATTTTTGTCCCAGGACAGCAGTGGACGTTGCTAAAATAGCGGGCATCATGGACATCATTGGACACAAGTGGATCAGAGGTATAAAATGGGTCTTTCTCACAGGACAGCATTAGACATTGTAAAGCGGAAGCCCCATCAGGGGCAATGTCTTAATGCTGTCTTAGCTTCCCAGCCACACCTGCATTACCTGTTACACTCTGGCAGTGCTGGGGTTAATTCTCCTTTAGGCCTGTCCAGCTGAGCTGGGTGCTAAGATCAGGGCTGATCCAATCAGCTGCCTGACCCAGTTCTTGATCGCAGATAAATATCAGCTACCTCCTCATTTCCCTGCAGTTATACTCTGCTTTTACCTCTGCTATTGTTTGTGTATTTCTGACCTTTGGCTTTTTTTTACTGACTTCCCTGTTTTACCGCCTGACTTTGACTACACTTTTGGATCTTGATTTTGTACTTTTGCCGCCCGACATTGCTTACCCGGATTGTCTACTCTGGCTTATTGTGTTTGTTTTGTCTGTCCTGTTCTGTGTTACACTTTATCAGTGTAGGGACTGCCATCGTGGTTGTCCCTGGCTGTTTAGGGCCGTTGAGGCAAGTAGGTAGGGACAGAAGGTGGGTTCTAGTGGCTAGGGCTCACTGTCTTGTCCTGTTTCCTACCTCGGTCCGGCGCTTCTTCAGGAGATCTGTCAGTCCAGGGAAGGAGCGAAGGAACCTATGCACAATGAGGTGAAGGTAGTCTCTGGGTGAAGGTAGAACACTGGAATGGTCAGTCCATGGCAGATGTGTGTCTTTTTAACACACTAAACCCCAACAAAACATAACCCCCTGGTGAAGCAGCTGGGACCGGAACTGTTGGAGCTGTTTCTGCAGCTGCTGCTGGAGCTAAAGGGGAGAGAGGCGCTGGGACCGAAACCATTGGAGCTGCTTCTGGAGCTGCTGCTGGAGCTGGAGCCAGAGGGGAGAGAGAGGCACTGGGACTGGAACCGTTGAAGCTGCTTCTGCAGCTGCTGCTGGAGCTAAAGCCATAGGAGAGAGAGGCACTGGTTCAGCTGTGCTGGACACGGAGGCTCTCCTGTCAGAGCATGAAGGTGGCAGCGGTAGAAAGCGCAGCCATTCCAGAGTCTTGCAGAGGGCTATGGAGGGCCTTTGTGGATTCTCATCGTCCTCCATACCACTGTAAGGTGGGGGCGGTATTCTGGTCACACCCGCTGTTCACCAACCTCGGGGCCCCAACATGGGGGTGAACTCTACCTGCTCTCCTGGGAACAAGGTATGCAGAGGCTCTGGCAGCTCACTTTTAGAGATGAACGAACCTCGAGCATGCTCGAGTCCATCCGAACCCGAACGTTTGGCATTTGATTAGCGGTGGCTGCTGAAGTTGGATAAAGTCCTAAGGCTATGGGGAAAACATGGATATAGTCATTGGCTGTATCCATGTTTTCCAGACAACCTTAGAGCTTTATCCAAGGTCAGCAGCCCCCGCTAATCAAATGCTGAACGTTTGGGTTCGGATGGACTCGAACCCGAACCCAGTTCGCTCATCTCTACTGACGATGCTTTACTGAGGCCCGGTTAACAAAGTACCATTTGGGTCCATTGATGTCCTCTATAAAGCCACACCCCTGGTTATGGCTGAATTCTCGTACAGTCCCCTGCAGCCGCAAGGGACGAGCGTTCTTCTCAGTGGGCTCACTTAGTCTCTGGCAGATCTCCCGCTCACGGTCCATCCGCTCTTTGTAGAACTGCTGATACTTAAGGTCAGCTGCGGTATGGGTCTGCTCTCTGGAATGGGGCTTCTGTACCTTACAGGCTCTGTGGATCTCCTGGAGGACCTGCTGCAGACAGTCCTCATCCCTGAAGAACCACTGTGGTATCACAGGCCCCTCTGGGCTCGATGGCCTGCCGTCCATCAGTCTGGGCTGTATAACTCCCCCTTCCTCCCAGGGGATTACAGAGACCTGGTGCGTTTGAGTCTCTAGCACCCCTGCCACTTCTGGGTCGGGAGCCACAAGTGCTTCATCCCAAGGCATGCTGATGCAGACCTGCTCAGAGGAGGTAGAGACAGGCTGCGGCTTGGGCATGTCCTCTGGCTTGTCGATAGTGGTAGCTGCGGTAGCTTGGGACTCATGGTGCTGCTGGCTTGCCATGCTGCATACGTCTGAACCACCCCCTTTTCCGGGCGGGCACGTTCGGCCCACTTCCTGTGTGGGATGGAGGCAAGGTTTCTCCTATCTCCAGCCAGAGTGCTTTTTGCTTCAACAGGCAGCCAGAGGGGGAGGGGCAGGGACTACACAGAGCTGCTGAATAGCGATTTTTACCTTATTCTATGGGAGAAAGGGATTATCAATAATCCCTTTCTCCTAAAGAGTAACCATATAACTGTATGATAACACGGACAGACGCAATTGCGGCCGCCATGTTTGTTGAATTTTTGGAGCGAATCGGGTGAAATTTATCCCTGGATTCGCTACCAATTGCTTCGCTCGTCCCTACTCAGAACCACTATTGTCATCTGCATGTTAACCCACTTTATGGGGAAGTTTTGGCTCAGCTTATTTCTGGTCATGTACTCAAGAAACCATCTTCCTGAAAAAAAAAACATAAAAAACGCCACATTGCAGGATCCGTAGCGTTCTTTTCGATCTTTAGCGTAATGGAGCTGGTTTTGGGCTCTTTTCTGCATGAAGAATATACATTTATATTCTGAGGCGGATTGACAAAACACAGTAATTTTGGTGCAGTTTTTTCTTTTTGCAGCATGTGCTTGGAGGTATAAATATTGATATAGTTTTATAGCTTGGGTCATTACAAATGTGGCAATACCAAACATGTATAGGTTTTTTTTGTGTTTTATGTTACAGTTTATTCTTTATGGAGAATACAATGTAATTGTATAATTGGGGAAGGGGTTAAGTGTTTTATTGCAAACACTTTTTACTTTTACACTAGTGTATATTAACCAGTCATCTGCTGATCACTGTTACAGTACACTTCACTATTAATGTAGTGCAGTTTATTGTATATGTTAGCATTATGCTGACAAGCAAGCTACACAGCCATTCCTTCAGAAGACCCCTGGGATGACCATGGAAAAAACTTGAAGCTGGGACCTCACTGCCAGACTTCTGATCAGTAAGTATAATGCACTTACCCTACTGGAAACCGTTACATGCTGTTACAAGTGAAGACATGGATCTGCAGTACTTCCGCTAGCGATGACTAAGCAGCACCAGGAAGTGGAATCTAAGGGGCTGCTAGTCTTCACCAGTGTGCACCACAAGGTGGGTTAGACTTGCTGTGGTAAGAGACCCCCCAGGTCAATTCCCCCTGGCTTGTCTTGCTATCAGCGGCGGACAAGGTGCAGCTGGAGACACGTAGGCAGTAAAGCAGGAAGGAACACAGCAGGACACATGGCTGGAACCAGGACAGCAGTCATTGGCTGGAACCACGGGCAGAAGCTACAGGCAAGAATGACAGGCATCTGGGACCACATGCTATGGGAAGCATGCAGGGGCTCCAACAGGGAATGACAGAGCAGGTGCACAACCTATAAGGGATGTACTGTCCCTTTAAATTTGAGACAGCTGGCGCACAAGCCTAGGACATGCATGTGCGTGCTGGGAGGATGGTGAGCAGGACTGTGGAGCAGTGAGGTGCCCCAGACGGCCAAAGAGAAAGCGGCGCCAGGCCCAGGCACGTGGGCTCCAGTGTCTGCAGCTCCAGCTCCTGCTGAGCTCTTGTGAAGCCAATACAGCAGCAAGGCAAACACTTCTTCTGAATCTACCATAAAAAGCTGACGGGATCAGAATAAGGCCCAGTAGTGACTGCTGTAAAAAACCATATAGGCGGTCACTAAGGCATTAAAGATCCTAATGTTGAAACACTAGCAGACTACTAGGATTTGCTCTATAACCTAAAAAACTGAACAACTTCTCAGTACCAAAAATAATATAATCCCAAGAAAACAATGTCATCCCAAGTTCAAATCCTGTCCTATTACAACCTAAGCTCTACATATGAAGATGTTTAAAACATGATTATAAATGTAATATATCTTACCTGTTCATACTTTTTCCCTTTTTATTGAGAGATAATTATTGTCATTGCTTTGTTACAGATGTCTGCCTGTATCATTATAGTCTGTTTCCATCTGGAAACCGCAACTTCATTGTACAGTCTATCATTTATTTTGTTGAAAAGTAACAAAAATAAGTTTAGAATAAGAGAAAGATGATAAAAGTGCATTGAAACATTTGTGGTTTCTTCGGGATATTCAAGAGTTCAAAATATGGGAAGTGAGTGGGGCTGTCTGCAATTTTTTGTGCAGGGAAAAACAAGTGGGAGTCCTAAAAGTCAGACCCTAACTAATCACCAAGTAATGGCTTATCCTAGCAATATGTAATCGCTTTATGAAATAATAATTCCCAAATTTAATTTAGAATTCTGATTATTTTTATACAGCAGCAGAAAGTACAGTTTACATTACAATCCAGTAGATATGGATGCCTTGATGTCACATTTCAGGACATGCTGAAGATTTTTCAGACCCACAATGCCCATTATGTTACAGAAGGCTGAATACGCTTTGAGGCTGGGTTCACACTACATATATTTCAGTCAGTATTGTGGTCCTCATATTGCAACCAAAACCAGGAATGGATTAAAAACACAGAAAGGCTCTGTTCACACAATGGTGAAATTGAGTGGATGGCCGCCATATAATAGCAAATATTTGCTGTTATTTTAAAACAATGGCTGTTATATTGAAATAATGGAAGTTATTTACCGTTATATGGCGGCCATCCACTCAATTTCACCATTGTGTGAACAGAGCCTTTCTGTGTTTTTAATCCACTCCTGGTTTTGGTTGCAATATGAGGACCACAATACTGACTGAAATATACGTAGTGTGAACCCAGCCTTAGGCTAGATTCACACGCTGTAACTGTGCGGCTGTATTTTTTATGCGGCTGTAAATGTGCGGGTGAAACTCCGGCCGTGGGAAAAAATAGACATGCGGCTCAAAACATACGGTCATTTACTTGGAAATCTGGTTCAACTAAAAAAAACAAATAAAATGTTAAGAAAGTGATGCAAACACCTCTGGATGCATCTGGGAAAGCAGGGAAACAGTTTACATGAATCGCTGTTACCGGGGTTTGCGATCCTCTGCACTATAGCCGATGTCTCTCATGGTTAATATATTGAATTAATAAAACACATTTTCTGTCTAATAAAGTCCCTTTTATTGTTCAATAATTAAATGTAAACGATTCCATCATTTTGCAATTAAATATACCGTTAAAATAAATATATATATAAATAAATGTATATTTATATATATATTTATTTTTTGACAGTATATTTAATTGCACAATGATGGATTCGTTAGAATTAAATTATTGAACAAAGAAACAGTATTTATTTAAACGAAAATGTGTTTTCTTAATTAAATATTAATTAGTACAGGAAGCTCTATAAGCCGGTAATTCATATGCCGGCAATAGAGCATTCTGTACTAATCATCACTTTACTTTAATGACAACATCAAATGTTTCTTCTAATTATGTTATGACAATAACATTATTAGAAGAAACATTTAGAATTATATGTGCGCTCAGCTGATTGGCTGTTCGGCTGAGCGCACATATAATGAGCCGGTCCGCAGTACAGTCACTTCATTGTGCTGCGGACCAGCGAAGAGGACACATCGGGGTGAGTATAGAGCTCTCCCCACCCCCTCCCCGGCACTGCACCCCTCCCAGCAAGGAAGGGGGGGTCACTTAACCCCTTCCTTGCTGGGATGGGTGCAGTCTGACATCAGTCTGGCCCCCCGGGGGTTAAGGGGGATGGAATACATCCTCCCTTAACCCCTTGGGGGTCAGACTGTAAGCAGCGATCTGTAAAGATGCTGCATACTGTAAGGAGCACAACACCGCTCACAATGATGGGTGTTGTGCTCCTGTTTGTGTGTTTTTTGTGTGTTTCTCCCTTTTTGTTTTTCAGATATCGGTATCCTGGGGATTACGTCGGATTCCATGGACTACGTCGATGACCAGCGGTTGTTCTTTGAATTTTTTTAATAAAATGGTCAATGAGGGGTGTGGGGGTGTTTTTATTTGAATAAAATATTTTTTAAACTTGTGTCTTGTCTTTATTTCTTTACTTTTTAGACTTAGTAGTGGAAGCCGTCTAATAGACGGAATCCATTACTAAGTTGGGGCCTAGTGTTAGCCGGTATAAAATGGCTAACACTAACCCCCTATTATTACCCCAGTACCCAATGCCACCAGGGGTACTGGGAAGAGCCGGGTGCCAGTGGTCCCGGAGCGTCTAAATTGGCGCTCCTGGACCGGGCGGCAGCAGGCTGGTAAGATTTAGGCTGGGGAGGGCCTAAACCAATGGCTCTTCCCACCCTGGTGTTACCAGGCTGCTGTCGTTTGGTTTTTAACCCGGCTGGTTATAAAAATAGGGGGGACCCTATGGGTTTTTTTTTAATTATTTATTTATTTAAAAAAAAAAACGCATAGGGTCCCCCCTATTTTTATAACCAGCCGGGTTAAAAACCAAACGACAGCAGCCTGGTAACACCAGGGTGGGAAGAGCCATTGGTTTAAGCCCTCCCCAGCCTAAATCTTACCAGCCTGCTGCCGCCCGGTCAAGGAGCGCCAATTTAGACGCTCCGGGACCACTGGCACCCGGCTCTTCCCAGTACCCCTGGTGGCATTGGGTACTGGGGTAATAATAGGGGGTTAGTGTTAGCCATTTTATACCGGCTAACACTAGGCCCCAACTTAGTAATGGATTCCGTCTATTAGACGGCTTCCACTACTAAGTCTATAAAGTAAAGAAATAAAGACAACACACAAGTTAAAAAATTTTTTTATTCAAATAAAAACACCCCCACACCCCTCATTGACCATTTTATTAAAAAAATTCAAAGAACAACCGCTGGTCATCGACGTAGTCCATGGAATCCGACGTAATCCCCAGGATACCGATATCTGAAAAACAAAAAGGGAGAAACACACAAAAAACACACAAACAGGAGCACAACACCCATCATTGTGAGCAGTATGCAGCATCTTTACAGATCGCTGCTTACAGTCTGACCCCCAAGGGGTTAAGGGAGGATGTATTGCATCCCCCTTAACCCCCTGGGGGCCAGACTGATGTCAGACTGCACCCATCCCAGCAAGGAAGGGGTTAACTGACCCCCCCTTCCTTGCTGGGAGGGGTGCAGTGCTGGGGAGGGGGTGGGGAGAGCTCTATACTCACCCCGATGTGTCCTCTTCGCTGGTCCGCAGCACAATGAAGTGACTGTACTGCGGACCGGCTCATTATATGTGCGCTCAGCCGAACAGCCAATCAGCTGAGCGCACATATAATTCTAAATGTTTCTTCTAATAATGCTATTGTCATAACATAATTAGAAGAAACATTTGATGTTTTCATTAAAGTAAAGTGATGATTAGTACAGAATGCTCTATTGCCGGCATATGAATTACCGGCTTATAGAGCTTCCTGTACTAATTAATATTTAATGAATAAAACACATTTTCTTGGAAATAAATTCAGTTTCGTTGGTCAATAATTTAATTCTAACGAATCCATCATTGTGCAATTAAATATACTGTCAAAAAATAAATATATAGATAAATATACATTTATTTATATATCTATTTTTTTAACAGTATATTTAATTGCAAAATGATGGATTCGTTAGAAATAAATTATTGATCAACGAAAGTGTCTTGATTACAAATAAAATGTCTTTGATTAATTTAATATATTAACTATTAGAGGCATCGGCATTCGGCATCATTGCCGGCTATTTTTGAAGTACTCCGTACGGGCCGCCTGACAATCCTCGGCCGCATGTCCAGCCGCAAATAATGGTCTTGTTCATTTTTTACGGGTCCGTTTACGATAGGGCCGTTGATTCAGAGATAGTGTGCACTGTGCAGCCGCATATCCTATACTTCCCAGCATACACACGAACCATCAAAAATACCGCCGCACAATTACAGCCGCACATACAGCCGCACTCTTACAACGTGTGAACCCAGCCTTAGGGTACAAACCCACTTGACGTATTTACTGCGTGAATCAGTCTTAAAAATAAGCAGGCAAAACGCAGGTTGGCTTTATACAATTGTTCTGCGTTAAAATACGCAATTGCGTATTTTTGAAGCGTGAAGCTTGTTGTTAGCAAAGCATCAGTTGTTAACAACCTGTAAGAAAAACGCATGTAGCTTCACGCTTCAAAAATACGCAATTGCGTATTTTAACACAGAACAATTGTATAAAGCCAACCTGCGTTTTGCCTGCTTATTTTTAAGACTGAATCACGCAGCAAATACGTCAAGTGGGTTTGTACCCTTAGGCAAAATCTGTCACTAAACACATTCTGAACATCTGATTCCACCCTAACTCTTCTAGAAGATAAAGGTACCCAGACAGTATGCATCCATTCTACCCCTAATTTTACCATTTACCATACAAAATAAGTCTTTTCCTCTGCTCCAGGTTTATAGAAAATCCAACTTCAACCTTTTCAAAATTCAAGGTTAGTTATTTAAAACACGTTAAGGGTAGCGTAACGGGTAACGGAATGGCAGCAGATTTTACTATGTGAATTCACAGCAAAATCCGCTGCAATTCCTGTTACTGTCACTTTGAATAGGATTACATTTGCAGCAGAATTTTCCCCCTTAACCCCTGGCGGCCTGGGGGATAAATTACCAGGGCATCGCACTGATTGGCTGAGCAGGACATCAGGGTTTCAGGAGCGACGTTTACATACTCTCAGCAGGATGAAAATACAGAATCCACAGCAGATTTGATGGTGCAGAACTACAGCAGATCCACAGCAGATTTGATGGTGCAGAACTACAGCAGATCCACAGCAGATTTGATGGTGCAGAACTACAGCAGATCCACAGCAGATTTGATGGTGCAGAACTACAGCAGATCCACAGCAGATTTGATGGTGCAGAACTACAGCAGATCCACAGCAGATTTGATGGTGCAGAACTACAGCAGATCCACAGCAGATTTGATATCAATGTAACTAAATAACTGAACAAAACATGAAAATTCATTAAACAGCCGTTGTTGCAGTTTTGCAACCACAGCCATTATTTAATGAATTGGATGATCGTATTGAGGTGGAATCACTGTTTACACTGTAGAAGCACTGTATACACTGCGGCCAGGATTTCAAGCGGTCGCACAAAAAACTGACATGTCAGTTTTTTGTGGCTGCTATTCATTGAATAGCGGCCGCACAAGACTGACAGAGCAGACAATGTAAAGTGCAGCTCCATCCATACTTTATCTTGTTGGCGTCTGCATTCCAATTAAAAAGAAATGAAGTTCATCCGGCCAGTACTCCACTACAGGCTGGGATAACCCAGACAGCAGCCGTTCTGTGACTCGATCGGGTCACAGAACAGCTGTTGTCTTACAGTGTGTGAACCCGACCTTAAGGGGTATTTTAATAATCTAAACTTAAATTAGGTAATATCCCCCTTGAGTTCATACATGTCTCCAGGGCTCCCTGCTGAAACCTTGGAGCAGTATAAAGAGTAATCCTTTAAAAAGGTCAATATGAAGTTTATATTGTGGGTTCCATTGTGGAGAGGAATCAATGTAAACAATAAATTGTGTACAGTGCTATGGAATACAGAATGTTGTCAATAAGATACAATTTTTACAACTTTATCATACAGTTTGTATTTCAATGGGATGCTTCTGTAGACTGAAAAGTTCTAGTTTATTTCCAGAGTCTAAACACTTACCCAAACTATGTCTATCTGACACTGGCGCATGGCTTTAGTTATCAGAGCTCCTTCTTGTACATTTAGGTCAGTTGGACATGGTCAGGACTGGTTTTATCCTGTTCCCATTCACTGAAATAGTAAGAAATTAAAACAAAATGTATTGGCTGCATACATTCTAATATACTCAAAAATAAGCATTAAAACAGGAAAACCCTTTTAATTCATATTCCTGTCACTGTTATATCGGACTGTTATGGAATGAGTCAGTGGACATAGTATTTATTGGTCAAAGCCCTTCCGGTAAAGTGTGGGTCAATAATTTACTTTGCTTATAAGGAACACTAAAAAACTTCAATAGCTGAACCGCTGCAATAAAGACATGACAATACAGTATCTTTCACAGATAACTTTTAACTTTTAACCTTTGGACTAGCACTCTTACTATTGTATATAGGGGTTTTCAGTTAAGCAGTGAACGCCGATCCTGTAGATTCATTTTCTGAATTTATTCATTTAAAAAAATATTATATATAAGTTTTTGACATGTCAAAATGTTTGATTTGTCAAGGTTTGTGTCCAGTTTGTTAGATAAAGTGGGAAGCTAGGTGCTTCACACCCTGGCTCACTGCCTTTGCTGTCTTGCTCCAGTATGCAGTCACCACTGTAAGTCTATGTACTGAGAAGAAGTTCTCAGCCGGCAAATAAAGCACTTAGCCAGGCACTTCTCTCAGCTCTAATAGTGGAGGTCTGAACCCCAATTGATCGTGTTACTAAAACATTTCAAACTTTTTTTAAAGTGAGAGGGACACTTTAACTGAACTGGTTGGAACTTTGTATGAATCCTTTCAGCATGTTCATTTAGCCGTTTGAAAAGTACAAGCAATTCATATATTTTCTGAAAGCCAATCCAATATCTTAATCTGAAAAAGAACTCAGTACAACCAGGGTTAGTATAATGGGGTAGCCAAAAATTAAAAAAAAAACTTAAATTGGATGGTCACTTGGGCAAGAAAAATAGACCCAGTTCTTGTGCAAGGCGCCGGTCTATCCCTGGGCACCGCCCTGGCCTGAAGCACTGGAGGTGGGCCCGCTGGACCCCGGTGACACTCTCTCCTGCCCTCTGTGACGCAGCTCTTTTACAATCAATGGAGCCGCATTACAAAGGTGAGGGGTTTCACCACATTGGGGGCTGGCGGGCTTGCCTGCAGTGCTTCAAGCTGTGCCGGGGCCCAAGTATACAGCAGCGACATGCGCGGGAACTGGGTGTTGGTTAAAAAAAAAAAAGGACCACGACACCAGCCTCTCCATACCAGCGCTGGTCTATCCATGTAAGAAACTTAACTTACCTGATGGTACATTGCTTTTAGGGACACTGTACTAGAAGATTCCTGGGGCAATAAACCATGCAGATGGAAAAATGTATCCTTGTGGTAAGAAATAGTTGTAGGGTCATTTGAGCTATTGTTTTAGGGGCTCCAAAATATGATAACCTTCCTCAGTTGGGATGTTTTGGTCAGTGTCTACTACCAATAGTACTGCAGTATTTGCTGTGAGCACAATATGACGTCACTTGAGATTCAATGACCCTTTGCTTGATAAAACAATTATTTTTGATTAAAACTAGAGATGAGCGAACCGGGTTCGAGTCCATCCAAACCCGAACGTTCGGTATTTGATTAGCTGGGGCTGCTGAAGTTGGATAAAGCTCTAAGGTTGTCTGGAAAACATGGATACAGCCAATGACTATATCCATGATTTCCACATAGCCTTAGGGCTTTATCCAACTTCAGCAGCCACCGCTAATCAAATGCCGAAAGTTCGGGTTCGGATGGGCTCAAGCATGCATCTCTAACTATAACATTTTTCAGTTCCCTGTTCTCTTCACAGGAGCATGTCTCTTGGTCTGTAATAATGGCACCCATCTACAGTATTTGGCTTCCCCCTTTCTCTATTTCATCCTTCCCATAAGGTCTCTAGTCCACCAAAGGAGCGTAGTGCTGGTGACAAGATTTCAGGGAGTCTCTGACAAATATGGCCTGTATAGAAAAACAGCTCAAACATTTATCCTTCAGACTCACAGGGTGATCATCTTCCCAATCATTCAGCAGGTTTAAAAATCACTGGCTGCTGCCTGCGCACCAATTCATGTAATAGAAGGTGCATAGTCTGCAGCCAATGGAAATGAGCACCAATTCATGTATGTAACGCCTGGAGTAGTGGATCCACTGGACCGTCACCAGCGATGGCACTAACCTCCCCAGGGAGCGGAGTCTAAGGGGCCGCTGGTTTTCACCAGAGCCCGCCGCAAGGCGGGATGGACTTGCTGCGGCAGGCGACCCCCAGGTCGCTACCCCTGGCTTGGTTGCTGGTGACGGCAGGCGAGGCGTGGCAGGAGCAGTAGGCAGGAGATGGTGCTGCAGAGGTCAGCGGACGTAACCGCAGATGACAGGCTGTACACGGGAGCAGTGATGACACAGGGGAACAGTAACCAGGAACAAGGACTAGGGACCAGGTGGCGGACAGGAATCAGGAACAACAGGGAGCTGGGCCAAACGCTATGGGAAGCATGTAGAGGCTCCAACACCTGTAGTGGGGCAGGGCTGGAATAAATAGGGAGTGATTGGTGCAACTAGCCAATTAGGGGCGGACTGGCCCTTTAAATCTGAGACAGCCGGCGCGCGCGCGCCCTAGGAGGCGGGGACGCGCGTTCCGGCCGGCACAGACGGTGGCAGGAGCGGGACCAGGTAAGGCGCCCCCCGGGGCCGAACATGTAGCAGCGCCGGGTCCCTGCACAGGGACCCCGGCAGCTGCATGAGATGGAGGGAGGTCGCGGCGGCGGCCCGGAGCACGGGACGCCGCCGCGGCCGTGACAGTACCCCCCCCCCTTTGGCCTCCCCCTCTTTCTAGCCTGCAGGAACCTCTTGATGAGGTCTTGGTCCAGGATGTTAGCCTCGGGTTCCCAGGACCTCTCCTCAGGACCAAATCCTTTCCAGTCCACCAGGAAGAACCTTCTCCCTCTGACAGTCTGCATGGCCAGAATGTCTTTAACAGCGTAGACGTCTTCAGAGACGGCTTGAGGAGCAGAGAACGAAGACTTATCGGAGAACCGGTTCAGGACCACTGGTTTTAAGAGGGAAACATGGAAGGAGTTCGGAATCCGCATAGTGGGGGGTAGGCGGAGCTTGTAGGTGACAGGGTTGATGCGTCTTAGCACCGAGAAAGGACCGAGGAATCGAGGGCCCAACTTGTAGCTGGGAATCTTGAGTCGGACATATTTGGCCGAGAGCCAGACTTTGTCACCTGGGAGAAAATTTGTGGCAGGTCTCCTCTTCTTATCAGCCTGATCCTTCATGCGTTCAGAGGCTTTGAGTAAGGACTGTCGAGTTTGTTCCCAGATCGATTCCAGGTCAGATAACAACTCCTCCACGGCTGGGACTTCGGAGGATGGAGAGAGAGGCAGAGGAGGACGAGGATGATGCCCGTAGACCACATAGAAAGGGGACTTGCCTGTGGAAGTCGAGTCCAGATGGTTATATGAGAATTCTGCCCATGGGAGAAGATCGGACCAGTTGTTTTGGCGGATGGAAACAAAATGGCGTAGATAGTTACCCAGAATCTGATTGACTCTCTCCACTTGCCCGTTAGTCTGAGGATGATAGGCCGATGAGAAGTCCAGCTTCACTTGGAGTTGCGAGCAGAGGGCACGCCAAAACTTAGAGACAAATTGAGAGCCTCGGTCGGACACAATGTGAAGAGGAAGTCCATGTAGGCGGAAGATGTGTCGGAAGAACAACTGAGCCAGACGAGGAGCAGAGGGCAGACCAGGAAGGGCCACGAAGTGAGCCATTTAAGAGAAGCGGTCCGTGACCACCCAAATAACTGTATTGCCCGCAGATGGAGGTAGGTCTGTGATAAAATCCATCCCAATGTGGTGCCAGGGATGGTCCGGAACTGGCAAGGGCAATAGTAGGCCGGCAGGTCTTTGACGGGGAGACTTATTCCTGGCACAGACTGCACAGGAAGCCACAAAATCCTTGACATCCTGGAGGAGATTGGGCCACCAGTAGTGACGGGAGATCAATTGCCCGGTCTTTTGGGCTCCTGGATGCCCGGCTACCAAGGAGGAATGCCCCCACTTCAAGATGCGTTTACGGAGTGCGGGGCGCACATAAGTCTTCCCGGGAGGCAGTCTCTGCAGAGCAGAAGTGGCAACTGGCACTAGGCGGTCGGGAGGTATTATGTGACGAGGAGATTCCTCTTGCCCCATGACATCGGATGCTCGGGACAATGCATCGGCCTTTAGATTCTTCTCGGCTGGACGGAAGTGGATGGTATAGTTGAACCGAGAGAAGAAGAGGGACCACCGAGCCTGCCTGGGATTGAGGCGTTGAGCCGATTGGAGGTAGAGGAGGTTCTTGTGGTCCGTGTAGATGTTAACAGGGTGTTTAGCCCCCTCTAATAGATGACGCCACTCCTCCAGTGCCAACTTAATGGCCAGGAGTTCACGGTCCCCAATGGTATAGTTCCTCTCGGCAGGGGAGAAAGTCTTGGAAAAGAACCCGCAGGTTCTGGTCTTGCCTGATGTGTCCCTTTGCAAGAGAACGGCTTCTGCGCCCACAGAAGAAGCATCGACCTCGAGAGAAAACGGCCTGGAGACATCCGGGCGAACTAGAGCAGGAGCAGAGGCAAAGGCAGACTTGAGGCTATTGAAGGCTTGTTCGGCCTCTGGAGGCCAACGTCTGGGGTCCGCCTTCTTTTTAGTGAGAGCCACTATGGGTGCGACCAGGGTAGAGAAGTGAGGGATGAATTGCCGGTAATAGTTGGCGAAGCCAAGGAAACGTTGGATAGCTCTAAGTCCCACAGGGCGTGGCCATTGAAGGACAGCTGCAAGCTTGGCTGGATCCATTTGTAGGCCCTGGTCGGAGACGATATAGCCAAGAAATGGAAGACTGCGCTGATGGAAAACACACTTCTCTAGCTTGGCGTATAGATGATTGGCCCGTAGTCTTCGTAGGACCTGACGCACTTGTGCCACATGAGTCTGCTGGTCCGGGGAGAAGACCAAAATGTCGTCCAAATAGACAATGACGCAGACATAGAGGAGGTCTCGGAAGATATCGTTCACAAATTCCTGGAAGACCGCTGGGGCGTTGCATAGGCCGAATGGCATGACCAGAGATTCGTAGTGCCCATCTCTGGTGTTGAAAGCGGTCTTCCATTCGTCTCCTTTACGAATACGGACCAAGTTATACGCTCCCCTGAGATCCAGCTTGGAAAAGATCTTAGCTCCACGAAGACGGTCGAATAGTTCATGAATAAGCGGGAGAGGATAGCGGTTCTTAACAGTCACCTTATTCAAGCCCCGATAGTCTATGCATGGGCGGAGGGAACCGTCCTTCTTCTGAACAAAGAAAAATCCAGCGCCAGCTGGAGACGTGGATTTACGGATGAAGCCCTTTTGTAAGTTCTCCTGGATGTAGGAGGACATGGCTTCAGTCTCGGGCACAGAGAGAGGGTATACTCGACCACGTGGAGGAGAGGCCCCTGGAAGAAGGTCTATAGGGCAATCATAGGCTCGATGAGGTGGTAGTGAGTCCGCCTCTTTGGCCGAGAAAACATCGACAAAGTCTTGGTAGTCCTCTGGTAGCCCGGATAGAGGCTTGACATTAGCAGATGACCTTGTAGAGCACTTGGATTGAGGAGTTCTCAGACACCGGTTATGACAGTCCTGGCCCCAGCTGAGAACCTCCCCAGTTCTCCAGTCTAGCCTAGGGGTATGGAATTGCAGCCAAGGAAGACCCAGCAGGAGGTTGGAAGAGGAATGGCGCAAGACATAGAAGGAGATCCTCTCCTGATGTAAGGCTCCCACCTGGAGGACTAGGGGTGCCGTCTGGCTGTACACAGCTTCGGTAAGAACCTCCCCCGTAACCGAAGAGATAGACCGGGGTTGGGCTAGCTGGATCACGGGTAGCCGCCATCTTTGGACCAACGAAGCAGAGATGAAACTGCCAGCAGAGCCAGAGTCGATGAGGGCAGTAGTCTGGAAAACTTGCCCAGAGGGTGTCTGGATGGAGACGGGCATAGTCAACCTTGGAGAGGTGGCATTCACACCTAGGGAGGCCTCTCCCACCGGACCTAGGTGCGAGCGTTTCCCGGACGCTGAGGGCGTTGGGGACATCTCTGCCGATAGTGATCCGCGCCACCGCAATAGAGGCAGAGATTTTGGTCCAGTCGACGGTTCCTCTCATCAGTCGTCAGGCGAGCACGTTCCACCTGCATAGGAACCTCTGGAGGCGACTGGGACATAGGAGCCACGGGGTTCTGGAATACCGGTGCCAGCGGAGGATGGCGACGGGGCAGACTCAGACGCCGTCCTTAACACAAAAACCTATATTAGGGTCTCTGACCAGTAATACACAAATAGGGTTCACTCTATAGATCCAAAACCAAAGAAAAACCCTAAATAAATGCAAACCACATACCAAAATTAATTTAAGAAAATATCAATCCTTTATTAATATATAAATCCCAAACCTATCCCATAAAAACAACATATACACATAAGACACTTAAAAGACCTGGTGCAGGGGATCACAAAAATCTATATCATCTTAAAATATACCCGCAATAAAGAAAAGGGACAAGAAAAACTATAATAATTTACATAAATAATGGGATTTCAAATGGCTTAAATCAAGTATCTAAAGTGCTATGTGCAACCTATATCTATCACAAACCGGTACTGAGTATAGACAAGGGAATATATTTATACATCACATGGCTAACATTGCCATCCCTAGAAAAATAAAACCTCAGACCAGTGCCAAATAAAATGAATCCCAATCCCCTTCTGATGCGGCCCCTGCACCTCACCCTCCAACGCGTTTCGTAGACCTTTCTCAAGGAGTGGTGAAGTGTGCAGAGGTGGGCATACTTATATATCCAGTGCTGTCATGTATCGGCCTATAACAAGCCGTGATCATAATTACCTGGCGCTCCGACGCCATGCCGCCCCCATCCGCCAAGACCACGCCTGCCACGAGGCCGCATCACCGAGGACGCACACCGTGCGCCATCAGCGGTGCGAGCGTCGGACCGGAAGTCGTCACGGCGGGGGGAGCGCATGCGCACCGGAGCGCTCAAGCACAGCGGCCATATTGGAAAAGGGAGACAGCTCCGGATTTGCCCACAAGACGTCACTGTGAATAATTGAACCATGTATTCCCTATAGTAATGAAGCATACTCCACTGGAGATACTAATACCGGAAGGACTAATAAAGTAATGAGGAAGTAATGTGACAGAGAATGTCTCATGTAAACTTAAAGTGTAAAACATGGTCTATCAATAAAATAAATATATGTGTGCATACTCAACACAACGTGAGTTATTGGGACAATAAAATGAAAAAACCATGATCAAAAGTGGTATGTACACTTAGTGTGAATAAAGGCTAATTACATGTTAATGAGAAATACTAATGTGAGTGCATGTGAAAAATATGTGATATATTAATGTGAGATTTGTGCAATATATTTGTAAAAAATTTTTTTTATATAAAATAAATATGGAATAAAATAAAATAAATTAAAAATTAAAAATAAAAATAAAAATAATAATAAGTATAAAAATGAAAAATAATAAATGCAAAAAAATATATATAAAAAAAAAATATATATATAAATAAAAAATAAAAAATAAAAAATAAATAAAAATAAAAAATAAAAAATAAATAAATAAAAAAAATTAATGAAAAAAAATTAAAAAAAAAAATATTAAAAAAAAAAATATATATATATAAAAATAAAAAAATAAATAAAAAATAAACAAAATAAAAATAAAAAATAAATAAAAATTAAAAAATAATACAGAAGAGTCTGATAAATAGAGTTAAATAAATAATTAAATAGTTAGTGAATTATTAAATTATTTTACAAATAAATATAAACCAGTTTGTTGGATCATCACCATAAAGTGCATAAGTGCATTCAATATGAAATTAAAGTGAGAATGTGAGGCCAAAACAGAAGTGAAAAAAAGATCTGCAAATAAAAGTGCGCTGAAAATACATGAGTGCTAGAATACATTAGTGCATATTAATTGATGAAGATGAAAAATACAGAATGAAAAATACAAAGATTGTGAAGAATGATAAGTGCATAAAGTGACAGAGTCCAGTAGAAAGTGCCTAAAGTGCAAAAGTGTGCATTAAAAGACTTAGCCCAGGTCTCCCTATACTCACCAAATCAAAACCACCAATAAGAACCTACCAATATTACAAGCTAGGCCGAAGTCTCCCTATATTTCCTATATCATAGCCGCCAAACAACCCTTCCAATATAAATATATGCCCACCTATATCCTTTGCACCACAAATAATCAAAAATCACCCCAATTAAAAACCTATAATACATAGGACCCTAGAAAGTATTTGAATATATCAATCAGAAAGTATTGGCTTCACAGAAAACTTGAAAAAGTCCATTGTTCATTCAGACCATCCGGAGAGATTGTTTTCAACTTCGTCATCCATTTGCATTCACGTTGTGCCAGTAATTTTGACAAGTCCCCCCCTCTGGATCCAAGACGAACATGATCTATTCCTCGTACCTTCAATTCTTTCCATTGTCCTTTATGTTTCACACGAAAGTGACGGGCCAACGGTTTGAGTTGTCGAATGGCAAAGGTGTCTTCCAAAGGGATGTTCATAGCTGCCTTAATATCACGGATGTGTTCCTGTGTTCTCACTCTTAGATCTCTAGTGGTCAGTCCAATATATATTAAGTCACATGGACAGGTGGCATAATATATGACTCCAATTGTTCGACAGTCAATATGATTTTTCATCTTCATCAATTAATATGCACTAATGTATTCTAGCACTCATGTATTTTCAGCGCACTTTTATTTGCAGATCTTTTTTTCACTTCTGTTTTGGCCTCACATTCTCACTTTAATTTCATATTGAATGCACTTATGCACTTTATGGTGATGATCCAACAAACTGGTTTATATTTATTTGTAAAATAATTTAATAATTCACTAACTATTTAATTATTTATTTAACTCTATTTATCAGACTCTTCTGTATTATTTTTTAATTTTTATTTATTTTTTATTTTTATTTTGTTTATTTTTTATTTATTTTTTTATTTTTATATATTTTTTTTTTTTTAATATTTTTTTTTTTAATTTTTTTTTATTAATTTTTTTTATTTATTTATTTTTTATTTTTTATTTTTATTTATTTTTTATTTTTTATTTTTTATTTATATATATATATTTTTTTTTATATATATTTTTTTGCATTTATTATTTTTCATTTTTATACTTATTATTATTTTTATTTTTATTTTTAATTTTTAATTTATTTTATTTTATTCCATATTTATTTTATATAAAAAATTTTTTTTACAAATATATTGCACAAATCTCACATTAATATATCACATATTTTTCACATGCACTCACATTAGTATTTCTCATTAACATGTAATTAGCCTTTATTCACACTAAGTGTACATACCACTTTTGATCATGGTTTTTTCATTTTATTGTCCCAATAACTCACGTTGTGTTGAGTATGCACACATATATTTATTTTATTGATAGACCATGTTTTACACTTTAAGTTTACATGAGACATTCTCTGTCACATTACTTCCTCATTACTTTATTAGTCCTTCCGGTATTAGTATCTCCAGTGGAGTATGCTTCATTACTATAGGGAATACATGGTTCAATTATTCACAGTGACGTCTTGTGGGCAAATCCGGAGCTGTCTCCCTTTTCCAATATGGCCGCTGTGATTGAGCGCTCCGGTGCGCATGCGCTCCCCCCGCCGTGACGACTTCCGGTCCGACGCTCGCACCGCTGATGGCGCACGGTGTGCGTCCTCGGTGATGCGGCCTCGTGGCAGGCGTGGTCTTGGCGGATGGGGGCGGCATGGCGTCGGAGCGCCAGGTAATTATGATCACGGCTTGTTATAGGCCGATACATGACAGCACTGGATATATAAGTATGCCCACCTCTGCACACTTCACCACTCCTTGAGAAAGGTCTACGAAACGCGTTGGAGGGTGAGGTGCAGGGGCCGCATCAGAAGGGGATTGGGATTCATTTTATTTGGCACTGGTCTGAGGTTTTATTTTTCTAGGGATGGCAATGTTAGCCATGTGATGTATAAATATATTCCCTTGTCTATACTCAGTACCGGTTTGTGATAGATATAGGTTGCACATAGCACTTTAGATACTTGATTTAAGCCATTTGAAATCCCATTATTTATGTAAATTATTATAGTTTTTCTTGTCCCTTTTCTTTATTGCGGGTATATTTCAAGATGATATAGATTTTTGTGATCCCCTGCACCAGGTCTTTTAAGTGTCTTATGTGTATATGTTGTTTTTATGGGATAGGTTTGGGATTTATATATTAATAAAGGATTGATATTTTGTTAAATTAATTTTGGTATGTGGTTTGCATTTATTTAGGGTTTTTCTTTGGTTTCAGACGCCGTCCTTGCCGGACCTCCTCCTCTCTCTCGGAGAACCTGGTGTAGACTCTGGTAGCCAGTAGGATAAGTTCGTTCAAGGAGGTAGGTAGGTCCCGGGCAGCAAGCACATCCTTCACTTGACTGGACAGGCCCTTTTTAAAGGTGGCAATCAGAGCGGCCTCATTCCAGTCTAGTTCCGCAGCTAGGGTGCGGAACTGGATGGCGTAATCACCAACGGAGGAAGTACCTTGGGATAGATTGAGAAGAGCAGTCTCAGCCGAAGACGCACGGGCAGGTTCCTCAAAGACAGAGCGGAACTCGTCCAGGAAGATTCGGAAATTGGCAGCAACCGGATCATTACGGTCCCATAGTGGTGTGGCCCAGGCCAGAGCTCGACCTTCCAATAGGCTGATAATGAAAGCCACTTTAGAGCGCTCGGTGGCAAACTGACTGCTTAAAAGTTCGATATACATAGTGCACTGGGTCAGGAATCCTCTGCACAACTTGGGGTCACCTCCATATTTACTTGGGAGAGCCAGTCGTAGTTTTGAAGAGGTTGCCGGGGGTGATGACTGCTGAGCTGTGGTATGCTGCTGTACGGCTGCAGTCAGTTGTTGGATCAGCTGTGACTGTTGCTGGATCTGTTGAGCCTGTAGGGCGACCACTCGGGCTACCTCACGGATATCAGGCACCTCGCCGGGATCCATGGTTGGAGCCTACTGTAACGCCTGGAGTAGTGGATCCACTGGACCGTCACCAGCGATGGCACTAACCTCCCCAGGGAGCGGAGTCTAAGGGGCCGCTGGTTTCCACCAGAGCCCGCCGCAAGGCGGGATGGACTTGCTGCGGCAGGCGACCCCCAGGTCGCTACCCCTGGCTTGGTTGCTGGTGACGGCAGGCGAGGCGTGGCAGGAGCAGTAGGCAGGAGATGGTGCTGCAGAGGTCAGCGGACGTAACCGCAGATGACAGGCTGTACACGGGAGCAGTGATGACACAGGGGAACAGGAACCAGGAACAAGGACTAGGGACCAGGTGGCGGACAGGAATCAGGAACAACAGGGAGCTGGGCCAAACGCTATGGGAAGCATGTAGAGGCTCCAACACCTGTAGTGGGGCAGGGCTGGAATAAATAGGGAGTGATTGGTGCAACTAGCCAATTAGGGGCGGACTGGCCCTTTAAATCTGAGACAGCCGGCGCGCGCGCGCCCTAGGAGGCGGGGACGTGCGTTCCGGCCGGCACAGACGGAGGCAGGAGCGGGACCAGGTAAGGCGCCCCCCGGGGCCGAACATGTAGCAGCGCCGGGTCCCTGCACAGGGACCCCGGCAGCTGCATGAGATGGAGGGAGGTCGCGGCGGCGGCCCGGAGCACGGGACGCCGCCGCGGCCGTGACAATGTAATAGGAGGGGCATAGTCTGCAGCCAATGGAAATGAGCACCAATTCATGTAATAGGAGGGGCATAGTCTGCAGCCAATGGAAATGAGCACCAATTCATGTAACAGAAGGTGCATAGTCTGCAGCCAATGGAAATGCGCACCAATTCATGTAATAGGAGGTGCATAGTCTGCAGCCAATGGAAATGCGCACCAATTCATGTAATAGAAGATGCATGGTCTGCAGCCGATGGAAATGCGCACCAATTCATGTAATAGGAGGGGCATAGTCTGCAGCCGATGGAAATGAGCACCAATTCATGTAATAGAAGGTGCATAGTCTGCAGCCGATGGAAATGCGCACCAATTCATGTGATAGGAGGGGCATAGTCTGCAGCCGATGTAAATAAGCACCAATTCATGTAATAGGAGGGGCATAGTCTGCAGCCGATGGAAATGAGCACCAATTCATGTAATAGGAGGGGCATAGTCTGCAGCCAATGGAAATGCGCACCAATTCATGTAATAGGAGGGGCATAGTCTGCAGCCAATGGAAATGCGCACCAATTCATGTAATAGGAGGGGCATAGTCTGCAGCCGATGGAAATGAGCACCAATTCATGTAATAGAAGGTGCATAGTCTGCAGTCGATGGAAATGAGCACCAATTCATGTAATAGAAGGTGCATAGTCTGCAGTCGATGGAAATGAGCACCAATTCATGTAATAGGAGGTGCATAGTCTGCAGCCAATGGAAATGCGCACCAATTCATGTAATAGGAGGGGCATAGTCTGCAGCCGATGGAAATGAGCACCAATTCATGTAATAGAAGGTGCATAGTCTGCAGCCAATGGAAATGCGCACCAATTCATGTGATAGGAGGGGCATAGTCTGCAGCCAATGGAAATGAGCACCAATTCATGTAATAGGAGGGGCATAGTCTGCAGCCGATGGAAATGAGCACCAATTCATGTAATAGAAGGTGCATAGTCTGCAGTCGATGGAAATGAGCACCAATTCATGTAATAGAAGGTGCATAGTCTGCAGTCGATGGAAATGAGCACCAATTCATGTAATAGGAGGTGCATAGTCTGCAGCCAATGGAAATGCGCACCAATTCATGTAATAGGAGGTGCATAGTCTGCAGCCAATGGAAATGCGCACCAATTCATGTAATAGAAGGTGCATAGTCTGCAGCCGATAGAAATGAGCACCAATTCATGTAATAGGAGGGGCATAGTCTGCAGCCGATAGAAATGAGCACCAATTCATGTAATAGGAGGGGCATAGTCTGCAGCCGATGGAAATGCACACCAATTCATGTAATAGAAGGTGCATAGTCTGCAGCCGATAGAAATGAGCACCAATTCATGTAATAGGAGGGGCATAGTCTGCAGCCGATAGAAATGAGCACCAATTCATGTAATAGGAGGGGCATAGTCTGCAGCCGATGGAAATGCGCACCAATTCATGTAATAGGAGGGGCATAGTCTGCAGCCGATGGAAATGAGCACCAATTCATGTAATAGAAGGTGCATAGTCTGCAGCCGATAGAAATGAGCACCAATTCATGTAATAGAAGGTGCATGGTCTGCAGCCGATAGAAATGAGCACCAATTCATGTAATAGAAGGTGCATAGTCTGCAGCCGATGGAAGTGCAGAGAAAATAATAAAGCTATACTTTACCTCTCCAGTGTCCTTCCTGCTTCTCCTGGCATCACAGCCACCGCTGAAGCTTCTGAAGCCATCTTTGCAGTGACAGGAAGCTCAGCCAATGACTGACAACTGTTCTGTCCCATCTCAGCCAGTGATTGACTGAGTGGTTTGTCACTTCAAAGGCGTCTCAGAAGGTTCAACAGCAGCTGCGGGGAACACGAGAAGAAGACAGAAGGATGAAAGGTAGCTGGGGGGTGTGGAGAGGTAAAGCATTGCATTATTATTTTCACTTTATGAAGCAAGGGCTGCACAGATATCACTACGGATGTCTGTGCAGCCCTTGCTGCATGATTTCTGAATCGTGTAATAGATTCAGTAAACGAGTGCCGATCAAGCAGATAGAAGCTTACATAGAAGATCTTCCACATCTCTTAGATTGCAGTCTCAAGCCCCACTGCCTCTCCTAAAGAAGATCAAGCTAGTGCCCTGATGATCAAGTCATTTTCCTCACTGTACAGGTCAGCAGCACCTTCCAGTGTTACCTGACAAAACTGTCTAAACTGTCTCTAAATGGTGCGAAACCATAGCCTTATAGCACCTCCCTAAGGCTCGTATCACTAAGTATGGTGTTGCAGCACTTCCTTCTGCCAGTACTCGGTTCTTCCAAGGACTATTCACCTCCCCATGTGGCTGACAGCCCACACGGCTTCCACCATTGCTACTGCCCACAGCATATACTCAGAACTATATCATTAAAATTCAGAGTGTGTGTTTAAAATGTCAGTCTAACAGTATTTTTTTTTTTACATGTTATGTAATTGGGACAAATCAAAAAATAACAAAAATCAGGCAAACATTTAATAAAAGATGGAACAAAGAAATTGTCCAGCAGCTCTGTGTCTACAATGTTACAAACTTATGTCAATAATCTGAATTATTAACATGTAACAGGCAAACGTCCACTCAGAAAACTGATATAAGCAGCTTTTTTTCTTTTTATTAGTTGTTTATTTGGCTTGTACTTCAATCAAGAAAAAAAAGCTTTCATATACTGGATTCCTAGGAAAGTATCGACTTGCGTAGTTTAACCTATAAATGTCATGTAATGATTAACTTGTAAGCCGTACAAAGGAAATGTGTCATAAACAACCTTTCCTAATCTAGCAAAAAGACATTCACACTTTGCAAAGTTAAATAGGAACTCCATTTTTTTTTCTTTCAAATCAAGTGGTGTCAGAAAATTATATAGATTTGAAATTTATTTCTATTTAAAAAATCTCAAGTCATCCAATACTTATCTGCTGCTGTATGTTCTGCAAGAAGTGGTGTATTCTTTCCAGTCTGACACAGAGTGGTCCCTGCTGCCACCTCTGTCTGTAACAGGAACTGTCTAAAGCAGCAAAGGTTTTTTTATGGCGACTTCTTACTGCTCTGGGCAGTCCCTGACATTGGCAGAGGTGGAAGCAGAGAGCGCCGTGTCAGACTAAAGAGAATACGCACCACTTCTTGTAGGGCATAAAGCAGCTGATAAGTACTGGAAGACTTGCGATTTTTAAGTAGAAGTAAATTACATATCTAAATAACTTTCTGACACCAGTTGATTTGAAAGAATGTTTTTGTTGGATTTCACCTTTAAAATAGTTCTCTGGATAAAGTGAAGTGACCCAGATCTTATTGTTACCAAGAAAAGATACTCTAATCAGACATTAAGAAGACATAAAGAGACATACTGTGGATGCTTAGCAGCTTTTGAATTTTAAGGGAAACAATCAGCAGGTAGCACTGTTAGGAGCACTGCCCCACCCCACTCCACAATGTCATTGATAATCAATGGAATGGGCAGGACAGATGACGCTGTGGGGGAGGGGCAGTGCTTCTAACAGTGCTCCCAGCCAAAGCTTATGCCACCTAACAGTACGGCACTGGCACTGAGGAGGAAGGTAAGACACATATCTTCCTTCTCAGCGTCCCAATCCCTATAGGGGGCTATCAGCAGGTTAGATTCATCTAGCCTGCTGATAGTTCCCCTTTAAAGTTTAGCTCTTATTGGTTGTGCTATGTGCACTTTTCTGTGAGAAATTGCATAAATAAAGCTAATGGTTTAGTATACGGACGCACATAAAATAATACAACTGTTTTGATAAATGCAATGAAACATAAAGTTGTTTGCAAAGCAGCTCTTCACCAAAAGCAAGGACCCTAAAACAGCTATCTGCATATCCGCAGCTTTAACTTCTGGAAAATATCATGTCTGGATAATGTTCCCCAGTCAAATTTTAAGGGACCTCCTATGGATGGCAACAGAATACACACAAACACAAAATAGGTAATTAATACACTGCTGATGTTACAGGTTTTCTCACCTTCAAAGTATGGAGAGGTCTATACCCCGTGCAGTAGGAATGTATATATACATTCCTGAGGGGCTGTAGATGTGTGCGGGACCGCTGCAGTGAGAGTGGTCCTGCACATATCAGTGTCCTGGGATCCCAGCATAATGACAGGCAGCTGCAATACTGCAGCTGCCTGTCATTAACCCCTTAAATGCTGCGATGCACCGCGATCGCGGCGTTTAAGGTACTCAGTGACAGGACAACCTCCTGTCACTGACAGAACAGGACCCTCGTAGCCATGCTGCAGAGGTCCTGAT
This sequence comes from Dendropsophus ebraccatus, assembly GCF_027789765.1. NCBI lineage: Eukaryota > Metazoa > Chordata > Amphibia > Anura > Hylidae > Dendropsophus > Dendropsophus ebraccatus. Next base: position 51,594,285 of record NC_091461.1, on the reverse strand, counting down.
CGCTTGTACCGATGGACGGGGGTAAGTCACTTATCTCCGTCCTGTCAGATCGGCATTCTATGCATAGAGTCTGATCTCAGGCCAGCTCTATGCATAGATTGCTGATAACGCTGATCTATGCTATGCTATAGATCAGTACATGCAATCTAATGATTGCATGTTTTACTGTAAAATAAAAGTTTTTTTTTAAAGTGTCATTAAAAAAATAAGTTTTTGAAAGTATTTAAAAAAACAACATTATATAATCCCACCAATAAAAGTTTAAAATACTCCCTTGCTCATTATAAAAATCTAAATATATAAAATAAATAAACATATTTTATATTGTAGCATTTGGAAATGTCCGATCTATTAAAGTATAACGTTATTGATCCTGCACGGTGAACAGCATAAACGGAAAAAAAAACAAAAAAAAACACCAGGATTGCTGATTTTTTTAAATTATATATTATATAATTTTCTCTTAGACAAATATGATCTTGATAACAACCACAGATCATGGCACAAAAAAATGACACCTCAACCAGCCCTGTAGGTGGAAATATAAAAGCTAGAAGGAACATTGCATTAATTTGACCCAGACATGCATGCATCAATGGGCTCGGTCTTGAAGGGGTTAATTAGCATTTTATTGCATGAAAAAGTATTCAATCACCTACCAACCAGCAAGAATTATGGCTCTCAAAGACCTGTTAGTTTTTCTCTGATAAGCTCCTCCTACCCTTCATTCATTACCTGTATTAATTACACTGTTTAAACTCATTACCTGCTTAAAAAAACACCTGTCCACACACTCAATTAATCTTACTCTTACTTCTCCACCATGGCCAAGGCCAAAGAGCTGTTTAAGGATACCAGATACAAAATTGTAGACCTGCACAAAGCTGACATGGGCTTCAGGACAATAGACAAGTAGCTTGGTGAGAAGGCAACAATTTGGGGACAATTATTAGAAAATGCAAGAAACACAAGATGACTGTCAATCTTCCTTGGTTTGGGGCTCCATGCATTATCTTAATGATTCTAAAAAAAGGGTAAGCAAAGCACTGGAGGAAAATGTATCTTTAAACTGATCCTGTTCATTTTGGCTCTTTAATCGGGCGCCAGATCGCCAAACAGGTCAGACCATCTAACACAAAAAATATGATAGATCGGCTACTGAAATATGCTTGTAAATCAACATGAACAATAGCCCATACTTCTCTTGAGATGGACAAACAAAACTCTGTAAAGTGCAAGTGGCAATGTTCAAAAGTGAAATGTCAGACTAGACAAGAGAGCTGCTCAGCAGCCTTTCAAAAAGCTTTTTGTTAACCCCTTAGTGACCGCCGATACGGCTTTCTACGGCGGTCACTAATGGTCCTTATTCTGCTGCCATCAGCTTTTTACGGCGATGGCAGAGAATAAGGCTGCGGGGCCGGGACGGCCCCCACCCCATCCCCCCGGCTACCGGAGGTAGCTGAGGGGTTGGGGCAGTGTGTGGGGTCCGTCCCGCCCCCCCCCCCCTTACCGACGATCGCCGCTATTAACGTTATAGCGGCGGCCGTCGGTAAAGGAGATTACCGGTGCCGCCTTTCATCTCCCCCCGCCGTGAATCTACGGCGGGGGGAGATGAAATAAGTGTCCCCCAGACCTCAGATCAGCCCCCCCTAGCAGGGAATGACTAACCCCCCTCCCCCGGCGGCCATCATTTCCAAGATAATGTCGGTTCACAGCGATGAAAAAGTTAAAATGAATGAAAGCTCCATGCTCTCCGCCACCGGAGGTAGCGGAGAGCATGGGGCAGTCATCGGGGACCCCCCTGTGGGGTCCCGGTACAAGCGATCAGCGGTATATACTATATACCGCTGATCGCTTGTACCATGTGCTCCCGGCAATTTTTATCCCCTGTCACCATGAATGATTGGTGACAGGGGATAAAAAGTGATGTCCCCCCACCCCCCAAGTCGCCCCCCACCCCCCCTGTCACCCCACAGTCACAGTCACAGTCACCCCCTTCCCCATATACGTTACCTGATCCTGGAGCTCCTTCCTCCTCGACGTCCTGGCTGGTTATGAAGTGCGCATGCGCTTCACAACCAGCCAACTCTGAAAATTTAAAGTGACAGAGACCAATTTGGTCTCTGTCACTGAACTATGATTACTGTGATAGAAAATATCACAGTAATCATAGTAATACAGTAAAAAAGGAATATGTAAAGTACAAAAAGTGACAAACATACAAAAAAATAAAACACACACTTTTTATTATAGTAATAATTGAAGTTTACTCCCAAATTACCCCTAACCCCTCCCCAGATTACCCATAACCATCGCACGTTGCCCGTAACCACCGCACGTTGCCCGTAACCACCGCACGTTGTCCGTAACCACCGCACGTTGCCCGTAACCACCGCACGTTGCCCGTAACCACCGCACGTTGCCCGTAACCAACGCAAATTGCCAGTGACCCCCTCCAGATTGCCCGTAACCACCCCAAATTACATGTACCCACCCCAGATTACCTATAAGCACTTCAGTTTATTAGTAACAATCCCATATTGTCTGTAACCCTTCCAGGTTGCACATAACCCCCCAGGTTCCCCGTAATCATGCCAGATTACATGTAACCCCCCCAGATTGCACGTAACCACCGCGCGTTGCCTCTGCCCACGCCACGATGCCTCTGCCCACGCCACGATGCCTCTGCCCACGCCACGATGCCTCTGACCACGCCACGATGCCTCTGACCACCGCACGTTGCCTCTGACCACCACACGTCGCCTCTGACCACCACACGTCGCCTCTGACCACCACATGTCGCCTCTGACCACCCCAAATTGCCAATGACCCCCTCCAGATTGCGGTGCCCATGTCAGATTACAGGTACCCACCCCAGATTGCCTATAAGAACTTCAGTTTATCCGTAACCACCCCACATTGCCCGTAACCACCCCACGTTGCCCGTAACCACCCCAGATTGTCAGTAAGCACTGCAGGTTGCCCGTAACCACCCCACGTTGCCCGTATCCACCCCAGATTGTCTGTAAGCACTGCAGGTTGCCCGTAACCAGCCCACATTGCCCGTAACCACCCCAGATTGTCTGTAAGCACTGCAGGTTGCCCGTAACCACCCCACCTTGCCCGTATCCACCCCAGATTGTCTGTAAGCACTGCAGGTTGCCCGTAACCAGCCCATGTTTCCCATAACCATCCCAGATTGTCTGTAAGCACTGCAGGTTGCCCGTAACCAGCCCACGTTGCCCGTAACCAGCCCACGTTGCCTGTAACCAGCCCACGTTGCCTGTAACCAGCCCACGTTGCCTGTAACCACCCCACGTTGCCGTAACCACAGCTGGTTGCCCGTGACCACCACACGTTGCCCATAACCACCACACGTTGCCCGTAACCACCCCGTGTTGCCTGTAACCACCCCACGTTGCCTGTAACCACAGCAGGTTGCCCGTGACCACCCCATGTTGTCCGTAACCATTCCAGATTACCTGTAACCACCTCAGGTTGCCCATAACCACCCCTGGTTGCCCGTAACCACCCCACATTACCTGTTCTCATTTTTTTTATTTTATTTTAGTAACTGCGCTATTCTAATAACCATTACTAGCTGCGGTTTTGCTCCTGTAAATTGGCGCTCCTTCCCTTCTGAGCCCTGCTGTGTGCCCATACAGTATTTTATGCCCACATATGGGGTACCGTTTTACTCAGGAGAACCTGCGTTACAGATTTTGGGGTACATTTTCTCTCCTGTTCCTCGTCAAATTGAGAAATTTCAAACTAAACCAACATATTATTGGAAAAATTCGAGTTTTTCATTTTTACTGGCCAATTTTGAATACTTTCCTCTAATACCTGTGGGGTAAAAATGGTCACCACACCCCAAGATGAATTCTTGGAGGGGTGCTCTTTCCAAAATGGGGTGACTTTTGGGGGGAATCTATTCTGCTGACACTACAGGGGCTCTGCAAACGCACCTGGCGCTCAGAAACTTCTTCAGAAAAATCTGCACTGAAAATGCTAATTGGCGCTCCTTCCCTTCTGAGCCCGGCTGTGTGCCCATGCAGTGGTTTATGCCCACATATGGGGTACTGTTCTACTCAGGAGAACCTGCTTTACATATATTGGGGTGACATTTCTCTCCTGTTCCTCGTGAAATTGAGAAATTTTAAACTAAAGGAACATATTATTGGAAAAATTCGAGTTTTTCATTTTTACTGTCTACTTTTGAATACTTTCCTCAAATACCTGTGGGGTCAAAATGCTCACCACACCCCAAAATAAATTCTATGAGGGGTGCACTTTCCAAAATGGAGTGACTTATTGGGAGATTTTACTCTGCGGACACTACAGGGGCTCTGCAAACGCACCTGGCACTCGGAAACTTCTTCAGCAAAATCTGCATTGAAAAAGCTAATTGGCGCTCCTTCCCTTTTGAGCCCTCCTGTGTGCCCATACAGTGGTTTACGCCCACATATGGGGTACCATTGTACTCAGGAGAACCTGCGTTACAAATTTTGTGGTACTTTTTTCCTCTTATTCCTCGTGAAATTGAGAAATTTCAAACTAAAAGAACATAATATTGGAAAAATTTGAGTTTTTCATTTTTACTGTCTACTTTTGAATACTTTCCTCTAATACCTGTGGGGTCAAATTGGTCACCACACACCAAGATGAATACTTTGAGGGGTGCACTTTCCAAAATGGAGTGACTTATGGCGAGATTTTACTCCGCTGGCACTACAGGGGCACTGCAAACGCACCTGGCGCTCGGAAACTTCTGCAGCAAAATCTGCATTGAAAAAGCTAATTGGCGCTCCTTCCCTTCTGAGCCCTCCTGTGTGCCCATGCAGTGGTTTATGCCCACATATGGGGTACCATTGTACTCAGGAGAACCTGCGTTACAAATTTTGGGGTACTTTTTTCCTCTTGTTCCTCGTGAAATTGAGAAATTTCAAACTAAACGAACATATTATTGGAAGAATTTGAGTTTTTCATTTTTACTGTCTTCTTTTGAATACTTTCCTGTAATACCTGTGGGGTCAAAATGGTCACCACACACCAAGATGAATTCTTTGAGGGGTGTACTTTCCAAAATGGGGTGACTTATGGGTTTTTTTCTCTCTGCTGACACTACAGGGGCACTGCAAACGCACCTGGCGCTCAGAAACTTCTTCAGCAAAATTTGCATTGGAAAAGCTAATTGGCGCTCCCTTCCTTCTGAGCCCTGCTGTGTGCCCATACAGTGGTTTACGCCCACATATGGGGTACCGTTGTACTCAAGATAACCTGCATTACAAATTTTGGGGTGCTTTTTGTCTCATATTCCTTTTGAAAATGAGAAACTTTAATCTAAACATATATATTATTGGAAAATTTAAATTTTAATTTTTTTTACTGCCTAATTGTGAATACTTTCCTCCAGCCCCTGTAGGGTTAAAATGCTCATTATACCCCTAGATTAATTCTTTAAGGTGTGTAGTTTCCAAAATGGGGTCACTTATGGGGGTTTTCAGGATACCAGACTTCTAAATCCATTTAAAAAAAGAACTGGTCCCTAAAAAAATCACGAAAATGTGATAATTTGCTGATAAATTTCTAAGCCCCATAACACCCTAAAAAAGTAAAATATGTTTACCAAATTATGCCAGAATAAAGAAGACATATTGGTAATGTGACTTAGTAACTAATTTATGTGCTACGACTTTCTTTTTTTAGAAGCAGAGAATTTCAAAGTTCATAAAATGCAAATTTTTTTAATTTTTCATGATATTTTGATGTTTTTCACAAAAAACACACAAAGTAGTGACCAAATTTTGCCACTAACATAAAGTGCCATATGTCACGAAAAAACAATCTCAGAATTGCTAGCATACGTTAAAGCATCATTGAGCTATAAGAGCATAAAGTGAGACAGGTCAGATTTTGAAAAATTAGCCTGGTCATTAAGGCCCAAACTAGCTGCAGCACGAAGGGGTTAACAACTACCCAAGCAACATGCAGTGCTTGCTCGCTTACTTTCGAGTAGCCCAATACTTGAGTGATTACTATACTCAATAGAGCATGCTCGCTCATTTCTACTTGTTAAATTAAATATTTTTGCAAATTCATTTATTTAGCAAACTTCCCTCCATATCCTCATATACCACTCTATCCTCCCATTGTTGACAGCTCGTTGTCTAGGTTACTGTCCACCACTCTAGTCTAAAGCAGTGGTCAGACTAATATATATAGATATGTACTTTGAGGCTGGGTTCACACTACGTATATTTCAGTCTTGTGGTCCTCATATTGCAACCAAAACCAGGAGTGGATTAAAAACACAGAAAGGATCTGTTCAGACAATGTTGAAATTGAGTGGATGGCCGCCATATAACAGTAAATAACGGCCATTATTTCAATATAACAGCCGTTGTTCTAAAATAACAGCAAATATTTGCCATTAAATGGCGGCCATCCACTCAATTTCAACATTGTGTGAACAGATCCTTTCTGTGTTTTCAATCCACTCCTGGTTTTGGTTGCAATATGAGGACCACAATACTGACTGAAATATACGTAGTGTGAACCAAGCCTTATAGTGTAGAAGTACTGTATAGAGATATGGGCCGAGATTTACTAATTATTGCTTGCCAAGTGGCAAGCTTGTCTTGGCTTCGTTCCGGTGTTCATTAATATTGTGGTGCAGAGCTGGATGAAAATCCAGAATTCAAGTGTATCCTCATATTTTCTTTACACCTGCTTTTTTGTATGAAAACCCCCAAATATGGGGCTAAAAGTGTGTTGCTGCGTTTAACTTGATGAACCCTACAAATGTAACTAAGTTTAGATGGGAATACCCCTTTGACAATAAGAGTCATTTTCCGTGCGCAAGAATTACACATATCTAGATGGAACAGGGTCTAACTGGGGTCACTGATTTCTGCATGTCTAAATATTCTCTGGCTGATGTGATGCTCTACTCTTTATAATCACAATAATTCTTTAACTCCCATGTTCCATATTAAATCATTCCCTACAAAAGCCAGAATCAGTAACCTCCAGCACTGCCTATTAACAAAACACATAATACAGGCTAAAATGAGAGGGGGCCTTGAGGTATTATTGTTATTCTATTTCACACCCTAACATTCCTTCAAGGTAATTGATCAACTACTACACACAGACATAAAAAGCCCAGATTGTTTTCTATATACAGTAGTATTGAAAAAAGCGGTTGATTAAAGAAAAATACGCGAAACACTTTAAATAATGAAAGTCTTTACATATAGCAACTGTTGAAAGTTTTTTTAAGTTGGGACATTTATGGCAACCATGCCGGGGCGGATTAACTTTACCATAGGCCCCGGGCTGTTCACCAAGCTAGAGCCCCCCCACCCCACTGTAACTATGGAAGCACTAGCCTGGCGTTCATAGTACAGGATAGATAATGTCATGATGTCCTGATTTGTGCAAAATTGCCATAAAAAAACTGTAATTTTTTGCAAATCATGGTGGAAGTGTAGCCAGGAGACTGTACACCATTGAAAGTATAAGTCTTTTCGGGTGGTCATGGGCCCCCCAGGAGCTCAGGGCCCCGCGCTGCCGCCCAAAACGCCCCTATTGTAATCCACTACTGCAACCATGCAAAATGTTCTGTTATGAATCTCAATGACTCATCATGGAGAAACCCCAAGTTTGGAAGCTATGACCGGCCTTCCATGGCTACAGTGTGAGATCAGTACTATGGGTCGAATATTAGTGCCTCTCAGGGTGACAGCAGCTGCTAGCCACTAACTTTAGGGGCCCTGCCATTTCCACCTATCGATGGTAGCCATCCAATCCACAATGGGCAGTACTTATTTGATAGGCGTTTTGATTAGCACAGTGATTTGAACAGCCTAGGTGTCAATAGACATCAAAACCTATTTAACCCCTTAGTGACAAGTCTATTTTAAGCTTAATAACAAGAATTTTTTCATCAACTCGAACCAGTATAATCAGAGGTAGGTTTATTTCTCTTTTTTTTTTTGCAGGTTGAGTTTTATCAGCAATTTTGACATTATTTTTTTAAAGGGATACTGGCATCATGGATATGCATACTGTATATCCGTACTGCCAGTTTCCAGTTACCTATAACATGAGGATCCCATAGTTACCTTTAGCACTGCTCTGTGTTCTAGCATCTTTGTACAAAAAAATAACTTTATTTTGCAGCAACAGAGTCACAAAGGCAGGTCTGTGACACTCCGCCCTCTCGCCACCACTGGTTTTTCAAGCTGTCCGTCTCATATTGAAATCCTGTGCAGCCGAAGATGAGCAAGCTGTCAATCATTCTGGAAGAGACAGGGGCTGTCTGAAAGAGCTGTGGTCGGAGAGCTGGGCAGCACAGACATTGTCACAGACTTGCCTTTGTGACACTGTTACTGGAAAAAAAAATTATTCCAGGGCAGCACTAAAGGTAACTATGCGCTGGTTGTGTAATAAGTATCTGGAAACTATACCTATTTTAGAACCACTAGGAGACCTGGACATGTAACTTTTTTTTTTTGCCTGCAGTACAGTGAACCATACTTGGATGCTTTTTTAGACCTTGCCTCTGGTGAATGTATACGTGAGACTTATGCTCAACGGAGAACTTTGTATCTTTTATCTGCTCTTTAACATGGAAAATGGAGAGAATGGAAAAACTTTTTTTTTTTATTGTGCTTATTAAAATGTAGGTGTTTTCCAACTACAATAAAATTGGTGCCATGGCTACTATTTGTTTGTGTTTTTAATTGTTCTAAATATTAACTTTAAATTTGAATAAGTAATATAACACCCCTAATATTATAGTCAAACCACTTAGCAAGGATTAGACATAGAATTAATAGTACTATGTACTGGGCACTTATCACAGCCAGAAATTGCTTCACAGGCACAATACTGACTAGATGACAAACTAAAGTAAATGTAATTATATAGCGCCAACATATTCTGCACCACAATACAAAGCTTGTCATCACTTACATTAGTCCCTGAATACACTTGGGCTTATAATACAAAAACACCTAGGAAGGCGGACAAGGGGGGACAACATACAAATTCTATGTCAATGTTGGCCTTAGTTAAATTTGAACCAAAGAACCTAGCCTACAAAGCAAGAACTTGCTGTCAACCATTAATCTCATGCAACCCCTTACTCAACCCAGTCGCAACACTCAAACTCCCTCTATCTGTCCATATGTAATCAGACAACTCACTACTTTAAGGCTATATTTACACTACGTAAGTTCCGTAGTAATCAGGCCATTGTTGCCGATTTGCAACAATGGCCGTGATTACTACGGAACTTACTAGGTGCTGCAGGCTAAGAGAATCCCAGCCGAAGTGTATACACATACACAATAAAAAAATGATATGTCAGTTTTTTGTAGCCGCTATTCAATGAATAGTGGCTGCAGAGAACCTGTCAGTTCACACAATGGAGCAGCAAATTCGGATGCGAGCGTGCATGAATGTGCCCGCATCTGAATTCAACAGCAGTGAAGATCATCCGGTCGGCACTGCAGTATCGGCCAGAGGATCTTCACTGCTGTTGAATACGGATGCAGGTGCATTTGTGCTAGTTTTATAACTAGTTGATAGAGCAGACACAATAGGCTGGCAAACTCTGTTCTCTGTTGCACACATATATGGTCACTGTGATTTTAGACAACTTCCTCTATATGATGGCCTAGTTGATTCCTAAAAGTCACTTCAACTACCAAAAATGTTTCCTTACCCCAGAAAAACATCTCATGTCGAATATAATATACCACACCCCTATTACTCCCCCACATACCATCTATAATAATGTACTGTGTAAATCATCCCCCCAGCCTGTTCAAGGTTCAAGTGCTTGCAGTAAGGGCTAAGGAAATTTACAGTACTAGAAGTGCTTCACTAGGCTCGTTGTCGGACTGTCAGACGCCTGCCTTTAAATTCTGTGCCACTCCAAGTGCCTGGAAATTCTGTATCTAGTCCTGGGAAACTGGGAGAAGTAGCAGAATAGGAATATATAGTAATTGCAGCAACATTTAAAAATACAGTAAAAAGACCACTAGGTATTTCTAGGAATAGTATTGGGCAGGTGATGTCTGGTATCCTCTGGACTAGGGATGGTCCAAACCGAGTTCGGTTTGGGTTCATACAAACCCGAACTCTCGGAAATTATTCCCGCTGTCTGGCCGCTCCGTGGAGAGGGTGGATACAGCGGGAGGACCGCCTGGAAAACTGGGACAGCCATAGCCATAGGCTGTATCCCAGTTTTCCAGGCGGTCCTCCCGCTGTATCCACCCGCTGCACGGAGCAGGCAGACAGCGGGAATCTGATGCAGAGCGTTCGGGTTCATAAGAACCCAAACCTCGGCAGTTTCGGACCATCCCTACTCTGGACATTACACCTAGAATTGAGACCAAAATGTTCAATATTGGTTTCATCAGAGCAGAGAATCTTGTACCTCCCAATCTGAGAGTCCCTAAGGTTCCTTTTACCAAACTCCAGGTGGACTTTCATTTGTCTTTTATTGAAAAGAGGTTTCCTTCTGGACACTGGAGCTGTACCCACAAAACTGCACAGCCGCCACATGTAGCCACTTACTATGATATCTATGGCCATTTAAAATGCAATCAAAACAATAGATATGTTAACTGATAATGTTCTGTTCACTAATCCCTATGTAATCAGAAGCGTTTGAGTCATGTAAAGAATTAGTGAGGTTATGTTATTCCTGAGAAAGGATGAACGGTTGACCCAGATTTACTCATATTTGTTCTTGGTTATACATAAACATAACTCACACAGCTTATTGCTTTGTTGTTCAGAACAGGAAATAACAAGGGGTGTGTGACCTGGTTGCACCTTAGTTGACCTTAGTTGTTTGTACAGCTGGGGGGGTTGGGGGGGGCTCAGTTAGTTGTTTGCATTGCTGGGGGGCTGGGGGTCAGGTTGTTGTTTGTATGGATGGGGGTCAAATAGTTTGTATGGCTGCGAGGAGTTGGTTAGTTGTTTATATGGCTGGGGAGGTTGAGTAGTTGTTTGTATGGCTGGGGGGCTTTGAGTAATTGTTTGTATGGCTGGAGGGTGGTCAAATAGTAGGATTTGTAGGACCTGTATTTCACCTTTAGGGGGTCTCAGCAGAGGGGAAAGGCAAAAAGAAGATTCACACAGGGCACCACCTACCCTAAGACTAGCCCTGCAGGTCAAAATATGTGAAAATAACTACTTTAGGATACCATAAAAAATGCAAGAAAGTAAACCTGAGTAAATTTATTGCTCATTTTTATGTGTCTACATTAAAAATATATATATTTAAGTTTTACATTATAACTGGCTGGTACAGCAGATACGTTGCCAGTTGTCAGGGGTCATCACAAAAAGGAAGTGGGATTGTGGCATATCATATGCTGCATGCAGTGCTTTTTTTTTGCATAATACACCATGCATAAATAATGGTTTGCCTTTCTATTGATCAGTACAAATGTAGCTATGTATTTGTCTTTTTCACAACAGCTTTTTACAGTGTGTTGTCTACGGTAGCTCCATTCATGAAGTTGAAGTGCAGTTCTCCACTAGGACTGCAGGGTGCAGTAATATAGACTAAGTACTGCGTGTGTGTGCACGTACGTGTGTGTGTGCGTGTGTGTAAACCCACTTTATGCGCAGGGGGACTCTACTTCAGTGGGATCCCGGCCGGAGCGTATACACATCGTATACACTCTGGCCGGGATCTCATGCGGACATGTCAGTTTTCTGCGGCGGCAATTCAGTGAATTGTGGCCGTAGGAAACCCTGTCAGTTCACACAGTGAAGCGAGCGGCTCCGGCCGCTTGCTTTATTGTGTGCTGTGGGAGGTTCTAAAGCATCAGAACCATTCGGCCAGAAAGATTATCCGGTCGGTACTTAAGTACCGACCGCGATGATCCGGGCAGAGATCGGCCATTCCGTGACCCGGCCGGGGTCACGGAACAGCCGGTCTCTTACATTGTGTGAACATAGCCTAAGTCTGTATTCTGTCTTGGTTATTCTGTTACTATAGATAAACTGAGCCTAAGAAAAAGCAATGGAATACAGATTGCAGAGAATTAAGCAGCTATTGGCCGAGAAGTCAAGGAATTGATTTTTAAACATCTATGTTGTACATAACATCTATGTATATCCAAAATGGAAGTACCCTATCATTGGCAATAACTTCTAAGGGTGCATTCACACGTACAGGATCCGCAGTAAATTTGATGGTGCAGATATCAATGTAACTAAATAACTGAACACAGCATCAAATCTGCTGCGGATCTTCTGAGGATCCTGTACGTGTGAACCCACCCTTAACCTCTTAAGGACCCATGACGTACCGGTACGTCGTGGATCACTGTCACTTAAGGACCCATGACGTACCGGTACGCGGGTCCTTTAAGAGGGCGCCGCGGACCGGCCGCATGCGCTCGGTAGAGATGGCCTGCAGAAATACACTGCAGGCCATCTCTCCCTGTCGGCATGGGGGGTTGTTAACCCCTCCATGTTGACGATCGCCGCTATTGGCTTATCGGTTCAGATCAGCCAATAGCGGCGATCGGAACCTTTCCGGGCCATCGGTGACCCGATGACCCGGAAAAAATGGCGGTCGGTGCTGTCCGAGGACGGCACCGACCGCCATTACTGTAAAAAGTAATAGTGGTCACGGTGCCACCGGCCCGATCGCCGGTTCCCAAAAGTTATAAATACCTGCTCTGGACCCCTCAGCTAGGTAGCTGAGGGGTCCAGAGCAGATATTTGTACATTACTCACCTGTCCCGGGGTCCTGATCGGCGTCTTCCGGGTTCGTGGCGTCCTCGTCTTCTCGTCGGGTCTTCGGCTTCGTCCGTCACTCTGCTGCCCTCTAGCGGCTGATAAGTGTAATACACTTATCAGCAGCTATAGAGATGTTCAGTATGTAATAAAGGTTTTTTTTTTTTTCCAAAATTTTTTTTTCCTATTTTCCGCATCCTAACGCCGCTGAGTGTTGATCAGCGTCGCACGAAAGTGCGCTGCTAATCAGCAACTCCTCCTTTTTAGCGTAGGGTGTTTTTTTTCTATACCCTACTGCCACGGTCTGCTGATAAGTGCCGCACATAAGTGCGGCATTTATCAGCAACACCATTTTTGGCGTAGTTTTTTTTTTTTATACTTACTGTAAAAAACACTACATTACACCACACTACACTACATTGAATAAAGTTTGACACTAGACCACTACATACCCCATATACCAATCCCTATATAAAAGTGGCCCCCGGCGTGTTTTCGGTATCAGACGCATACGCTATTATTGCCTCCGACACCGAAACAGCCAGTGAGGATGAATGGGGGGGATCGTTTTTTCCTCCATTCATCCTTATCCTCATCCTCCAATGACGTATCTGGGGGTAGCATAGCGTACACTGCCCCCCAGACACGTCTTTTCCGCCAGTACCGTCCCAATAAGAGATCACGGTATGGCGTGAAATTCTACTAACTCTGTGAGAGTACCTCAGGGTACACTTACAGATTTAGGGTACGTGCACACTGCGGAATGGCGAAGGATAACCCTTTGTGCATTCCGCAGCTGGCACCCGCCGGCGGACTGATGCAGGCGCGTGTCTCCACCCGTGTCATAGACTCCATTCTATGCATGGGCGGATTCCATCGTCCTTCACAAGAATGAATACGTTGGACAGAGAGCGGAATCCGCCCGTGCATAAAATGGAGTCTATGACACGGACGGAGACGCGTGCCTGCATCAGTCCGCCGGTGGGTGCCAGCTGCGGAATGCACAAAGGGTTATCCTACACCATTCCGCAGTGTGCACGTACCCTTAGAGTGTACGAAGGAAGGGACACCCGAATCCAGCCCCCAAATTCCCCCCCATCCTCGGAGTTAGTGGGAAGATCGTTCGGGAACTGATCTTCCCACTGCTGGATAAAGGTCACCACCCGTATGGGATAACTTTTATACCAGCACCCCCTCTTCCGGTCCCTCGCTGCCCGAGCTACTGTAGCTTGCGGCACGTTCCAAAAATATCAGAAGTAGTAATAAAGCCCTAATATTTATCAGCCATGGAGCGGACCCAGCACTTCTGGATATGAAGGACCCCGGATCGCACCAGGGCAACATTTTCCAGGTGACATCCCACACACAGGAGAACGGGAGACCCCAGAAGAAGTGCAGAGTGTGGGGTAACAGGGGGATCAGGAAGGATACCATTTTCCAGTGTGACACCTGTCCTGATCATCCCGGCCTCTGCATACTGGATCGTTTTAAGGCGTACCACACGTCATTGGAGTTCTACATTATCTAAATTCTGTCCCTTATTCCTATTTCAGGGGTCACGTTAATCCGGGGATTATTCTGATCGCCATTATGGAGTCGGGAAGGAATTTTTCCCCTGTGATGAGGCTACTGTCGTCTGCCTTACAAGGGTTTTTTTTGCCTTCCTCTGGATCAACACAGGTTGAATTTGATGGACACCTGTGCTTTTCAACCTTATAAACTAATAATTGGCCTAATACCCCCAAATAAATTAGAATTGTCCCTTTCCCCCAGCTAAATAGGTATGGCCGCCATTCCCATTAGAGGATGCCATTATGCAATTACAAAGCCTCTGTACGGCCAGAACAGTATAAAACCCCCACAAGTGACCCCATTCTGGAAACTACACCCCATAAGGAATCTAACGAGGGGGGCAGCGGGGATATGGCTCCCTGGTGACGGCCACATTTGGGACGTGAAAATGAAAAAAATTGTATTTTTTATTTTCACGGCACATGTTCTACACATGTGCCCGTCACCAGTGGGGTCCATATGCTCACTGCACCCCTCGTTAGATTCCTTATGGGGTGTAATTTCCAGAATGGGGTCACTTGTGGGGGGTTTCTACTGTCCTGGTAGCACAGAAGCTTTGTAATTGCGACATGGCCTCCATCCTCCATTCCAGCTTCTAAATGGCGCTCTGTCCCTTTGGTGGCTTGCCCTGTGCCCATATGGCACATTATGTCCACATGTGGTGTATTTCCGTACTCAGGGGAAATTACCCTACACATTTTGCGTTTATTTATTTTTTTTAACCGCTTGTGGAAATGGAAAAAAATCAAGGCTAGACCAACATTTAGTGTAATTTTTTTTTTAATTTTTACTCTAAATCATTGATCTTGTCATGATTTTTTCATTCTCACAAGGGGCTAAAAGATTTAAAAAAAACACAAAATGTGTAGAGCAATTTCCCCTGAGTACGGAAATACCCCACATGTGGACATAAAGCGCCATGCGGGTGCAGGGTAAGCCTCCAAATGGAAGGAGCACCATTTGGTTTTTTGAGGCTGGATTTGGCTGGAATGGATTTCGAGGGGCCATGTTGCATTTAAAAGGCCCCTGTGTTGCCAAGACAGTTGAAACCCCCCACAAGTGACCCCATTATGGAAACTAAACCCCTCAATGAATGTAACAAGGGGTGTAGTGAGCATATGGACCCCACTGGTGACGGGCACAAATGTGGAACAATGTGGCGTGAAAATGAAATATTACATTTTTTACACTATAATGTTGGTCTAGCCTTGAATTTATCATTTTCACAAGGGGTTAAAAGAGAAAAAAAAACACAAAATGTGTAGAGCAATTTCCCCCGAGTCCGTAAATACCCCACATGTGGACATAAAGCGCCATGTGGGCGTAGGGCAAGCCTCCAAAGGGAAGGAGCGCCATTTGGATTTTGGAGGTTGGATTTGGCTAGAATGGATGATGAACGCCATGTTGCATTTACAGAGCCCTTGTGCTGCCAAGACAGTGGAAACCCCCCACAAGTCACCCCATTCTGGAAACTACACCCCTCAAGGAATCTAACAAGTGGTGCAATGAGGATATGGACCCCTTGATGACGGGCACATTTGTGCCGTGAAAGTGAAAAAATGAAATTTTTCACTTTCACGTCACATTGTTCCACATTTGTGCCAGTCACCAGTGGGGTCCATATGCTCAATGCACCCCTTGTTAGATTCCTTGAGGGGTGTAGTTTCCAGAATGGGGTCACTTGTGGGGGATTTCCAGTGTTTTGGCAGCACAAGGGCTCTGTAAATGCGACGTGGCCCTAGAAATCCATTCCAGTGAAATCCAGCTTCCAAAAGCCAATAGGCACTCCTTCCCTTTGGTGGCTCATCCTGCGCCCGCTTGGCACTTTATGTCCACATGTGGGGTATTTCCGTACTCGGAAGAAACTGCGCTACAAGAATTAAATACTGTGTTGGACAGACCGTTATTCCTAATATTTAAAGATTCTATTACGACAGGGATTGTTCCACAGGACTGGCGCATAGCTAATGTGGTACCAATATTCAAAAAGGGGTCAAGGAGTGATCCTGGAAACTACAGGCCCGTAAGTCTAACATCTATAGTAGGTAAAGTATTTGAGGGGTTTGTAAGAGATGCTATACTGGAGTATCTTAATGAAAACAATCTTGTTACGCAGCATCAGCATGGATTTATGAGGGATCGATCCTGTCAGACTAATCTGATCGGCTTCTATGAAGAGGTAAGTTTTAGACTGAACCTGGGGGAGGCTGTGGATGTTGTGTATCTGGACTTTTCAAAGGCATTTGATACTGTGCCGCATGAAAGGTTGGTCTACAAAATGAGGATGCTGGGACTCGGGGAAAACGTATGCAAATGGGTAAGTAACTGGTTGTGTGATTGAAAACAGAGGGTGGTCATTGATGGAAAATATTCTGATTGGGTTTTACTTACTAGTGGGGTACCACAGGGGTCAGTGTTGGGTCCACTTCTTTTTAATATTTTTATTAATGATCTTGTAGAGGGGCTACAGAGTAGAATCTCCATTTTTGCAGATGATACTAAACTGGGTAAAGTAATCAGTACAGAGGAGGATAATATCATATTACAGAGGGATTTGGAGAAGCTAGTGGCTTGGCTGGAGAAATGGCAAATGAAGTTTAATGTGGATAAATGTAAGGTTATGCATTTGGGCCATAGAAATAATAAGTACAGTTATGTGCTAAATAATAAAACACTGGGTAAAACTACTTCCGAAAAGGACCTGGGGGTATTGGTGGACAGTAAACTCAACTTTAGTGATCAGTGCCAGGCAGCAGCTGCCAAGGCTAATAAAATAATGGGATGCATCAAAAGAGGTATAGATGCTAAAGATGAGAACATAGTTTTGCCTCTTTATAAATCACTAGTCAGACCACATATGGAATACTGTGTACAGTTTGGGGCACCGGTATATAAGAAGGACATAGGTGAACTGGAGCGGGTGCAGAGGAGGGCAACAAAGGTCATTAAGGGAATGGGTGGGTTTCAGTACCAGGACAGGTTATCAAGCTTGGGGTTATTTACGCTAGAAAAAAGACATCTTAGAGGCGATCTGATCACAATGTACAAATATATGAATGGACATACAGAGATCTTTGTAGTGGTCTTTTTACTCCTAGGTCTGTAACAATGACAAGGGGGCATCCTCTACGTCTAGAGGAAAGAAGATTTCATCACCAGCATCGACGCGGGTTCTTTACTGTACGAGCGGTAAGACTGTGGAACTCTCTGCCACATGAGGTTGTCATGGCTGATTCATTAAATAAGTTCAAGGGAGGCCTTGATACTTTTCTTGAACAATATAATATTACAAGTTATGGGCATTAGATTTCTGGTGATACGTTGATCCGGGGATTGTTCTGGTTGCCATTGCAGTCGGGGGGGGGGGGGGGGGGGGGAGTAACTCACTTCTCCAATCTCACCCTGATCCCCCTCTGGTCTGCACCTTGGTCTTTCTTTTGGACCGGACACCAAATGACCGCTGCTGACAATCAGTGACATCAGAAGTCACAAGCTGCACTCCTGGCATTGTGGCATCATAAGTCCCATAACTGAGCTGTGATGCTGGGCGTTTGACCTGTGATCTTTGATACTGCTAATTGCTGCAATGGTCAAATTACATCTCTTTAGAAAGAAGACTAGGGAGTTGACTTGAGCTTTTTTTTTTTTTTTTTCCACCTTAAGTTTTCTGTTTATTTTCTTATCTGTTTTCTCAATAAGCTATAATTACATATACGATGATATCACATACAGACTCAATACATCCTCATGCATATTTTGATAGACATGCTATCTTATACATGTTACGTTATTGTTAACTTTACCTTAGCTATATTTTTTCCTTTTAAACAATCTTTATTATTTTCTCAAGACAAAAACATATTAAACAACATAATCCCTCCTCAATCCCAACCCCCCCTTCTATCCCCCCCCCCTCCAGGCGGAAATGTGACAGAGAAAGAAAAAAGAAAAAAGAAAAAAAAACACCCCAAGACTTACACCAGAGTAATCAGATATTCAAGGGAGGAACAGGGTCAATCACACTACTATACCATTTATCCCATAACCGGACCCATCTATCTTCGCGCAATCAATACCTTAGCTATCGCCCAAAGCTCATTAGTCAGGGAGCCCTCTTTCCCATCATTCACATAAGTGCCCAATAGGTTTTTATTTATAGCGTCATCTACCTTCACTTTAATGGTAGTTTCCATAAATTCTTTAACCTTGTCCCAAAAGGATTTTATAGCCGGACACTCCCATAGTAGGTGAAAAAAGTCAGCCTCCAAGTGCTGACACTTCGGGCACTTGGTATCATCCCTTTTTCCAAATTGTGCAAGTTTCATCGGTGATGCATTTAAACTATACATGACCTTCAATTGAATTAATCGATGGACAGGACTAAGTACTGCAGATCTAACATTATTCAGGCCAATCTCCCACTCAACGGCTGAAACGTCTCCAATCCTAAGGGACCATTTTCCCTCTTCCCTGAGGAGAAGACATTCTTCCTTTCCTTAACCAGACATCTATAAATAACTGCAAGCATCTTTTTCCCCACAGGAGGTTCCCTCAAATAATCAAACAAAAAATGTGAATCTTGGTGCCATTCCTTACTCTTCTGAGACTTAAAATAAGTGTCTCTAACTTGTGCATACCCAAAAAATTGTGAACTATGCAGCCCAAACCTACCCTGAACTTCCTCAAAGCTTATCAATCCATCCTGTGAAACTATCTGATTAACATACATCACACCTTTATTCCTCCAAATCTGAAAGTCCTCTATTTTAAAAAATTCTTCAAGTGACAGGTTACCCCATAAAATAGTGAATTCAAAAATCCCCTTACACCCACAAATCCTTTTAATATTATCCCAAACCTTAATAAATTTATTGACTTGTACAATCTTATTATAGTTACCGAACCTCGCCTCTACACCCTCCAGTGCATCTGTGTATTTCCACTCTACCTGACTCAAAATAAAATTAAGAATCAGGGATAATCTCCAACTCTTAATTTCCTGTGCAACACTTGCTAAGAAATACATAAAAAAATCCAGGAGAGCCATTCCACCTTCATTTACTGACTGTGTCCAAACCTGATGCCTAACTCTGGGTTTCTTCCCACCCCATAAGAAAACATTAATGTTAGCAGTGAGTTTGTCAAACCACCTTTTGGGGATCCATGAAGGGGCAACATATAACACATATAGGACCTGTGGGAGAACCACCATCTTCACGATGGCCATTCTGTCTGCCATCGTCAATGGTAACTTCCCCCAGAGGTCCAACTTATATTTAATCTTCTTCGCTAGGGGGACAAGATTGAGCTCCCTGAACCTTCGCACATCAGCAGATATCCAAATACCCAGGTACTCAATCTTCCCCCCCGGCTCAATAGCTTTAATCGGGAGGCCAGAATCCCACGATCCCTCTCCCAAGGGAAGCAGGGAGGACTTTCCCCAGTTAATCTCCAGGCCTGACATCGCTCCAAACCTATCCAAGAAGCCCATAATAGTGTGGATGGCAGACTCCCGACCCCTAACAAACAGCAGAATGTCGTCCGCGTATAGTAATAGTTTCTCTCCTTCCCCTCTTAACCCAAAACCTACTACCTCCGGGGACGATCTCAACATAATAGATAATGGTTCTATATAAAAAACAAATAATAATGGGGATAGGGGGCACCCCTGCCTTGTCCCCCGGGATGGGGAGAACCAATCAGTGGACTCACCATTCATCACTACCTTTGCCAACGGAGAGGTATAAAACAATTTTACCCAAGAAATAAAGTCCCCACCCAGGCCGAAAGCTGCCAAAACCCTCCACAGGAAACCCCACTCCACCCTGTCAAACACCTTAGTGGTGTCCAAAGACAGGATGGAGCGGGGAACCCCAGCTTCCAACTGAATGTTGGCAAAGACCCTGGCAACATTATTCTGGATATGCCTCCCCTTGACAAACCCAGTTTGTTCCTATCCCACCACCGATGGAACTATATCCGCTAACCGAAGGGCCAGAGCTTTGGTGAGTATCTTGCAATCGGTATTTAGGAGAGATATTGGACGGTATGATTCTATCCTCTCAAGGTCTTTATTTTTCTTCCCAATTAGGATAATGCCTGCCTCTCTCATCGAACGTGGGAGAATGTCATCCACACATGAACTCCTGAAGACTTCAAGAAGCCTTGGCAGTAGAACCTCCTGGAATTCTTTATAGAACTCAAAGGGGAGTCAGTCTGTTCCCGGAGCGGACTGCCCCCGGAAGCTCTTCAGCGAGGCCACTAAATCGCCCAATGCCAGGGGCCTATTCAAAAAGGATTCATACTCAGGATTAATTTGTGGAATATTTAGGCCTTCTAACATGGTAGCTATCTCAGAGTCCTCTCCCCTACCACTTGTTTTGTAAATCTCCTCGTAATAGTCATATGCAATTCTGCGCAACCCCTCCTGATCATGAATTAATTCCCCTTTCTCATCATACAAGGAAGAAATATGCTTTTCAGTATCTTGGGATTTAATAGTGCTAGCTAGGTAATTCCCTGGTCTACCTCCCTCCGAGAACTGAGTAGACCCCTGGAAGAAGGCTTTATGTTGGGCCTTTATAAACAGGGACTCAGCATATTCCCTTTGTGCCCGTCCCAACTCCTTTGCATTTTCCTCTGAGGGGTCCACCCCAAAGGCTGCCTCTGCAACCTGAACTTCCTCCCTTAATTGGGATTCCCGCAACGAGAATTCCTTTTTCTTCTTTTTAATTTCCTTAATAAGGATACCCCTCAAAAATGCCTTCAGGGCATCCCAGACCACCTGCGTGGGAGCCGACCCGATATTAGTATCCCAAAAAAGAACAATTTCCTCTGTGATTCTAGCCTTATTTTCTATAATCGATAACCAATGTGGATTTAGGCGAAAACCCCTCCTAACACCATCGTATGCGCCAGGGAGTCTAAGTCTCAATACCACTGGAGAGTGGTCCGATACTGACCTCGGCTCATATATCATTGACCCAATCCAGCCAATAACCGATGAGTTACACAGGGCTAAATCAATACGGGATAAAGAGTTATGAGAGGGACTAAAACAAGAAAAAGCTTCACGGTCCCCATAAATGGCCCTCCACACATCCAACCAACCCGTCTCTCCCATAAATTTAGCAATTGGGGAGGGGAATCTATCCATCTTCCGTGATTTCCCCCTTCTGTCCCTAAGACTATCCGGAGCGCAGTTAAAATCCCCACAGACAATCAAAGGCACATCTCTCTTTTCATACACAAACTGCATTAACTTAATCAAAACTTGTGAGGAGAATGGGGGAGGCACATATACACAGGCAAGCACTAGCCTAACATTACATATTGTACAATAAAGAAAAATAAATCTACCTCTTAAATCTATCTTGCTAGAAATAAGACAGAACGGGATTTTGTTATGAATATAAACCGCAATCCCTGCAGAGAAATTTGAAAAAGTAGTATGAAACTGATGGGATGCCCATCTCCTTTTAATTTTGTATAAATTTTCCTCTGAACAGTGGGTTTCAGCTAAACACACAATAGCAGGTAGATGTTTCCCAATCAAGTCAAACACCACTCGCCTCTTCACTGCTTCCCCCAATCCCCTCACATTCCAAAAGAAAACTGGAAACTCCCCATTACTCATAAAATCTTATACGAGGAGAAAGAGAAAAAAAAAAACCAGACTTCACCCTCCGCCTGAAACCCACCTCCCAACCAAAACACTCCCTTCCCACCCACCCCCACCCACCCCCTCTCAGTACCGGCCCACCCTCCAACCCAACCCAACCCCCCACCCCCACCCCACAACCTGGCCTCCCGGACACATCAACTATGCGCCCAGCAAGACCTCCTCCTTATGTCAGTTGACAAATCCCGCCCCACTCCCCCTCCCCCCCACCCCCCAGGGATTCTATAAAACTACACATTATAAGCCCTCTTTATCCAACCAGTCAACAGCCTCAGAAGGAGAGACAAAAAACCTTACAGAGTCCTTATACACCATTCGCAATTTAGCAGGAAATATTAATGAAAAAGAAATGCCTGCTTGGTGTAATCTCTTCTTTATGTCCTTAAAGAGCAGCCTCCTAGCCTGAGTGGCTTTTGAAAAATCTGGAAAAAATGCTATTCTAACTCCATTATAGCAAATGTCCCCCTTGTTCCTTGCCAGTCTTAAAATCACATCCTGATCACTTGAACACACCGTCTTTAGGATTAGAGTTCTCGGGGCACTACCTGGGGGAATAGGCTTCAGGGGCACTCTGTGTGCTCTTTCAAGGGCGAATAGTGCAGAAAAGGAGTCCCGCCCAAACAATTCAGTCAACCACTTGGAACAGAAACCCACTGCATCTCCAGATTCCACCCCCTCAGGAAGTCCCAAAATCCTTACATTAGACCTCCTGGACCTATCCTCTAGATCCGTGACTTTCTCCACTGTGGTCTTTAGTTGTTTCCCAAAATCTTTCATCTTATATTTCATGTCTGATACTTCAGTCTCTAACGCTGGTACTGATTTCTCCAATGAACCTACTTATTCCCGAATTTTATTTAGATCGTCCTTAATAAATGTCATATCTGCCGACATGGTGTTTTCATTCAAGGTAAGATCAGCCAAGGATTTGCCACAACAACGCACCTCTGCCAGAATAATGTCCAACTTATTCGCCGCGGCCGCAGCATCCTCCTCAACCTCCCCTCCCTCCTCGCATAATACTGCAAATCCAGTGCCTGAGGTCCGGCGCTCTATAAGGCTTGGAGAGGGTGAGCGGGAGGAGACAGGATTTAAATTACAGCCTGGGGATTTTAAGTACTTATCAATTTTATCCACTTTAGTCGTCTTATCCTTAGGTGACGCCACAGTCGTTCCTCTCTTCTGTACAGTCTTAGGTGGCATCTCCTCAGGCTAACCGCGTAGTACAGAACACACTATAGAAAACACAGTATATGAGAATACATTTTCCAACCAACTGGAGTAAAACCCACTTGTCAGCCCATTTCCCCACTCCTGAATACCTTAAGGGGGTCACAGAGAGATTAAAAAAGGGGGAGGGGGCCAGCCGGGATCCAGTTCACAGTCTTTCTATAGTGGACAATTATACTACCACCAGCAGCTGCCAGAGGGTACTGACTTTCAGAAATTTGTAGTCCTTCCAACCACTGAGACTCTGTTAATGACATTAAAGAGGAGGTCCAGAGATGACTATCAGTCCATCATTGGGGATCAAGCACTAATTCCTCATGGGGGCAGCAATCCCACCCGCAGCCGACCCACGTGCAAGGGCAGGGAGGCAAAACTCCGCGCCCCGGGGGGGGGGGGGCAAAGGGCAGAGGAAGCACAGACGGAACCCCCGCCTGTCAGGGAGACCAGAACAGCCCGGCCACCCGCCGGCGCGAGCCCCGCCAAAGGCAACCCAGCAGCACCACCACCCCCGCCGCGGCCCCCCCCAGCCCCAAACATGGCCGACACCCCGGCGGGAGCTCATCCATCTCCCTGCGGCACCATGTCATCTCTCACTGATCGATGGAGGACTCAGTCAGCGTGCGGTATTCTCCTGCATGAGCTCCCGTTAGCCTGGAGGCAAATCAAGCCCCCTTTGATGCTACCTTATAGGCCGGCGGAGCCACGTGATCCAGCAAAGGCGTCTATGCCGTGCCTGCTCTCGTCCTCCATGGGATCTCCGGATCGGCACCACACTTTGAAGGTCACAATAAAATTCAGATACCAGCCTGACTGAGAGGTCCTCTCATCCTCATCTCATCGGCTTCAGGCACCCTCCGGGCCCGCTCACAGCACACATCGTAGGGCAGAGAAGGAGATGGTAGGTCCCCTAGGGGAAGGGAGGGAGGAGGCGGCGACGGAAGCTGCACGTCCTACGTCATGACGTGCCGACGCCCCTGACTTGAGCTTTAACAGGGGATCAGGATTTCCATGCTCCTCTGTTGTTTTAATGAATTAGAGGCCCTTTACTATTTTTGTATAATCCCTTTATTGTACTTTACAACATAAAGAGCTCCTACACATTTTAACAACTCTTCCATCCCATCTCCTTCCTCAACCCATAATGGTTAGATAACCTCAAAGTGACCAAAGTGGCATCATGGTGACCTAGCAATTAGGAAGATCTGGTTATTGACCGCAGTAAACTTTGCCAGCAGATAGAACCAAGTCTGTAGATGTGATTGATTATAGGTCACATTGTTCCAATGGCTACTGGCCTTACTTGGGTTCAACGATATTAACCAACAAAGGCTCAAAACAGAACATGTTATGTGAACGTTCTTAAACTTGCACATTATTTTTCTTTGGACACGCACACATGTAGGAATTAATATCTACAGTCCCTGGGACCTTAGACTCAATATCTATAAAAAGTTTTACAAAGTGTAGGCACAGACTGTTCTCGGTTCATTTACTTGTATTGTTAGTTCTGGGAAGTAAATTTGAATGTTCTCAATTCAATTATATGGATTGTAGTTCTAGGAAATTCTATTATGAAAATTGTTCATCTCTTCCTGACATTTCATCGGTTTTCCAAATGGTAGCACAAAACACACTGGATGAATTGCTTCCCGTTTCCTAAACCACATCAGCAAATCCTATTCTATTATTAGCAGCTATAGTAGGCCCCATTAGACAGTAATGATGACCATTTCTAACTAACTAAAAATACACTTCCCAGAAAAGTCCAAAAATTGAATACCATTTATGTTTTAAAAATAGTTTTTAAAACAACTGAGAGCTACAACCTGGAAAAATCTGTGCTTTCAGGTATCTGTGTTAAAAGGGTTTGGTTCAGAGAGATGACTACATGTATTGAGCGGAGCGCGCTTCATAGGAGGTGGGAGCCTCCTATGAAGGTCTGAAAGAAGGGTCATCATTTTCATTTCAATAGTTATCTAGTTCTTTGGTGACTTTATTACACAATTTAACATGCATTTTTGAGTATAAGTTTCCTGACTAGAATAGACTACACTGACTAGGGTACAGGGGATGGGAGAAAACAGACAGACAAACAAAAACCGGAAGAATGGTCAATAAGGCTAAGTCAAAACCAGGAAGGTGTGTCAGGATAAAATCACAAAGCTAAGAGTAGTCAAAAACTAGCCGAAGTAAAAAAAAAAACAGTAGCAAAGTACAAAGGGATCAGGCAAAGGCAATGGTCAAAAACACTAAGCAAGGTCAGAACTGCAGAAAATAAACCACTAGACTAGTTGGTGAAGAGAAACTCAAACACTGGCAACTAGCATACTGTTTGCAGGCCTTAAATGCAGCCTGGAATCCACACCCCCACAGGTGAGTGGAGGAGAAGCTCCAGTAAACGATTAACCCTTCAGGTGACCAGGTCTGTACAACATAGCAATGGATTTAAAAGCTTACGTTCTCTGGCGTGCACCTAATGACCAAGAATGCGAGCGAACATCCACATCACCTGCAGAATCAGAGGCAGGACTGGCAGCACACACACTATGACCGCCAGTCCTGACAAAAAGACTGTGAGCAAAGAGATATGAATATATAGATTTGAATATCGTTAGGTGTTAGGTGTCACTTTGATAAAAGGACATTGAGATAAGCAGTGAGGTAATGGTGCGTTTACACGTAACGCTTATTGTACGAATTTGCGCAATAATGATCGAATTCGAACGATAATCGTACGTGTAAACGCAGCGAACGATCAAACGACGAATGATACATCGCTCATTTTAATCTTTCAACAGGTTATCTAATCGTCGTTCGCTAAAAATTCGCAAATCGTTCCGTTTGAACAGTCGTTCGCTGATTTAACAAATGTGTGACATAGGCTTAAGCGTTCGCAAAACAAATTTTCTGTACGATATATAGTACCGTCTAAACGCTGCTCGTTATGAAAAAATAATCGTTACTCCGACATCGTTAATCGTACAATCGGGCCAATTATCGTTACGTGTAAACACACCATTAGAGTATGGTTTTGGGTGGGGCTTTTAACCCTGTTCTCTGGAGGGCTATTTAAAAGTAGAACCAAGATGAACAATCAAAAGCTTTTTCAGTACCTAGGGTAAAAAAGATTTAGGTTTATTAGTGATACAGAGATTATTTGAAATTTGACAGACATTGTCAGCAGCTTGTCTTTTGTAAATTCCACCTAATCTATGGAGAATTAAATGGGTTTCCCAGGCAAAATACATTGATAAAGTCCTTGATTGGAGTGTACAGACACCTGGAATCTCCACCCATCAGCTGTTCAGTGAATGGGGCCAGAAGCAGTTGGTTCCTGATTAGTGCAGCTCAGCTGCGGTTCACTTGATCACTTAAAAACAGTGAATGGAACGCACTGCTTTCAGTCCCAATTGCTGTGTTTTCCAGACACTGATCAGCGGCAGTGCTGGGTATAGGCACCGGGATGATCAGTGACTGATGACCAATCCTGTGGATAGCTGGACAGACTATTTTCCCCAGAAAAGCCCTTTAAATAAAAGGAAGACATTTATTGAGTCTGTTACATACAGTAGGATAGAGGTTAAGATCTTGAAATCTAAATTTAAAGCAAACCTCTCATAGTTAAAGGGGTTGTCAAGCGAAAATTATTTTCTTTTAAATCAACTGGTGTCAGAAAGTTATATAGATTTGTAATTTACTTCTATTTAAAAATCTCAAGTCTTCCCATACTTATAAGCTACTATATATTCTGCAGGAAGTGTTGTTTATTTACATTCAGAAACAGTGCTCTCTGCTGACATCTCTGGCCGAGTCAGGAACTGTCTTGAGCAGGAGAAGTTTTCTATGGGATTTGCTGCTGCTCAGGACAGTTCCTGACTCGGCCAGAGATGTCAGCAGAAAGCACTGTTTCTTAATGTAAATAAACAACACTTCCTGCAGGACTTATAGTAGCTTATAAGTATGGGAAAACTTGAGATTTTTAAATAGAAGTAAATTACAAATCTATATAACTTTCTAACACTAGTTGATTTGAAGGGAAAAAAAATTGTTGGACAACCTCTTTAAATGTTCTTTACTTATGTGTGCAGCCACACCTACGTGTTCTGTGCATGAACTCTTCTTCGTATACAGTAATTGCTTATAATAAGCATCAATGAGAAGACTTATTAGAAGGAAAAACGTGTAAAAAAAAGTGTAAAAAAAACATAAAAATTATTTTAAAAAAATTGAATGCCTCTTTTCCCATTCTACAAAAAAGTAAGCAAAAATAAAAAAGAATGCGGAATTGCAAAGAAAAAAATGTAAGCAAAAATAAAAAAGGATGTGGAATTGTCTGAACAATTAAATTCTAACATTTCAGCATTCACATGGTAAATGCCATAAATGCAAAATAATGTATCACTGCAGTAAAAAAAAAAAAAAAAAAAAAGTAAGAAAACACAAGCTAAAAACCCAAAATTTGGTTGGTCAAAAAGAGGTTACGATGTCTAATATCTCATTCTACTTCTTCAACTGTTATTTTAGTATTCACTTTGTCAGAGCATGTCTGTTTAAGCATGGTAAATGTAGATGATAAAGGAATGTTAGGATGCCTCATAGGAGGTCGGGGGAGTTGTATATTGTTTCCAGTGAAATATGCAGAAATATGCAGTATATCATTTCAAGATGCCAGGTTTAACCTGAATTTTTTAAATTGAAAATCGATGCTACTCTCAGAGTTTATGAGCTAAAAGACAAAAGTTTATCTGGTATATGAGCTAATTAAATTATGGTGAGTGAATCCATGGCATTAATAGATCTGCTTGTAACATAATATCCCTTATCTTTTTCTGCAAGTCGAATATTATTAATAACTAACAGTGTTAAGGCCAAGATTTTTTTTTTAAGTTTTATATTTAAGTTTTCTTGCTAGGTTTTCCCCAGTAACTACAGATACTTACCTCTTTTCATATGACGTACAGGGACGTGATAATGTTGAGAAGGAAGTATGGTGCGGACTCAGAAGATGAACTCACTCCATTCAAAGTGGGTGCCGTATTTGGCTCTGTTACAGACGCTTTGTCTTATATTATATAAGTGAATTTTATGTCTTCCTGATTTAGGGATTATGTCCCCCTGCTTCCTGATTGACAGTAATATGACCTGGCTGAGGCACGTCTGTCATATTTTGGCATTTTTAAATTCTCTTAGAGGCCACTTTAAAATCATTTGATGTTTTTTCTTCAGTCTTATCATGTGAAGTATTTGCAAGTATTACTTCTTTCTTCATGATTCTGACCATTTTCTATGCTGAATCTTCTTATGTCAAAACCCTACATATGGGTGGTCTTCATTACTATGTCAATTGCTGAATGTCTTTCAAGAGCAAACATAATGAAATTATGGATTCAGTCAGAAAAGGGAGTTGCATGAAATTACAGATAGGAAAAATGTTTCTTTACAATTCTTTATCAGAATTTTTCTTTAGATGTTGATCATAAAATTCCTGATAATCTATAGACTCCACAACTTCATAAGCTATACAACTTAATTTTTTTATTAAAAAACACATCATTCTTTATGAAGTTGTCGGAGGCAAATCTGGTATGCATAGTATGGTCTACTACGTGCATCAGATAACAGCCACAAGTAAGTATTTATGCGTGATACATGAGTAATATTTTTGCCATATATCTCTATTATATCTGTGTGTGTATTTATTGGAGACAGTATATCTATAAGACCATAGGTAGGGAGGGCCCAAGCCAAGAGTTTGTGTTGGGGCCAGTGAACCTTTAGCTATGCCCCTGACACCAGCGGCTGGGAGGGTCTCCTTCTGACATACTGCCTACGCACTCTGATGATAATGGATGCATCCATATATCTTGCCACTGGGGTAATCTGCTATCTTGCACCATGACATCCTGTGCCCATCATAATAAATATAAAGGTTATGGCGTTGGTGCGTTTGAGTTTGGTATTGTAGCTTGCAAACATTTGATCTTTATGGATGGTGCTTCATATCATTGGTGAAGTGCTCTAGGGAGTTAGCAGGGCTTAAGTTTTCAGGTACATGCAATTTAACTTTGGTACATTTGTACCGACCATACTTACCTGCCTCCAGGTGGAGTTGGGGAGCAGAGGATAGTGCAGTGTCCTAGAATCCGTGTACCACTTTTGTACTGTATGTACACTGGTCGTCACTGAACATTGTGTATTTTACAAGGTTTTTATGGGAAGGTGTCTTACTGCCTTTTGGCCACAAGATGGCACTCATTACAGCTAGTACAATGGAGTAAACCAAAGGGTTAACTATGTATTACTTGTACATGCTTGGAAGCAAGTTGCCAGCCACCACCCTAAACTCTGGGTCTATCACAAGCCTTTCTAGAAGTTTTCCTCCAGTTCTGACCTCACAGGTTTTGTGTTACCACACAGCCTGCGTAAAAAAGGAAACTATCACTGTCCTTCTCTTATAAGTTGGGTGAGCAGACCCCTAAGGGCAGATTTGTCTTAGTTTAGCTCCTGAGCAGACCTACACCAAGCAGAGCTCCTGTGGTACTTCTTTCCAGGGCCTGTCCCTGTGGCCAGGTGCCTGAGTAACTTAAAGACTGATAACTGACTTTCTTATACAAGTTCCTTCTAGCCAGCCTGCTAGATTGAAGAAGTAAACTACAGCAGGCAAGTCTCTTAAGTTCTTTTAGCTTCCACAAAGACTATTTCTAAAGAGGTTGCTGAAGTTGCTGTAAGCCTATGCACCCAGCTTCTTGTCACCTGGTTCCTTTTTGGCTTAAGTCGAGGAACTGGCTCTGCCCAGTTGTTCAACTATGGGGCCTGTACTACTGGATCTGGCATACTGTGATCTATGCTGTGAGTACTGGTTTTTCTCTCTCAACAAAGTCATGCAAAAGAAGGTTGTAAGAATTCCCACAGCAGAGTGCAGTGTGTATCTGGACAGGCACCCTCCTGGTAGTCCTCCTAGCCTCAACTACAAGTCTTTCTACTCAAGTATCTATCAGAGACTTTGCAAAACTCTAAAGAATAACTTATAAAACTGAATTGGAACTTTCCAGCAGCCGCTACTCTCAAGCACAAAATGCTCTGTGTAACTTGGTCCTTGAAAAACATTGTACTTTTCCTTTAAGTAAACCTGCCAAGTAAACGTTCACTACTGTTTAAGTTCTTTGTGCCTTTCTCAACTGCACCACCTCACACAGGGAACCCCAGGGACTACCTTTTAAAGTGCATGTAGTGGGACTTAGTCAAGGCTTCTACCACTACAGCCTCCTTATAAGTGCCACAGTGATACCGTACCATGTTCTGGAACTGGAGCTAGTTGCTGTAAGTAACTTTTCATACGGTTTTCTGGTACATTACATTTATTTTGTGACATTCTCTGCTCATTGTTGCCTAAGGACTTTGGAAGGCCAATGATGTATATTTAGGCTAGGTATACCTTTTCCAAAATGGCATCTGCAACTACATGATGTCACAGCGCACACACTCCCCAGGTTGTTGTTTATTAGAGCATGTGACTTTGGTAACAATGTTTCCTTAGCCTACGTGCTTTCTTCACGCAATGTGCATCATATGAACAGGTGCTTTATTGAATACAGCTGTAATATTCGTCTCTTTTTGCACATAAATAGTCTGCCTTTGCCTGTACCTCATTATAGGTAAATAACTTGAGGAAGGAGGACAAAATGTACATTGGGGTGAGGTGGTTGCCCACTGTAAGTGGTGAGATGGGATATTACTGTAAGTGGTGAGACCTGCACTGTTGTTGTTGTTTTTTTAAAGGGTTGGCAATACGTATTTACATTTTTTCTACTATATATATATATATATATATATATATATATATATATATATATACTTTGCACTTTGCATTCCCTATAACTGCTAGGATGCATATGCAACATTGTACCATTTACCAGCTTTTTGCTATTTTCTGTGTATTTTTTAAATGACTTTTTTGTTGTGCTTATTCTGGCTCCATCCTCCACGTTTTAATAGGTCTTAATGTTGGCTATGCCCAATAAAGTTTCTTAATTTTACTCTATAATTGGAAGTATGTGTATGTTTTACAGATAAGACCAAGCATAGTTGTAGGTGTAGTCTGTATCTGATAATTGTTCTGGTGGTGATATGATGTTACAGAATACTTGTGTCCAGGGAGATTTGTAGGTGTTAATAATTATTACAACGTTATTATGACTGTTAGGTCATATTTTCAGAGACATGAGCAAAGTTTTTGCTGAAATCTACAGCTTTCGGAGCAAATGTCACCCTTCATAAACAACTAAAGCGTAATACAAATAACTGAAAGAACGTCAGAGCCTTCAATTACCAGGATATTTCCTACATTTTGGTTAATGATCTCAAACGCTTCAATATGCCCAAGTTAATAATACATATAAAAGTATAAACTTCTGTACCAAACATTTGTGGAAAAGCATGATATTTCATAGTGTCATCTAAAATGACTTCATTTTCCATTCTTATATGAAAAAAAAATGTTATTCAGCTGAGTCCCTGAGGTTGGCATAAAGGGAACTGCATTAAAGTATTACTAGCTATTCCAAATAATACACTTAAAAAGAGAAGTATGAGCCATTAAGCAAATAATGTGGAGGCTTTTGTGCATTGTGTATAATTTTTTTAGTTAATTTGCCATACTCTCTCTCAACACTCTGTTCTACCTGATGCTTTTTTACCTACCTTGATGACACGCTATCTCTGGTCTTTCAATCATGTTTTGTACCCACTGTAGCCATTAATGAAGTCTACAGCAGGTTCAGAACATTATCAAGAGACCGGAGAGTGTTTCATCAATGTAAGTAAACATCTGTATTTCTTTGAAGTGCACAAATGTGCACAAAGGTCGATGCGCAAATCAACCTCTTCATTTGATGAGACAAAGAAATAACAATTACAGTGATACCTTGGTTTAAGAGTAACTTGGTTTAAGAGCGTTTTGCAAGAAGAGCTCACAGTTTTTCAAAATTGTGACTTGGTTTAAGAGCATTGCTTTGGTTTAAGAGCTCCTGGTATTGGGTGGGAGAATGAGTGGGGGAGGGGCATGGCCTGCATAGCGGTGTCTGCAGCACAGTACTCTGACCCAGGAAGTCTCTCTCACCTTCCAATTTATAGCAGATCCACTTCAGGCTGGGGCTTGCATCAGGGGACAGGATTGTGGGGGTAATTCCTTTATAGCTTTAACCCCTCTCTCCCCGGACAGAGAGTGCTGCTATACTGTGTCCACATCTGCCCTGCTCATTCCTTCATGCTCCCTGCAGTCTCTATCAGTCCTTGTGTTTCCCATCCTGTCCATTCCTGCTATAATGTGCTTGCACTCGAACTCAGCTATACACACTGCTGCTATAATGTGCTTGCACTCACACTCAGCTATACACACTGCTGCTATAATGTGCTTGCACTCACACTCAGCTATACACACTGCTGCTATAATGATTATAAAATGATTTTTGGGGTGTGGAACCAATTGTCTACATTTCAATGATTTCTTATGGGAAAATTTGCTTTGGTATAAGAGTGGATTTGAATTACAAGCACGGTCCCGGAACGAATTATGCTCGTAATCCAAGGCACCACTGTATTTAGGTTACAACAACAATCAGATATGCAAAAAAGGAGTCCATGGAGCCTCAGTTGCGAGTCTCAAAACACTGGAATAGCCAGATATCCCTAGCCTGTTGCCACGGGGTGCCTCCAGATCGGGAGAGCACCACACCATCCTGATAGATAACCCCTTAAGTCCCACTCTGTTGCGAGTATTGGAACATAAATAGGAAAACAACAGGGTGGCCCCTTTTGTGTCAAAGTCTAACTTAAGGTGCGAGTATGGCGACATGACAAGGGCTTGCCAAAGCAGGCATTCATCCACAGACAGCCATTTCGGGGTATTTGCCCCTCATCAGTGTGGAGCAGGATTCTGGCTAGTTGGGGCAATGATGAATCAACCAACAAAACAAAGCAATCACTGAGCTCAAGGAGATCAGCAAAGAAATTCCATTGAAGTACTCAATCAAGAGTCTCCACTGATGCCCCCAAAAATTTAAATATGCAAAAAAGAAGTCAGTGGAGCCTCGGTTGTGAGTCTCAAAACACGGGAATAGCCAGATATCCCTAGCCTGTTGCCATGGGGTACCTCCAGATGGGGAGAGCTCCTCAACACCCTGATAGATAACCCCTTAAGTCCCACTTGGTTGCGAATGTTGGAACATAAATAGGAAAACAAAAGTGTGGCCCCTTTTGTGTCAAAGTCTAACTCATAGTGCTAGTATTTCGACATGATAAGGGCTTGCCAAGGTAGGCATCCATTCACAGACAACATTTCGGGGTATTTGCCCCTTATCAGTGTGGAGCAGGATTCTGGCTAGTTGGGACAATGACAAATCAACCGACAAAACACAGTGATCACTGAACTCAAGGAGATCAGCAAAAAAATTCCAATGAATTACTAAATCAAGAGTCTCCACTGATGCCCCCAAGTTAACAACACATATAAGGCTATGTTCACACTACGTGAGAGACCGGCCGTTCCGTCTGATGATCTTTCCGGCCGCAGTGTTCAGAACTTCACACAGCAAACAATGAAGCAAGAGGCCAGAGCCGCTCACTTCATTGTGTGAACTGACAGGTCTTTCTACTGCCGCAATTCCCTGAATTGAGGCCACAAAAAACTGACATGTCAGTTCTTTGTGGCGCCATATGAGATCCCGACTGGAGCATATACTATAGGGGACATTTATTAAGTCCGACGTTTTCTGCAGCGGACCTAAAAATGTCCCTGCAGCTCCGGCACTACGGAGATTTATGTAGAGGCGGACTGCCTCTACACAAACCCTGTGCGCGCCAGTGCGCACGGCAGGAAACCTACGCCAGCTGAAAACTGGAGTAGGTTTCCTGCGTATTTTTTGTCGAAACTAAAGATGAATCATCTGAAAGAAAGAAGACTGAACCCTTAAAAAGAATTATCACAGAATGAAAAAACTTTATTGATTAAGAACATACATGAAAACAACAAAAGGCAAGAAACAATGAATTGTGACTGGAAGAATCCTAAAAAACCAGGACGACAGCGAACATAAAAGTAGGGGGAAATGCAGGTGGACTACATAGGGTGTGAAAACAGTCACAGTACTAGCTGTATTCTATCTATTCTGGATATAAAAACACACACCTATAGACTTGTATAACAATAAATATAAAGTGCTACTATCAATACGGTATATTACCAATGTACAAATGAAGTGTGATGTCCACCGGCGGCCCCCACCCCAATGATGTAGTACCCCTTTGAAGAAGGCGGATAGCCGAAACGTGCGTCGGGGTGGGGGCCGCCGGTGGACATCACACTTCATTTGTACATTGGTAATATACCTCTATTGATAGTAGCACTTTATATTTATTGTTATACAAGTCTATAGGTGTGTGTTTTTATATCCAGAATAGATAGAATACAGCTAGTACTGTGACTTTTTTCACACCCTATGTAGTCCAACTGCATTTCCCCCTACTTTTATGTTCGTTGTCGTTGTGGTTTTTTAAGATTCTTCTAGTCACAATTCATTGTTTCTTGCCTTTTGTTGTTTTCATGTATGTTCTTAATCAATAAAGTTTTTTCATTCTGTGATAATTCTTTTTGAGGTTCAGTGTTCTTTCTTTCGGTTGGTTAGTATATGACTAGAACCCTATACTCGCATTGTATATTTAATACCTAGTCCCCCGTCTATTGCACAAGACAATGAATGTCATAGACTGAGGGAGATTTGTCCAATTTAATCTTGGTACATAAAGATGAATCATGCAGTCCGCGCCCCCCGCTCCGTCCCCTCCACACCGCCTCTCCGCCCGATAGATAGATAGAGGTAGATATATCCCTGTGACAAATGTTCTTTTAACCCTTTAAGGACCGTGCTAACTTTCGTTTTTGCGTTTTCGTTTTTTCCTCCATGTGCTTAAAAGGCCATAGCACTTGCATTTTACACCTACAGACCCACATGAGCCCTTATTTTTTGCGTCACTAATTGTACTTCGCAATGACAGGCTGAATTTTTCCATAAAATATGCTGCGAAACCAGAAAAAAATTATATGCGCAACAAAATTGAAAAAAAAAAACGCAATTATTTTTCTTTGGGGGGGCTTCATTTTTACGCCGTGTATCCTATGGAAAAACTTAGTTGTTATATATGTTCCTCAAGTCATTACGATTATTGTATCTGATGGCCTGTAAAAAATTAAAACCATTGTTAACAAATATACGTTCCTTAAAATCGCTCTATTCCCAGGCTTATAGCGGTTTTATCCTTTGGTCTATGGGTCTGTGTCAGGTGTAATTTTTTGCGCCATGATGTGTTCTTTCTATCGGTACCTTGATTGCACATATGCGACTTTTTGATCGCTTTATATTACATTTTATCTGGATTTGATGCGACCAAAAATGCGCAATTTTGCACTTTGGGATTTTTTTTGCGCTTACGCCGTTTACCGTGCGAGATCAGGAATGTGATTAATTAATAGTTCGGGCAATTACGCACGTGGTGATAAAAAACATATTTATTTATTTATTTTTATTTGTAAAATGGGAAAAGGGGGGTGATTCAGACTTTTATTAGTAGAGGGGATTTTTTATTAATAAAAACACTTTTTTTAACTTTCCCTTACAGTAATATGAAGCCCCCTGGGGGACTTCTATATACACAGAACAGATCTCCATTGAGATCAATCCTGTGTATATAATAGTGCAATGATCCATCAGATCGGTGCTCTATTATAATGGTCTGCTGCAGACCATCTGAATAGATTGCCGAGTCGGGATCAGCGTCATTCCGACGCTGAGCCCCGGCCGGCTCATTAGAACGGATCTCCCCTCCGCGATCGCATCGCGGGGGGGAGATCCCCCACTGGACACCAGGGAGAGGGGGCACAGCTGCTATTCAAATGCAGCTGTCAGCTTTGACAGCGGCATTTGAATAGTTAATTAGCCGGCCGCGCCGATCGGCCGCGCCGGCTAATACACGCGGTCCCTGGCTGCACTTAGCAACCTGGGACCGCGCGCTGCAGAGAGGGCTCACGCCGGGAGCCCTCTCTGTTTGCTCTTAACGGCCGCATGACGGGTATACCCGTCATGCGTCGTTAAGAGGTTAATAAAGCTCATCGTTTTATTGGCTGAGGTACGATTAATAAGAGTTACTTGATAGCACTAGTGTTTACTTACACAAGCTTTAAGGAATGTAAACATCTCTACATGTTTACAAGGTCAGCACCATATTGTAATGGCTACACAAAATATACAAAATTTGACAGTTCTCAACAGTCCCCCCTTTGAAGCCATTTCCAAAATTGAATGACAGTTATTCCTAGGCCAAAGGACTAACAATCTGTTTTATTTATTTATTTTTCATACTGTGTGTTCTAAGGTCTTTAACCACTTTAAGGATAATCAATTAATGGGCTTTCACAAAGGAAGGTCAAAAGTCAGATTCTAGTCTATTCCTCCCTCATATGGAATGTATGGGGTGACCTTGTTTTTTCTTTATTCATTGGCTTCAGGCTTTTTAGATTCTTCTTAATTGTCTGAGAAGGGGAAATCAGCATACATAGCTTGAGTTGCTTCTTCAATATCTGGAATGGCCATAACATCTTGTTTTCTCTTAGTAATGTGTTGTCCTTCCTCCTAAAAAAAAAAAAAGTCTATAAGCATCAAGTTAGTTTCATCCACTGATTCACCAGCCTAAAAGAGTCACTGTCGTGAATTTTTTTTTTTTTAAGAAATCAATAGTCCAGGCAATTTTAAGAAACTTTGTAATTGGGTTTATTAGGCAAATATGCCATTATCTGCATTTAAAAAGACTTTTCCCAGGTCCCCCCCTCCTCTCCTTTCTGATATCCACTGCTTAGAATCAGGAAATCTCAATCAGACGCATCCTGTCTGAGCTATGGAGAGGAGAGGGGGGAGGAGAGATGGAGAAGAAATGTCAGCAGCAAAGAGCAGAGAAAAAAGCATTACACCCCGGGGGAGCTATTCAGAGTGCTATTCAGAGGAGAGAGTCGGGTAATGTAGCTTTTAATTAACACTTTGTTGTCCTGTTTTGGTGTCTCATCTCCCTCTCTCCATAGGAGAACAATGAAGACGGTGGGAGAGCTTCAAACTGCTTTTCATGATAAAAATAATAAACTAATAAACCTAATTACAAAGTTTCTTAAAAATTATTATTTAAATTTTCACGACAGTGACTCTTTAAATACAGATTTCCCTTAAAGAGCTCATAGAGAGGTTTGTGAGACCTAGGCTTACTCCATAGATAGTTCTGTGGATTTGTGCTTAGCTAAAACCTAGATATCACAGGGTTGTGGGTAATGGTGTGGTTAATTTTAAGCAGACCGGTTGCAAGTAGCATGTTACAAGGGTTCTCGATCTAGTTATTTTTAATATGTTTGTAAGTGACATAGTAGAAGGTTAGTCTGTTTTTTAACGACACAAAAAGTGTGTAATAGGGTTAATATTCCTGGAGGTGACTGTAATATGGAAAATGATTTAAATTTACTAGATATGTGGTCAAAAAAATAGACAATGCAATACAATGTTTCCAAACATAAAGAAATGTACTTGGGAAGGAGGAATTCTCTAAACAAGTATCACATTGGAAGTTCTGTGTCAGCAAGGACTTCAGAAGAGAAGGATTTACGGGTAGTGATTTTTTACAGTAGTAGAATGAGTCACCGGTGCAACCAAACAGTTGGGGAAGCTAACTGTACGCTGGGCTGTAAAGTTAGAGGTATAACCAGTAGCAAGAGGAAAGTGTTTTTAATAAAAAATAATAAACACAAGAACAAGGGGACATAACCTAACGTTAGTTGGGGGAAAGGTCATAAACATGGCGGATCTTGTTTATTCAAAGATGGCAGGCACTATATATATCCTGGGGGCGGGTGTTCTTCTACTAAGGCCTGTGTCATTATTTCATTGACCGAGGTACAAAAAGAGTTACTTGCATAACAAAAGTGTTTACTTACTTAGGCTTTAAGGAATGTAAACATTTTTATTTGAAATGCAGCCGGTATCCAGAGCATTTCCAGGACCAAGATGGTTAATATGAAAATCTTTATTACAGGGTAGGGTGCATTTTGCCTCGGCCCCAGTGGGACAGGTTTCCTTTAAACCTATTTTTAAAGGAAATACCTAAATCTGAAATGGTATTTAACCCCAGTTTGCACAGCCAAAAAAGGTGTGCTTTCTCCTCAGACCTATGCTCAAGAGGCTATAGTCATTGAGATGCTTATTTGCAATTTAATAAACAATTTAATGGAAAGGTTTTGTTGTTTTGTGGAACAATTCTTGTATTGATTTTGAATACCCAATGGAGAAATCATTGGCTATTAAGTATAACAATCTATCCTGACTCCACAAAAATGCATACCTCTTTCCTACTTTCTTGTTTTCCAAGGGTTCTGGCACAAAGTCACCCACTTGCAATGTAATATGTCACCTTTTCTTTTGCTCCTGTCCATTTTGTTACTATATTTAAAGGGGATACTATCTGCAGATGCCAAGGATGAAGGCAAGTCTCTTACCTTCACCCTCCGCACCCTTCTGGTGCAGTTAGTCATTGGATCCTCATCTGGTAAGACCTTTAAAAGCACTGGGGCATCATTAGGAGCACTACCCCGCCCCCATATCAACAATCTGGCCTGCCCCCAGCCGGCCTGCTCCATTGATTATCATTAGAAAGAAGCTGGCCAGCCAGGGGCTGATCAGCACTATAGGGGCGGAGCAGTGCTCCTAACGATGACCCAGTGCTTCCAACGGTCTAACCGTACTATGGAACAATCAACTAACTGCACCGGAATAGTGAAGAGGGTGAAGGTAAGAGACATGCCTGTATCTTTGGCATCTCCTGCGCAATAGGGGGCTATCAGCAGGATAGATTTGTCTAACCTGCTGATAGTTTCCCTTCAATTGGTCTCTTAAAGTGTGACTGTCGTTTTGTTTTTTTGCAGAAATCAATAGTCCAGGCAATTTTAAGAAATTTTGTAATAGGGTTTATTAGCAAAAAAAATGCATTTTTGTCATGAAAAAGCAGCTTAAAGCTCTCCCCCCTGTCTTCATGGTTCTCTTATGGAGAGGGAAGAGGTTGAGGGATATGAGTCACCAAAACAGAACAAAGAGTTAATTTACAGCTACATCACCGGGCTATCTACTCTGAACTCAGCACTGACCTCTCTGACCTCTGAATACGGCTTTCACACAGGTCCCACTGTGTAATCCTTTGTTCTCTGCTCTCTGCTGCCAACTAATCTCCCTCCTCCCCCTCCCCTCTACATAGGTTACACAGGGCTCGACTGATGTAAAAGAGTCGAGATTTCCTGATAATGAGCAGTGAATTAGAGAGAGG
The DNA here is from genome assembly GCF_027789765.1 of Dendropsophus ebraccatus. Taxonomy (NCBI): domain Eukaryota; kingdom Metazoa; phylum Chordata; class Amphibia; order Anura; family Hylidae; genus Dendropsophus; species Dendropsophus ebraccatus. The sequence goes on along the minus strand of NC_091461.1, from coordinate 51,554,624 downwards.
AGGGGGGGGGGGGGCTAGGAAAGGTCTTTTTGGATGGAGATAATGGCATATTTGCCTAATAAACCCAATTGCAAAGTTTCTTAAAATTGCCTCTACTATTTATTTCTAAAAAAAACAAAAAAACGACAGTGACACTTTAACCCTTTGAGGACCAGGCCCAAAATGACCCAGTGGACCGCGCAAATTTTGATCTTAGTGTTTTCGTTTTTCCCTCCTCCCCTTCTAGGAGCTCTAGCACTCTCAGTTTTCTATGTACAAGCCATGTAAGTGCTTGTTTGTTACAGGAATAGTTGTACTTTGTAATCGCGTCATTCATTTTACCATAACATGTATGATGGAATTCCAAATATATTATTTGTGAAGATATAAATAGGTGAAATCGTAAAAAAAGAATGCAATATGGTAACGTTTGGGGGGTTCCTGTGTCTGCGTAATACACTATATGGTAACAGCGACATGATACTATTATTCTATAGGTCAGTCCGAACACAACCATATGCAGGTTACACAGATTCTCTAATATTATATATATTTATTTTTTTTATGAATTCCATTTTTTTGGCAATTAAATATTAATAAAATGGGCCTATTGTGACGCTTATAACAGTTTTATTTTTTCACCTATGGGGCTGTATGGGGTGTCATTGTTTTCGCCATGATCTCTAGTTTTTATTAATACCATATTTGTGAAGATCGGACATTTTGATCACTTTTTATTGATTTTTTAAAATATATAATGTAACATAAAAGCGGTAATCCGCGCACTTTTTCCCCTCTTTTCGTGTACGCTGTTTACCAATCACAATGACGCTTGTAATATTTTAATAGATTGGTATATTATATGTTTATCTACTTATTTTATTTTTATATGTTTTATTTATATAATGGGAAAGGGGGGTGATTTCAACTTTTATTGGGGGAGGGGTTTTGGGGTAGTGTAATAGTGTTTTGAACTTTTTTTTTTTTTTACACATTTGAAGTCCCTTTGGGGGACTTGTACATACATTAGTTTGATTTCTACACTGATGATTGCTATGCCATAGGCATAGCATTGATCAGTGTTATCGGCGATCTGCTCATTGAGCCTGCCTGTGCAGGCTTAGTGCAGCAGATCGCCGATCGGACCGCATGGAGGCAGGTGAGAGACCTCCGGCGGTGCGTTTTACCGATCGGGACCCCCGCAGTCACACTGCAGGGGTGCCGATCGGTAAGTGACAGGGGACTCCCCCTGTCACTTCCACTTAAACGCCACGGCCTTTAAGGGGTTAATGACACGCGGCAGCGCGATCGCTGCAGTGTGTCATTACCGGTGAGGTCCCGGCTGCTCACTGCAGCCGGCCCCCACCTCCTATGAAGCGCGCTCTACTTAGCGGGAGAAACACCTAGGACGTAGAGTTATGTCATGGGTCGTCTGGGGACAGACTTCCATGACGTAACCCTACGTCCAGGGTCGTCTAGGGGTTAAATTTACACCTTTTTTACAAATGGCTAGACTTAGGAATAACTACATATTCCTGTTTTTCATATTTACTTTTTTCCTATTGTTTCCTGGCTACAATTATGTGTCATCCCTTTCATGATTTATTATGTTTAGAGATGAGCGAATAGTGAAAGATTCGATTCGATTGGAATCGATTCGAATAGCTCCCGATATTCGACTATTCGATCGAATATTGAATCCAATTACAATCTATGGGAGAAAAATCCTTGGGACTTGGAAATCCAAATTCTACCACTAGGAAGTAACCAAGTGCCCAATGAAACCTTAGGAAATGATGCCAACACCTCTGGAATGCATATGAGACAGCAGGGGAAGCATGCCAGGGAACATGAATGTAAAGTAGATGTGTACCTTTTGGTCTAGCGGTACTTATTAGGTGGTGCGTAATATTAGCGTATATTTGTTTCTTGTTTATTCAGTACACTTGTGAAATACAGTTGTTTGCAGAGTTATATATTGCCCAGCCAGTGATTGCACACATGAATATATTGCATATATATATTCCACTTTCAGTATTACACCATATCACAGACTATCAACTATAGACTCCAAACACAATATAACCGCTTTGTATAATGGAAAAAATACTCAGACAACTTTATTACTCGGACAACTTATTTCTTCTACATTAGCGTGGACAGAAAGCCAAATATTGAGCAAAAGAAAATTTATTATGCAGCCATTTAAATCACAAAAAGCAAAGTTGGTGTGGGGATTACTTTAAATGGCAATAGAGTCTCTCTCCCCATGCTGTTTAGCCAAACAGCAGTCCTTTTATTTTTTGAGGCAATGGAAAAGCCAGAAATACGTGGGAGCAGTCGTCCCACCCGGCGCTTTGACTGCTCCAGTAAAGCCGGACCCAGATCAGCTGTAGAAACAGCTGATGCATTTTATAAAAGTAACAATAACCTACAGTTCCTGTCTAAAGCTACTGGTTCACTTCACCAAGGCCAGGCACCTCAGTGACAAAGCAAAGAGGAGAGGGACGCGGAAATGCTGCTGGGGTTTCAAGCCGCGGTCAAGTGATTGGGGATACAGCGAGTGCTTCAGAGGGACGTCTAGTATTGCACGCATCCACCATCCCTGGCTTTATAGGTCACTTGTGCAGGGGGCGAGGTACACAACTGTCGAGGCCCAATCAGCGTGACCAAGTGTTGCTATGGATGCCGGAGAGTGCTTCCAGTCATTTATCCACTCACTCCAATCTCGAGTCTGACACTCATGTCTCCAAACCTACACAATTAGTCCATCATAGTCATCTCACCCTTGCCCACTCCGAGGAGCTCTTTTCGGGTCCTTTACCCCAATTGGACAGTGTTCAAATACTTGATGAATCCCAGGAGCTACCTGAGGATTTTATCTGTAGCGATGCACAAAATCTGGAGCATTCGCCATGTCCAGTTGATTTTGGTGTTGTGGATCGGCAACCTGAAGTCGTGAGGACTGACAATGGGGTTATCCAGCGGTACAAAAACATGGCCACTTTCCCCCCTCTCTTGTCTCTAGTTCAGGTCTGGTCTGGAATTAAGCTCCATTTACTTAAATGGAACTGAGTCTCAAACCCCACCCAAACTGGAGACAAGAGAGGGAGAAAAGTGGCCATGTCTACGTAGTGCTGAATAACCCCTTTAAGCCAAACAGTTGACATACCCAGTGTGCAGGAGGAGCAGTAGAGTGAGGAAATAGAAGAGGAGGGGCTGGACGATGAAGCAGCCAGTCACGCCAAGCTCCCCCTTGAGGTCACACAGTTCTTTGGTGTGGAAGTTTGTTAATGTTTGCGAGGATGACAAGCTGAGCATGATGTGCACGCTATGTAACTCCAAACTGAGTAGAGGCTCGGAGAAGAGCAACTTGACAACCTCGGCCATGCGGCGTCACCTGGAAGCAAAGCACTGGGCTCAGTGGGAAAGAGCAACTTGGGTTGCCACTGCCGACTTTCCCCCTGTTCTCTCTGCTAGCGCTACAGTCCAGAACACCAGCCAGGACACCTTGCCATCTGCCTGTGCTTCGGCCACTTTGGTGCCTTCTTCACCTTCCCCTTTGCCTGTGTCTGCTCCTTCCCCTGCACCGTCATGCACTTCTTCACAGCAACTGTCCACCATGCAGGCATTTGATCGCAGGCGTAAATACGCCTCTACTCACCCCTCTGCCCAACCCTTTAAAGTCCATGGATATTTCTGTTAAAGAAAAAAAAGTTATATAATTAGTATGATAAACTATAATTTTTTAATTTGGTCGGTTTTAATTTGGTGGTGCAGCGCTTTTTAAAGACTTACCCGAGTCCTTCAAGAGGGTCAGCTGCGATGATGCCATAGTAAGCTTAACCATCCCACTCCTATGCGTTGTTAAAGAATCCCTCACCGCCATCAGGGAGAATGCCAAGGAGAGGCCAGGATAGGAGGAGACGTGATGCCAGTGTGTGTAATATGCCGGGAGCCTAATACTGGGGTGTGTAATATACTGTTGAGTCCCATAGAGAAAAACATGCAGCAAGGTGGATGATAAAAAGGAATTCAAAAAATAAAGACAAACACTGCATACACAAATAACATTTTTATTTAACAATAAAATAAGAATTTTTAAGAAAAGAAAAAAAAATTCTCTCTGTCTTTGGCGTTGCCTTGCCAGCATTGCCTGCATTTCTGCAAGCTCATGTTGCAGGCCTCTCAGCACGTGACTTGCTGCATAAAGGCGGGTGGACATGCGCCGGCATGCTGCCTCCAATTCAAAGTCCGTGGGTATTTCTGTTGAAGAAATAAAAAGTTATATAATTAGTATGATAAACTATAATTTTTTATTTTGGTAGTTTTTAATTTGGTGGTGCAGCGCTATTTAAAGATCTACCCGACCTGCCGGAGCTACTGGTGAAGTGTGTTGCCTGGATATACTGGGTGTTACCAATAATGGACCCCTGGTATAAAGATAACATCTCCTTTTTCATTCCAGTAGAGGAGAGGACCACAAGATTCCTTGAGTACCAGAGAGAAATGCTGCAGAATATGATGGAGCTATTCCCACCTTTCATTGCTGGCGCCAGAGAAGAAAGTTCCTCCCAAAGCCAGACAACATCCATCAGGTCCACAGACGCCAGGGGAACACTCTCCAAAGTATGGGACACGTTCATGGCACGCCCTCGCCAAAGTTCCATCAACCCTGTTCTTCCCGATCCCTCGGTGGTCTCAGTAAACTCTCATTATACGCCTTGGAGGTGCCGGCCTGTCTTGCCGCCAGTGTTCTGTCTGAAAGAGTCTTTAGCGCAGCTGGGGCATCTTCACAGATAAGCGCAGCCGCCTGTCAACTGACAGTGCTGACAGGCTGACGCTAATTAAAATGAGGCTCACCTCATGGGCCTAATTTCATAGTCCTATATACAGTTTTTTTGAGTGCTCACCTCATGGGCCTCCATATAATTTTTTTGAGAGCTAACCTCATGGACCTCAAGCTAATTTTTTGAAGGCTCACTTCATAGGCTTTGTGAGAAGACACTATTTGTCATTTTAGAGGACAGAAACGTGTTACTGAGGTGCCTGGCCTTGGTGAAGTGAACCTGTAGCTTTAGACAGTAACTGTAGCTGTACTTTTATTAAATGTTTCCACAGCTCATCTGGGTCTGGCTTTCCTGGAGCAGTCAAAGAGATTGGTTGGGCGACTGCTCCCACGTATTTCTGGCTTTTCCATTGCCTCAAAAAATAAAAGCACTGCTGTTTGGCTAAACAGCATGGGGAGAGAGACTCTATTGCCGTTTAAAGTAATCCCCTTACCAACTTTGCTTTTTGTGATTTAAATGGCTGCATGATAAATTTTCTTTTATTAATATATGGCTTTCTGTCCACGCAAATGTAGAGGAAATAAGTTTTCCGAGTATATTTTCCATTATACAAAGCGGTTATATTGTGTTTGGAGTCTATAGTTGATGATAGTGGCATAATACTGAAAGTGGATATATTTATATGCAATATATACATGTGTGCAATTCACATCACTGGCTGGACAATATATAACTCTGCAAACAATTGTATTTCGCAAGTGTACTGAATAAACAAGAAACAAACATATGTGCAATATATATAAAATAACTTGAGTGCAATATATGAAACAGGCACTTGTGAGTAGAGTTGGAAGTGGTGAAAAAACGCACTGTGGGAGTGAATGAAATCTAAACATGGGACATTGTTAACACACACAAATGCATAAGTTCCAAACACTGAGTGTGAACTGTGCATTATACTGTATACTGATTTCACTGCATTCCATTCTTTTCCTCCATGTTCCTTTAAGATTATATCTCATGTATTAACCCCTTCATGACCAAAGTGTCAGGGAGTCCTGGGGTCCGGGAAGATGGCAGTCCCTTCTCTTGATCCGCAACCCTTGTCCCTACCTACTTGCCCCCCCTGGGCTAAACCCCAGGGCAGCAACTGGGTGAAAATCCCTAGCCTAACTAGGGAAACAGGGCGGAAGACAGAATACACAGACAGGTATATACAATAACAGGTCAGACAGTCCGAGTCGGCAACAGGAGGGTACGTCAAAATCCAAATCAGTAAGCAAAGGGTAAACAGAGTCCGGTCCAAGGTCTAGCACAAGAGGTAACGCGGTACAGAGGGGTGAGGCAGAGGCAAAGTCCAGGTCCAAGTCCAATGGTCATATAACAGGCAGTATAACGGATACGCTGGTGCAGTTGGAGACCAAACATACACTGGCAACTGTAGGTAGTAAACCAACAGCTTAAATGCTGCCAGAACTCCCGCCGCAGCTGCTGATAGGAGCAAGGAGTCTAACAGCTGTGATGGAGACCAATGGCAGCCAGGGAGCCCTCCCCTGTCCTCAAAATAGAGAAAGCCTCAGGAGGCAGTTAGCAACATCTGAAAGCTTAACCCTAAGCACACCAGAGAAGAGGAATCAGGAGAAGGCATGAGACTAGGTGTCGGCTCCCTGGCAGCAGAGCATGAAGTGTGAACAGGTCAGAGAGAAATCGGGTGTCGGCTGATTCTTTCAGCCGAATTCACACACACAGACTGAACTCTAACACAAAGGTTATTGATGCACTGATGTCCAGGTCACAATGAAGCAGTGTTCTCCTCCTTCCCTTCTAAGAGCTATAACACTTTTATTTTTTCCCCTACATGGTTGGTTAGGGGCTCATCATAATCTATAGTTTTTACTGGTGACATATTTTGTTCTGATATATAATTAAAAAAAAATGTGCAATCCTGGTGGAATTTTTCATTTAAACTGTTCACCATGTGGCAAACATTTTTTAATAGATCAGAAAATTCTGCACACTACGCAATAAAATATGTTTATTTTTATATGTGCAGATCCCAGATAATTCTGACTAATGCTATAAAAAAGGCATAGCATTGATTAGTATATGCAATGTTGTTGCATATATAAGTTCCCTACGACTTTATTAGAACATTAACGACCCGAAAGGACAAAGGTAAGTATTAAACCCTGCCTCTCAGAAATCCTGCAGGGGGTCCCGATCTGTCAGTGACAGGTACATCTCCTTACACTGCAAAATCCAAAGGACAAAAAGGAGATATTGTCCTCGCGCAGACCATAAGTACAATTTCTGGTTTTATTGGTACATAAATATCCACAGGTAACGCGTTTCGAGAGCCCTATGCTCTCTTTATCAAACCTCCATCATCTCCTTACACTGACACCCTTAAACCCCTGGACTGCTATAGATCTCTGAATTTAAGTTAAAGGGGTTATCCAGTGCTACAAAAACATGGTCACATTCTTTCAGAGACAGCCCCACTCTTGTCTTCAGTTCAGGTGCGTTTTTTAATTAAGCTCTATTTACTTCAATAGAACTAAGCAAAACCCCGCCCAAGCGGGAGACAGGAGCAGGGCTGTCTCTGGAAGAAAGTGGCCATGTTTTTGTAGCGCTGGATAACCCCTTTAATGGCAGGCAGCTCATTATGCCCAGCTCCTGGGACACTAATGTATGTTGGGCTGATTACATTGACGTGGTCCCATACACTTTAAAACCCCTTCATAGTCAGGAATGCATGTACATGTACCTACTGCATGGTCATCCGCAACAGAAATGTATATTTACTCTTTAGTGGATATGAAGGGGTTAAAAAGATTAGCAAAAACATTGGAGGAAAAAAATATAGTATCCCAATATCTACAGATATATTTGTGATTATTCATTAAGCTGTTTTCTTTCTACACATTATAGGCTGCAGGGCTTTACTTGCAGTATTAGGCTATGTTTACACAACATATAAGACCGGCCGGGTCACGGAATGGCCGGTCTCTGAAAAGATTATCCCAGCTGATACTGCAGTAGAGGCCAGATGATATTTAGCCCCGCAGAGTTCTGATGAGCCCGCATCAGAACTCTCCACTGCACGCTATGGAGCGAGCAGCCGGAGCCGCTCGCTCCACAGTGTGCACTGACAGGTTTTCTGTTGCCGCTATTCAATGAATAGCGGCCACAGAAAACTGACTAAAATACTGACTGAAAAATACTGTGTGTGAACCCAGCCTTATCCTAATGCCAACAGGAACTACCGCCTCATGAAAGGTAAAAAAAGCATGAGAAAAAAGATAAGAAATTATAAAATGCTTAAAGCGTAACTGTCATTTCAGGGTCATTTTTCTGAAAACAATAAATATCTATAGCACAAGCGAGTGTAAGAAACTCTGTAATAGGTTTTATTTACCAAAAGAGTTTCCTTCTGTACTGAAAAAGCTGTTTTATTAGCTCCCCCCTCACATCAGAAGAAGCAGGATTTCTCTGTCCATTATGTGTCTATGGAGAGGGGAGGGGCTGAGAGGAGTGAGTGAGCACAGAGCAGTCCTGCACAGCACAACACCCGGCAATCTTCTCTCAACAAGTACCTAGATAAGCACTGACCTTTCTGACCTCTGAATCCAGCGGTTTAGGTGCCCAAACAGTCTATAAACAGCTGACCTTCATGTCTCCTCTTCCTGCTCGCTCATCTCCCTCGGCCCCTCCCCCTTCCATAGGACATAATGGACACAGCAGAACCCGTCTTCACTTGCTTCTCTGTAATGAAGACGGATTTGTCTGATAAGAAGTGAGGCGGGCGGCTTGGAAATAGCTTTTTGTGTACAGAAAGAGACTTTTTTGCCTAATAAAACCTATTATAGAATTTCTTAAAATCGCTTATACTTATGATTTCTGCAAAAAAAAAAAAAAAAGACAGTTACACTTTGGCCAGGCTGGGTTCACACTAAGTATATTTCAGTCAGTATTGTGGTCCTCATATTGCAACCAAAACCAGGAGTGGATTAAAAACACAGAAAGGATCTGTTCACACAATGTTGTAATTGAGTGGATGGCCGCCATTTAATGGCAAATATTTGCTGTTATTTTAAAACAACGGCTGTTGTATTGAAATAATGGCAGTTATTTACCGTTATATGGCAGCCATCCACTCAATTTCAACATTGTGTGAACAGAGCCTTTCTGTGTTTTTAATCCACTCCTGGTTTTGATTGCAATATGAGGACCACAATACTGACTGAAATATACGTGGTGTGAACCCAGCCTAATATAATTTTTTTTAATTATATGTAAATATACAGACCAATTTACTAAGGATGAAATTAATGGCAGTTTTTTTATTCCAAACTATGAGGTAAAGGTAAACACACCACAAACATATTATATAATAATATACTAATACCAAAATACCATGAGCAGCATAAATAATCATATCCACCCCTTTGCAAGCTTGGAGGAGAGAAGTGAAGAACAATGCTCTATACCTAGATTTCTCTTATGACACTGAAGATGCTTTGGCTACTCACAATCCCCGAAAGAGGCAAATTTTCATTTTCTTCTCCGTCTTCTGTCATTCCTATTGTCAGCTAGGCTGCCATGGGACAACCAAGAACAGGATGGGAAAGATATGGACAGTGAGCCCTGAACTGATTCCACCCTTACTTGTATCAAGACAGCCCTAGGCAACTGTGGGCAAGTGGGTGACAATCCCTAACCTGCATCTGAGGTGTAAAACACGAAACAAAGATAAGACAGACAAAACACCAAGGGTTGGTCTTATGGGACAAGGTTAAACAAAATGGACAACATGGTAAAAAGTCCAAAATCCAAAAGAGTACTGAGAGGTACAAGAGCAAGTACAATGCCAAATTTGTATCATTTACAAGTTTTATTAGAAATTATTAGAATTTATTAGAAATTAAAAACCTAAAACAGCTGTTGCTTTAAAATAACAATTATTTGCCATCCGCTTAATTTTAACTTAACAGTGTGTGGACATAGCTTTTCTGTGTTTTTCATCCACTCCTGGTTTTGGTTATAAAATACTGAACAAAATACTATGTGGGAACCTAGCCTTAAAGTGACTCTGTACCCACAGTCTGACCCCCCAAACCACTTGTACCTTTGAATAGCTGCTTTTAATCCAAGATCTGTCCTGGAGTCCGTTCGGCAGGGGATGCAGTTATTGTCATAAATACAACTTTTACTCTGGCAGCGCTGTGTCTAAAGGCCGGGGCTTACATCTGTATATGCATTAGGCTGACCCAACCTCTCTGTCCCTCCTCCCCACCATCCTCATCATTAGGAATTCTCCATCAGATTGCTTTCTATTCCCCACCTGTCTGTATAATTAACATGGACTGGATCTTTAATACACCTGTGCAAAGCTCAAACAGCAGTAAATGTTCCTGGATCATTTCTACTGATGAGGATGGTGGGGAGGAAGGACAGAGAGGGTGTGCCAGCCTAATGCATATACAAATGTAGGCCCCGGCCGTTAGACACAGTGCTGCAGGTTTAAAAGTTGTTGTTAGGACAATAACTGCATCCCCTGCTGAATGGACCCCAGAACAGGTCTTGGATTAAAAGCAGCTATTCGAAGGTACAAGTGGTTTGGGGGGGACAGATTGTGGGTACAGAGTCGCTTTAAGGAGGATTTCTCTTTTATATTTCTTAACTTTCTTTTACACTTATTTAATCTCAATTGTATAAGAAATCGAGTGGTGGATATAACGTGATGGAGACAGATCATGTTCCCTGGATCTCAGTTCAAATAAGCCTGTACAACAACACAGACGTTCATTTCATCAGAAAGTTTTGTTATTTCTGTATTTAATTACCGAGTGGCAAACAGTTCTCCAGAATTTTTATTATTCCCACATGAATTACCAATCTAACAATGACAGTCTGCGTGTTAAACTGGCACTTTAAGACTATGTTCCCACTACAGGATTTTATTGGAAAACGATCATTGTTTGCGATCGTCATTATCAATAGACAGCTGCATTTCCCCGCTAAATTACGTCACATTGCCGTAGTGGGAACATAGCCTCATTCTGATAAAAAAATTTTTACATCTGTGGTTCATTAAATTAGAAGAGATACTTCAGCTGTGTGTTTTTCTTCTAAACCCTCCGAATTAAAATGTTTCCAGAATAGGCGGGAACAAGCAAAGTGTTTCTGATGTGTCAAGAACAGATTAGGAAACAAAAGACTCAAGAAACATTAGTAATACAATATGTTCATCTATGTATTGCATAAAGACATGGTTGTGCTCAAGTCTTACCTTCTGTGACCCAGCTTTTGCTTCCTAAGTACAAGATTTGCATAGCTGCTTTTAATTCAAGATCTGTCCTGGGGTCCGTTCGGCAGGTGATGCAGTTATTGTCCTAAAAAACAACTTTGAAACTTGCAGCCCTGTGTCAAATTGCCGTGGCCTAGAGTGGCTGTGCATTAGGCTTGCATCGCCCCTCCATCCCTCCCTGATTAGAAGAAATCCGACCTGGGGTATTCCTAATAGTGAAGAGGGTGGGGAGGAGGAACGAAGAGGCGGTGCAAGCCTAATGCACAGACACTCTAAGCCATGCCAATTTCACACAGGGCCGCAAGTTTAAATGTTGTTTTTTAGGACAATAACTGTATAACCTGCCGAATGGACCCCAGGATAGATCTTGGATTAAAGACAGATATCCGAAGGTACAAGTGGTTTGGGGAGGCAGATTGTGTGTACAGAGTTGCTGTAACTGTATGGATGGAGAACTGCAGTCTTCTTGGTATGACAACACATAACTACCACAGCAACATAAAGAGCATATGTCCAGCTTCCCATGATGCACTAGTAAGATATACATCCCTCATTTAAGTAAAAAAATAAATATACAGTAGTTAAAATATTGTAAGAATGTGGACAAATCTTTTGAGGTGAGCTGAACTGCCTTTTACTGTAATATCTTTGAAACATGTTTTATGGTAAGGTCATACATTCTTGCACCTAAAAGAAGTTGTCTGAACTGATATACTAATCTTAATGATATATAAACATATATAAGTTTAGTGAAGGAGGTTTCTGACACTTAAGAAGCATAAAGGAAAGGGAGTTTTTTGTTTTTTTTTACCCTACAGGGGATTGATAAAAAGCAAAAAGGGGAAAAACAGCACTTGGTTTTCAAACTAGCATGTGTCTTCCATTTAGGCCAAATAACATTATCCCATGTGGCCAATATCATGAGCTTGGTGCTAACTATAAAACAAAGAGACTAAAAGCCATAAGTACACAAGTCTCAATGGACAAAGCACTGTCATATAAACCAAATTAAATGTTCAGGACGGTTGTCGATTGTTCCTACTGTATATAAAAGAACTAATAACAGTGTTTATAGACAGATAGCAGTAAAAAGATACATATACTGTATGTTGGAGTACGGTAGAAAGTGAATTGTTTTTGATAGTTCTTTTAACCCCTTAAGGACCAGGCTAATTTTTGTTTTTGTTTTTTCCTCCTCGTGTATATAAAGCCATAGCAGTTGCATTTTGACACCTACAGACCCACATAAGCACTTATTTTTTGCGTCAATAATTGTACTTTGCAATGACAGGCTGATTTTTTGCATAAAATATGCTGCAAAACCAGAAAAAAATTATATGCGTGGTGAAATTGAAAAAAAAAAAAAAAAACGCAATTCTTTTTCTTTGGGAGGGTTTTGTTTTTACGCTGTGTGTCCTATGGAAAAACTGACATGTTATGTATGTTCCTCAAGTCGATACGATTAAAACGATATGTAACATGTATTACTTTTATATTTATTGATGGCTTGGAAAAAATTAAAACCTTTTACAGAAAATAAACGTTCCTTAAAATCGCTTTACTCCCATGCTTATGGTGCTTTTATCCTTTGGTCTATGGGGCTGTCTGATATGTCATATGCAACTTTTTGATCACTTTTTATTACAATTTTTCTGAATTTGATGCTACCAAAAATGCGCAATTTTGCACTTTGTAATTTTTTTTGCGCTTACACCGTTTACCGTGAGGGATCATGAATTAAATAAATTAATATTTCGGGCGATTACGCATGCAGCGATACCAAACATGTTTGTTTATTTATTTATTTTTATTTATAAAATGGGAAAAGGGGGGTGATTTGGACTTTTATTAGGGGAGGGGGTTATTTATTAATAAAAACACTTAATTTTATTTTCACCAACATTAATTAGAAGCCCCCTGGGGGACTTCTATATACACAGCACTGATCTCCCATTAAGATTAATGCTGTGTATATAACAGAGCACCGATCCATCAGATTGGTGCTCTATTATAATGGTCTGCAGCAGACCATCTACATTCCGACGCTGAGCCCGGCTGGCCCACTAGACACCAGGGCCCCGGCGGAGGGGAGATCCCACACTAGACACCAGGGACAGGGAGCACATATACTATCCAAATGCAGCTGTCAGCTTTGACAGCTGCATTTGAATAGCTAATTAGCCGGCCGCGGAGGCTAAGACCTGCGGTCCCTGGCTGCACATAGCCGGGATCCCTCTCTGTTTACCCTTAACGGCCGCATGACGGGTATACCTGTCATGCGTCGTTAAGGAGTTAAAGGGAATCTGTCAGCTCTATATCATGCTCAGAGCTCAAAGGTTATGGAGGCGGTGCCGAGTTGCATTAAGCATGCCTCCTTGACTAACTGATGTAAAGAGCTGAGTGTTGAAAGCCTAGGCTTTGACTCCCCCTCTGAAGGAGTCCTGTGGTATCGGACGCAAAGCAGATCCTTGAACACTTTTGAAATTGATATTTTAAGTAGTTATTTTTGTAGTTTGCTGTGTATTCTCTGCTTTATATCTACACTTGTTTATAGCTCATGTGATTCTCCTCTGAAGACTGCCTTGTATCTGCTTTTTTCCCTATCTACAGCCTATGAAACTGCCCTATCTTCCTTCTACCTATACTTTTAAGGGAGGTGTAAACCCCTCCCCCTCCCTGCAGAGATCAGAAAGTTTTTTTTTTTTTTTTTTTGGGGGGGGGACTATTTAGGATGTTAATACAGGAAACAAGCAATAAAATTGAGTGAAAAGAACTTTCTTTGCTTTCAGTGATTTGGCCACATCAAGTCCTAGCCCGGTTGTCAGGCTAATGGCTAAAACTGAAAATATCTTAGATCATTACAACAATTTTAACCCACTAGTTACTGCCTATATGCCTTTTCACAATGGTCACTAATGAAGCTTATTCTGATACATATACCTTTTCACGGCATGATTGGAATAAGGATATAGTGTGCTCCTGCACTGCCATCACACTGTAACTACCTGTAGCAGAGAATCCTCCACTCTGGGTATTAAATGCCGCCTTCATGAAATGTCCAGTGGCATGGTCTGGCTTTCAAGCCATTTCCATGGCAGTCCAGGGGGTGTGACAGAACAACACACTGCAGAACAGTAGTCAATGTACTCAGTGTACACCAGTGTGAAAGTGAAAAAAAAAGTGCAATAAAACATAATTTAAAAATCCCGTCCTACCCCCCCCCCCCCCAATAATAAAATGTCATTCATTCCCCATACAAAATATAAAGTATATATGTATATATGTTTGGTATTGCCCCCTCCATAACGACTCGAGCTATACAACTATATCATTATTTTTACAGTTTAATATAGTTTACGTTTAATATAAAAAAATTATTTTTTCCATTATCACTCCAAAAAAGGGTTAATAAAGTCAATCAGTAAGTTTCATGAATCTCAAAATTACAGCAATAAAAAGCAAAAGTTGTCCCGCAAAAAACAAGCCCCACTATGGCTACTTGGGGGGGGGGAGGGGGGAAACAGCTGTATGACTCTTGGAGAGAGTGCAGCATTGAAAAAAGTAAGAAAATAGCTTGGTCATTAAGGCCCAAAATAGGCCGGTCACTAAGGGATTAAATGGGGTCACCAGGCCTGTGTTCGGACCCAGATGTACAACTGTAACTGCGCAAATATGTGACTGTGATAAGATAAGATTTTATAAACAGGAACAAAAGCTTAACCAATTCTTTCCTTGATTTGCAGGAAAGAACTAAAATTTATATGAAAAATCTGACTGCTTTTTCAAAGGAAAAATAGGTATAGTGGATAATCTCAAGTAAATGTTAAATTGTCATGTTCTGACACAGATATTTTGCTAAACATTAGAAAGTGTCATTAGAAATTGTAATCGGAAAATAACCAACTGTTTAACCCCTTAAGGTCAAAGCCAATTTTCGTTTTTGCGCTTTTGCTTTTTCCATTTTATGTTTAAAAGTCCATAGCGCTTGCATTTTTTCACCTAGAGACGTATATGAGCGCTTATTTTTTGTGAAACCAATTGTACTTTGTAATGACAGGCATTATTTTTTCCATGGCATATATTTTTCCATAAAATATGCTGCAAAACCGGAAAAAAATCATTTGCGTTGTCAAATTGAAAAAAAAAAAACAAATTTGTTTTGATTTCGGGGAGTTTTGCATTTACGCCGTTCGCCCTATGGTAAAACTGACTTGTTATGCATGTTCCTCAAGTTGTTACGATTACAACGATATATAACATGTATAACTTTTATATTATGTGATGGCCTGTAAAAAATTCAAACCATTGTTAACAGATATATGTTCCTTAAAATCGCTCTATTCCCAGGCTTATAGCGCTTTTATCCTTTGGTCTATGGGGCTGTGTGAGGTGTCATTTTTTGCGCCATGATGCGTTATTTCTATTGGTACCTTGATTGCGCAAATATGACTTTTTGATCGCTTTTTATTACATTTTTTCTGGATTTGATGCGACCAAAAATGCAAAATTTTGCACTTTGGAATTTTTTTGCGCTAACGTCGTTTACCGTGCGAGATCAGGAATGTGATTAATTAATAGTTCGGGCGATTACGTGCGCGGTGATACCAAATATGTTTATTTATTTGTTTATTTATTAATATATACACAGCAAAGATCATTGTAATCGGTGATAGATTGCTATGGCCTGCTGCAGGCCATAGCAATCTATTGCCGAATCGGGATCAGCGTCATTCCGACGCTGAGACCCGGGCTGGCCAGAAGAACGGATCTCCCGTAGATCCGTGCCACTAGACACCAGGGACGTGCAGTACAAAGCACTTCAATGCAGCTGTCAGGTTTGACAGCTGCATTGAAGTGCTTAATTAGCCGGCGCGGCAACGGGACCTGCGCCGGCTAATAGAGGCACTGCCCAGCTGCAGATCCCGGCGGGACCCCGCTCTGAACACCCCCCGTGGCACCATGACGTACCAGGTACGTCATGGGACGCTAAGGGGTTAAATATGTTTTCTAATTGTTTTGTAATTAATGCACTAAACCCAAAATTAGGCAGATTTCCTATGCTGTACAGATCACTTCCCAGTGACACCCCCCTCCTCCTCACAGACAGGGCTACAGTGAAATGTGACACCAATATATACAGTAGATATGAAATCTAATCACAGTTGATGATGCTCACAGCTCAGCTTCCCCCCTTCCTGTAGAATGACCTTTGCACAGGTCACTGAGCTTGCTTATAAAATGCTCGTATTATTGTGAAGATGATCTGGGCCAGTCATATTAGTCCGTATGCTTTAAAGCATATGTCAAAATACAGTTAAAAAACAACTCAGGCAAAATAACTGTAAATTAAAAGGTTCATTCTTTGGACGGACGGCGGAATCCGCCCGACCATACAATGGAGTCTATGACACGGGCGGAAATCGCCGGGAGTGGGGACAAGCTGCGTAATCCACTGCGGTGATCCACGCGGATTCCTAACAACATTTACATAAATTTAGCCTATATACAGATTCCAACTACTCAGCAAGTCAGCCTATGGCATAGGGCTAAACATCACATACTTAATTTCAGTAAGGCTGGGTTCACACTAGGTTTTTGCAAAAACAGATGCATTTGTGTGCCTCCATTTTGATCCATTTTTCCATTGACTTCCATTATAAAAAAAAAAGGATCAAAACACATCCACGTTTTTGTATGTGGTCAACCAAATTTTTGTGTAAGTAAAAAAAACTGATGCGTTTGGATCCTCTTTTTTATAAGGGAAGTCAATGGAAAAGCGGATCAAAACTGATGCACACAAATGCATGCATTTTTCCATCAGTATTTCATAATTTTTTTGCAAAAATGAATGAGAAAAACAGATTGCAAAAACCGTGCGTGAACCCAGGCTAAGCTTTACAGAGTGTGATACAAGAGTTCATGGATTTAACTATTGATGGAAATCAGGTAATCTGGTGTGCTTTAGGGGCTTGATTTTAGTTTTCTGAAAAGGTATTGTGTTTGGATCTCAGGCATAAGCTGATTATGATGGTGGTTGTGACGGTGTGGGGTGTAAGTCTATAGGCTTGTATTTTTAGTGCTACTGTACATGGAATATTGTTGGTGCTCAATAGAGATGCACTTGTAGTACAAATATGAATGTGAAGATACAGGACCTTACAGCGCTCTAGATCTTCTTGAAGTCTTGACACCATTGCTGACTGTGGTTAGAAGATTTTTTTTGTTACCTCATTTAGGTTTTACCATCTAATATTTACAGCAGTTTCCCTTTTGTTCCCCTTTCACAAACTCGAGGACTCTAGAAATAATACAAGTAATGTATGTAACTCATATACAATTACTAAGTGAGTTTAAGGCCCTATTCCACGGAATGATTATCGTTCATAAACTCGCTCCAACGACAGCTCATTAACGATCACTAAACGATTTTTTTAGCGAACGATAACACATAACACATGTGGGAACATGAACAATATATGTAGTGTAACGATTATTTTGCGGTCATTACATTGTTGTTTAAAACCTTTGCCAGGGTGATCATGACCATACAACACACCTACTTTTTTTAAACCTTTTTATGAACGACTTTTTATGAACGATTTCTAATTTTACGAACCGAATCCTCTTCCAACACAGGAGCCAGAAACAACTATCTCTGCAAGTGCTTTTATATTGTATTTGTGAGCGGGTTTTGGAGCGTGCGAGTTTTTGATCTGAAGTGTGTTTTTGTCTCAAGTGTGGGACTTAAATATTCTGGGACTTTAGATTCGAAGAGTTTTAGAGGAAAACAAATTGTTTGCTTTCTGAACACATTGTTTGCTTTTGTTGCTTGTTGTTTTTGTTTTGTTTAGTATACATAATATCCCCATAAAAATGAGCGCCATGTTTGACAATGCGGCCCAATGTACATCTTGTGTGATGTACTGTATGCAATCCTTGATCAACCGATCGAGGGTGCATACCATTGTGGGAGATGTGTGCATGTTGCTGGTTTGGAAGCCCAGATCCTAGATCTAAATAAGCAGCTGCGACGATTGAGATACATTGGCAAACTGAGCAAGCGCTCCAAGGGGTAGATGGGGGAGAGAGTGATAGCATGGAGGTACAGGAGGAAGAGGCAACTAGTTGGGTCACAGTTAGAAAACTGGGTAGAGGGAAGAGTGTGAGGGAGGCCAGTCCTGATCTGGCACACCCCAAAAAGTTTGCCAAATTGGCGGATGAGGGGGATGTTGATTCAGGGGTGGCATTGCTGCAGCAGGTCACTGCCTTTGAAAGCCAGGGGGGTGTCTGCTCCAGTAAGATGGGAAACAGGAGTTCAGGGCAGGCCAGGCAGGTACTGGTAGTGGGGGACTCAATTATTAGGGGGACAGACAGGCAATCTGTCACAAAGACCGGGATCGTCGAACGGTGTGTTGCCTTCCTGGCGCTGGAGTTTGTCACATCGCGGATCGGGCTGACAGATTACTGGGAGGGGCTGGCGATGACCCAGCAGTCATGGTGCACATTGGCACCAATGATAAAGTTAGAGGTAGGTGGCGGGTCCTTAAAAACTATTTCAGGGACTTAGGCAGGAAGCTTAAAACTAGGACCTCCAAGGTGATATTCTCCGAAATATTACCTGTACCACGAGCCACACCTGAGAGACAGCGGAAGATTAGGGAGGTAAATAAGTGGCTCAAGAGCTGGTGTAGGATAGAGGGGTTTGGGTTCATGGAGAACTGGGCCGACTTCTCGGTCGGTTACAGGCTCTACGGTAGGGACGGGCTGCATCTCAATGGGGAGGGTGCAGCCGTGCTGGGGGAGAAGATGGCTAAGAGGTTTGAGGAGTGTTTAAACTAGGGACCGGAAGGAGGGCAACTACAATATAGTAAGTGAAGACAGAGTAGATGGAGAGCTGGGCCTAGATTATGGAACTGGGGGTGGAGCGGCGGGAGGGGTTAGAATAGTCACTAGTGATAAAAGGAAAGGGAATATGGACAAATATATTAACTGTATGTATACCAATGCTCGAAGCCTCACTAATAAAGCTGAGGAATTAGAACTCATAATGGTTGAAGAGAAATATGATGTAGTGGGGATAAGCGAGACATGGCTGGATGAGAGCTATGACTGGGCTGTTAATATCCAGGGTTATAGTGTATTCAGAAATGACCGTAAAATTAAGGGGGAGGGGTCTGTCTATATGTTAAATCATGCCTTAAGCCCATTCTGCGGGAGGATATAAGTGATGATAATGTGGAATCTCTTTGGGTAGAAATAAGGGGAGGGACGAAGAATAATAAAATTCTTATAGGAGTGAGTTATAAACCTCCAAGTATAGTGGAAGAGTCAGAAAATCTTATAAGACAAATAGATGTGGCAGCGAAGCAGGGGGAAGTCATTATTATGGGGGACTATAACTACCCAAATATAAACTGGAAAGCAGAAACCTGCAGCTCCAGGAAGGGAAGCAGGTTTTTGGAAATAGTAAAAGATAATTACCTTTCCCAACTAGTACAGGAACCAACAAGAGGGGGGGGCACTCCTGGACCTAATCTTAACCAATAGGCCAGACAGAATATCAAAAATAGAGGTGGGGGGTCACCTAGGTAATAGTGACTATAACATAGTAAGTTTTCAATTATCCTTCAATAAAATGATTAGTAGAGGGGCTACAAAAACATTAAATTTCAGGAAGGCTAATTTCCAAAAACTAAGAGAGGACCTTGGGAACATAGACTGGGACAATGCCTTCAGAAATAAAAGTACACAAGAGAAATGGGACATATTTAAGAGCATCCTGGGTAAATCGTGTGAACGACACATACCATATGGGAATAAAAGTAGTAGAAATAAGAGATATCCAATGTGGTTAACTTCAGCTGTAAGGGGTGCAAAAAGTGATAAGAAACAAGCATTCAGACTACTAAAACAAGAAGGTAGTGGGGAAGCATTGAGCAATTATAGACAGAAGAATAGAATGTGTAAAAAGTAAATAAAAGAAGCAAAAATAGCAACAGAAAGGATAGCCACAGAAAGTAAAATGAATCCCAAAATGTTCTTCACCTATATAAACAACAAAAGACTTAAAACCGAAAATGTTGGTCCCCTCAAAAATAATCTGGGTGTAATGGTGGAGGGGGAAGAGGAAAAGACCAATCTATTAAATACATTCTTCTCTACTGTATTCACAGAGGAGAATCCCATAACAGAGGACATGACTAGGGATAATATAAATCCTCCCATAAATCTCACCTGCCTAACACAACAAGAAGTGGGAAGACGCTTTAAAAACATTAAAATCCATAAGTCACCAGGCCCAGAAGGTATCCATCCTAGAGTTTTGCAAGAATTAAATACTGTGTTAGACAGACCGTTATTCCTAATATTTAAAGATTCTATTACGACAGGGATTGTTCCATAGGACTGGCGCATAGCTAATGTGGTACCAATATTCAAGAAGGGGTCAAAGAGTGATCCTGGAAACTACAGGCCCGTAAGTCTAACATCTATAGTAGGTAAAGTATTTGAGGGGATTGTAAGAGATGCTATACTGGAGTATCTTAATGAAAATGATCTTATGACGCAGCACCAGCATGGATTTATGAGGGATCGATCCTGTCAGACTAATCTGATCGGCTTCTATGAAGAGGTAAGTTATAGACTGGACCTGGGGGAGGCTGTGGCTGTTGTGTATCTGCACTTTTCAAAGGCATTTGATACTGTGCTGCATGAAAGGTTGGTCTACAAAATGAGGATGCTGGGAAAACGTATGCAAATGGGTAAGTAACTGGTTGTGTGATAGAAAACAGAGGGTGGTCATTGATGGAACATATTCAGATTGGGTTTTAGTTACTAGTGGGGTACCACAGGGGTCAGTGTTGGGTCCACTTCTTTTTAATATTTTTATTAATAATCTTGTTGAGGGGCTACAGAGTAGAATCTCCATTTTTGCAGATGATACTAAACTGGGTAAAGTAATCAGCACAGAGGATGATAATATCATATTACAGAGGGATTTGGAGAAGCTAGAGGCTTGGGCGGTGAAATGGCAAATGAAGTTTAATGTGGATAAATGTAAGGTTATGCACTTGAGCCATAGAAATAATAAGTACAGTTATGTGCTAAATAATAAAACACTGGGTAAAACTACTTCCGAAAAGGACCTGGGGGTATTGGTGGACAGTAAACTCAACTTTAGTGATCAGTGCCAGGCAGCAGCTGCCAAGGCTAATAAAATAATGGGGTGCATCAAAAGAGGTATAGATGCTAAAGATGAGAATATAGTTTTGCCTCGTTATAAATCACTGGTCAGACCACACATGGAATACTGTGTACAGTTTTGGGCACCGGTATATAAGAAGGACACAGCTGAACTGGAGCGGGTGCAGAGGAGGGCAACAAAGGTCATTAAGGGAATGGGTGGGTTACAGTACCAGGACAGGTTATCAAGCTTGGGGTTATTTAAGCTAGAAAAAAGACGTCTTAGGGGCGATCTGATCACAATGTACAAATATATGAATGGACAGTACAAAGATCTTTGTAGTGATCTTTTTACTCCTAGGACTGTAACCATGACAAGGGGGCATCCTCTACGTCTAGAGGAAAGAAGATTTTATTATCAGCATCGACGCGGGTTCTTTACTGTACGAGTGGTAAGACTGTGGAACTCTCTGCCACATGATGTTGTCATGGCCGATTCATTAAATAAGTTCAAGGGAGGCCTGGATGCTTTTCTTGAACACTATAATATTACAAGTTATGGGCATTAGATTTCCGGTGATACGTTGATCCAGGGATTATTCTGGTTGCCATTGGAGTCGGGGGGGAGTTTTCTCCCTGTGGTGGGGCAATTGTCGTCTGCCTCACAGGGGTGGATATCAATGACAGAATGATTGTCGTCCTATTTCCCCTGTTCAGGTAAGCCTCCTCTGGAGACATGCACCTAGCTCTATGTAACTCTACACAAGGACAAGTATAAAGCTTACAGAGAAGCTTTGCTATCCAGATATTTGCAATAACAGGTATATTGTATGTGTTGTGCACAGGCATGCTCTTAGAAATTCGTAGGAACTCACTGGCTTGGTACCTTTTGGATATCATTGCCAAAAATAAAGTTTAAAGTAAAACTTATAAAAAACATAATGCCTTTGTCTGCAACAACCTGATCCATACTGTAAACAGAAACCTTTATGTTACTTCTGGCAAGACTTAGAGGGTAGGGTTGGGTTCTCTAGAATTCAGCTTTCACCATGTATGATCAAAGTAGAAATCTAACGGTGACACAGATTGTTGAACTGACGTCTTAACTGTCATAAAATATTTTCGATATGTGGTTCATAAAGCTTTAATGAACAATAACACAGCGGAATTCTTTGCTTTTATAATCCAAATAACTAAAATACTTCCAGAACAGGCGAGAGCAAGCCAAGTGTTCCTGCTGTGTCATGAAAGTAGAAATCTATGAGATAAAAGACTTAGAAAACATAAGTAATACAATATGTCAATCTAACTATTCCAGTAGACATATGTGTGTGTACAAGCATTATTGTCACTATAACCCAGATGGTGATTTCTCAATGCTTAAAGGGAAACTCCAGCAATCCTATTGAAAAAAATAAAATGCACAAAAAACATACAGGTGCTGTAAGGACTGGATAGTAGTGGCAAAGACATGGACAGTGTACCTTGTGCTAGTCCTTGCCCACTGTCCCTGCCTACTTGCCACTATCAGCCCTAAGCAGCTGCGGACAACCACGGTGATGGTCCCTGACTTAATGTAAGAGGCACATGAAATACAAACAAAACAAACACAGTAAAGTGGGGTGAACAGTCAGGGTCACAACGGCGGGCAGCAAAAGCACAAAATAGTAATCAGAAACAGAACCAGAGAAAGGCAGCAAACAAGGTCAAGGCCGGCAGCAAACAAGAGTAGTCAAAGAAACAGGCTAGGATAGGGAGACAAGACAAGAGTCAGAAGACAGGTAAAAACACCTGCAAGAAACAGAGCACAATAGCCAGCCTCCAGTGCAGACACTGGAGGTGTTTATGGGAAACCAGGGGTAAGGTTCAGGATTGGATTGGCCCAGACCGTGATCTCCAGCCACAAACACCTGAGCAAAACACACACAGACTAGGAGCAGACCTGTCAGTCTAAAGCAAACCGAGGTTAACTCTAAAGATGCCAGAGAAACACAACAGAGGTAAGTAGAGTGTGGCTGATGAACAAACCTGAGTGGAAAACCAGTGTTCAGACTACAATAAATGAACCTAAAAAAACTTAAAAATCAGCTTAGTCTCATCTGTGCGCCACGAGCCGAAGGACGTGCAGAGTTCAAAACAGGTGCAGACATGACAGGTACACTCACCGATCCCCTATCGATCATTTGACACATTTCCCGACTCCTGGCCGGAAAACTACATCTCCCAGCATTTCTTCTCAGCGCCAACTGCCAATTATCTGCCTCATCTTGTAGTATCTGCCTGTGGCAGGCTCAATCTGCTTCTGCTTAACATTGTAAGCAAAATATCTATCTATGTATCTATCCACATAGATGGATAACAGAGAGAGATGAAATAACTGTGTCTCCTTTCCCCTATACTGCTCAGGAAGATGTCACTATTCTGTTTCCTGGGCCTCCCTTCCCCCTCGCTTCTGTTACTTGGGTCTCAGAAGGGAGGGGGAGGACAGAGCAGTGGAGACAGAATGGACCACGAAGTGAGGATTTTCTGCAGCTTTGGGGTGTCAGGATGTGCTGCATACAAATGCCCCAATTCATGTAATAGATACCTATTACAAATAAGCTTTGATTATGGGTAGGGATTGAACAGGAGTACCTTTTTGATGTATTTACCCAGGATGAAGAATCAATGCCACAAAGAAGTCATCCAATGTACATAATATCTGTTCTGTCTTGTAGCACAGATGGATCTCATATTGATCTTTTTAATGCCATCACTCCTGTGTTGAGACTTCCTAGGTCCCTATTGGTATGTGTTTAGTGGGCTCCATCAGTGATTGGCCAAGTTGATGTATGACTGTTAGCAAATCACTGGCTGTAGCCAAGATGTTTCATCACCATGGAGGCACCGCTGACAATCAGCATTGTATTGACATAGCATTCCTTGAGCCAGGTGAACAAAGACCAGATTGGGACCAGGAAAGTCTTGAAATGGGATTGGTATGATGACTTTTAGTCCAAATATGAGCAGTTATTCCATAATAAGGGGGTCAATGTGCAATTAATGGTCATGATTATAAAATAACAGCCGTTATTTAAACAGCCAAACAGCCAAAAAAGACAACATAGCCTAAAGAGCGCACCGATCTGCTATATAAAAGCTCACTTACAGAGCTCAATATTTATATGGCTAGGTTCTTCATGCCTCCCTTAAGGGACCGTTTATACACACAGATTTTGATGCAAAAAGCAGGAAGTGATTTGAAAAGAGGAGAAATCTCAGTCTTTCCTTTATGACCTATTCTGTGTTTATAGTCTGTTGCTGGCTTTGGCTTCAAAAATCTTTCAGATCTCTGTGTCTATAAATGGACCCTTACCATCTACTAGGCTCACATCTCTTATTACATGGAGTGATGGGCAGCAGACAACAGATTACAGTTTAAAGTAAGCAATCGGCTGAGGAGCAAGCATTTATTTGTTCGTCAGCTGATCGCTTGTTCTGTTACACAGGGAGATATCTGCCTCTATTTTAATAAGACTCCGTTGTTTGTAAAATAAAAAAAAAATTGAGTAATTTGGTGATAACATAAAAACATGTAAAACATGTATGTTATATATCAATTATATATAGTTAAACATTTACCATTCCTTTGTAGCAACCCAAAATCCCTTCCGGAGGATACAGATCAACATCTTTGCAACTCATCTAAGGTTTAAGTTCACACCATTCTACATGGAGCTTTATGACACAGGGGCTATGTTCACACTACGTACGTCTCGGGACGTAGCGCGTTCCGTGAATAAGCAACCGGAGACTTACGTAGTTTGCGTACAATGGAAAGTATACGATGTACGGCCGCACAGTTCACACTACGTAAGAACTTACGCGAGGATCGTATGCGGCGCCGTAAAAAATGAACCAGACCATTGTTTGAGGACGAAAATGCCGTAACCTACGCCCGTAGCGTAACATGCGGTCCCGTACGTAGTGGTGATTTCTTCATTTTTCTAGCTTTTTGTGCCGATCCAAAAGGTTCTGTGGGGTGTCCGGGGCTAGGCGAAGATTTCCAAGTAAAAGACCGCTGTCAGATAGCTACGTAGGGCGCTCGGGAAGCGTAGTAGACTTCAGGCGTAAGTTCGCGCTCCGTACGTAGCCGGCCGCAAGTAGCGTAAATCCCCGGCCGGAGTTTACCGCGTATATGTCCGTCCGCGAAAATATGCACATATATGAACATAGCCTTAAGAAGCAGTAACTTCAGAAAGGGAGTTTCACCACCACACAAGACACTGGTTATTTTTATCTATATTTTTATGTTTTGGGTTTTTTAAAATTATTAAATAGTATATATTTTATATAGTAAGTGCATATGGTGTTCATGTTTTTTTTTTGTTTGTTAGTATTAGATAGGTTGCTTGGTATTCACAGTAGTCAGCGCATTTTATTATTTTTATTCACACTGATTATTCCTGACACTAAGCCCACCTTCCCTTATATTGTGTAAGTCCCGTCATGCCTCAATAACAGCTCTGACCTGTTGAGGCATGGACCCCATAAGACCTCAGCAGGTGTCCTATGATATCTGACACCCAGATTTGAACAGCCGATCCTGTAAATCGTATAAGTTGTGACGTTGAGCTCCTTCATACTAACATCCTCCTGGTGGAATAGTAGAGATATTTTTTTTGATGATTTTACAAAATTACTACTAACATCCCATGGTTTTAATATGATTTTGGAAAATCACTGTAAAACCACAATACTACAAATGACACTCCGATAATATGTGAACACATCCTCTATTAATAAATTTATTAATGTTAAAACCACTTCTTGCTGTCACAGATTACAATTGTTCATATTTTTACAGGAACAGGCCGAAAACACATTTTCTGCTGACAGAGAAACAATAAATCTGCCGACACACAACCTCGGATAAGCTTCTAATGAACAATTATTAATGTAAGCTAATCTGCCTCTCTACTAGGTTATGGGAAATACTACAGTGAATGTGAAAAATGTGGCGGCTTTCCCAGTAGAAAAGCAGGAGTGATAAATAGTTCAAAGGTCGGTGGCATCATGCAAGAGCCGGTCAGGAGAGGGAAAGCAATGCACTTTGAGTCATCAGGATTAGTCATGTGCTGATAAACTCCAGCGGCTAGTAAGATGTGTAGACACTACGAAGGTGATGAATAAGTGCGGCACATTTTCATAGATACTGCTTATTGCTTTTCCTGGCACAGATATTCGGCCGAACTAAAAAGGAATGGTTAAAATGCCAGTAGCATTCACAATTTAATAAAATGGTGAATCTACACCAATCTCTTTACAGCAGGGAGCCATAGACTGAAAGAGTTAGTAATTCAATCCAGGTCCTTAAGAGAATTCATAGGCCATTCCTTTTAGTATTCTATTATAACATATGACTCAAGAGGGCAGGCTGCAAGGATTGTATTGAGGCCCTGGACCTTCAAGTGTCCTTAACCTCTTGGTGACCTGCCATACATGTTTTTCTGGAGTTCAATAAGGATCCTTAGGCTAGACCACCACTAGACTGTGAATATTCAACTGTCAGAGTAACAGAAACATCCACTCCTGGAAGTTTAACACATAACATGCCTCATTCAAATCATACAAACAACTAAAGTGCCTAGAACAAACAAAGGGGTCCAGGGTAAATTTAAACAAATAACACACTGGCGCAAAGGGCCGTTAGCCCAAGACACCCCGGATCACCCCTTGGAAACTATATCTAAAACTTAACTTTTAATAAATATTATTAAATGGTATTATAAAGTCAATAAGCACCGTGAAAAAGTTAAAATCACTCTCCCACAGTACACTAATATATATATTTAAGTCCACAATCAGTGGTACTCGGATCTGCCCAGATAGCTGCAGACTACTGGGGTTAAGGAACTGTGGAAGTAGCAGATAAAAAACTCAACACACCGCCACCACAACTAGTTTCACCCCTGAACGGGGCGTCTTCAGGTGTAGGGCAAATGGCGGTGACCCCTGGTGTAGTTTGGTCTTTTATATGTTCCGTTTGTGACGTGAATCGAGGAGGGCTAATGTCAAAGTCCAATAGCGGATAAGATAACAATTATACACCTGTGCCTCAGGTAAGCCGACCACTCACCTGATCCCACGTAAGCTAAGTCGCGCCGTATCTCCGGCCAATCCTTGGCTTGTCACCATTTTACCAATCCGCGGCACAGTAACTTCCGCCAATAACGATGGATGGAGATACGTCATCATTATGTTCCATCGTCGCTCTATTTTGACAGCTACGGCACAAGAAAACCTGCGCATGCGCCCGGAAGACGCCCCGTTCAGGGGTGAAACTAGTTGTGGTGGCGGTGTGTTGAGTTTTTTATCTGCTACTTCCACAGTTCCTTAACCCCAGTAGTCTGCAGCTATCTGGGCAGATCCGAGTACCACTGATTGTGGACTTAAATATATATATTAGTGTACTGTGGGAGAGTGATTTTAACTTTTTCACGGTGCTTATTGACTTTATAATACCATTTAATAATATTTATTAAAAGTTAAGTTTTAGATATAGTTTCCAAGGGGTGATCCGGGGTGTCTTGGGCTAACGGCCCTTTGCGCCAGTGTGTTATTCATTCAAATCATGACTCTGACTTCCATGGCAGCTGGAAACCTTCAAAAAGCCAGAGGTATGGCTGTATACATTGCCTGTCAGTATAGAGATAATAATTTCACCTCCACGCAAAAATAAAATTGGTTTTGCTGCTATACTATATAACCATCTATTTAGGAGTAATGGGACACCACAAAGGAGTATTTGCAAAAAACTTTCTCTTTTATATGCATTCTTGTAAAGTTCAATTTGTTCAAGGCAATATTGCTCTCACAAAAAATATAAACAAAAAAGAAAGTCACCACAGTGTACTGGACAGTCTTCACCCGTCTTCACACCATCACACGGCGCTCTGCAGATCTCTGTCCAACAAGGCTCTCACCCTCGGGGTAAGCAGATAACGTCGACACGTACACTACGTTTCGAGGGAGGAGCCCTTTTTCTTTTTTGTTTCTATTTTTTGGGAGAGCACTATTGCCTTGTACGAATTGAACTTTACAAGAATGCATATAAAAGAGAAAGTTTTTTGAAGTACTCCTTTGTGGTGTCCTATTACTCCTAAATAGATTGATTGGTATACCAAGTTATCGGCTTGGTCTAAAGGGACTTGGTCACACAGTGTATCTAGCACCATTTCTGCGTTTTTTCACTATACTATATAACCATATGATTATTTATCCTGTATTGTAAAATAAAATTAAATTAAATTAAAAAAAAATAAAAAAAGATTTAAATGCAAGAATGGCATTATTTTGGTAATCTATCTAAAAATAGAAAGGATAGTGATCAAAAAGTTGTATGTACCGGAAAATGATACCAATAAAAACTATACATTTTTGTGCAGAATACAAGCTCCTACACACCTCACTCCTTCATTGCACTGCAACACTGGCAGATGACAAGATGTAATGTAACTATAAGTGGTTACTAATGTGATGAGCTTGTTGCTGTCTACCTCCATCTAAAGTGCCAGTAGTTCATAGCCATCTAGATTTTTAGTTTAGTTTAGGCTATGTTCAAATAATACCAAAAAAAATCTGTAATTTTGTGTGAGGCGAAAACAATGCAAAAGCAGGTGGTAAATAATGAGCATGTTCATTATTTTGATGGTCGTAACCAATTACGGCTGTTATTCTATACTTTGTGTCCACTGCTGTCTTATTTTCCATTGACTTCAATGAATTGCATTATCATGTTAAAAATACAGCTGTATTTTGGTATTTTATTACTGAGTGTAAACATAGCTTTAAAGGGATATTCCACTCAAACATAACTTTTCATATGTTGCTGCCCATGGTGAGACTAAGGCGGCCAATTTTCGATTTAAAAAAAACATCAGTTTTTGCCGAGATTTAACTGACTGCAATGGCAATGCATTGAAGTCAATGGGAAGACAGATGTCCAATGCACACAGTGTATTGAATAACAGACATTTTTGCCACAGGCGTCAAAATAATAAACATGATCATTATGTTCGGATGTCTTTTGCAAACGGAGGACATTTTTTTATTGGTTCAATGTTCAATGAATAGCGTCCGGAAATAATAGGCAGGTACATTACTGTAACACCCGTTCTAAAGAACAGGCGTTAACAATGCACAGCCCCTCCAGTAAAGAACGGGCGCTGATTCCATTGCAATCAGCGTCCGTTCTTTACTGAAAAACAACATTGTGTGAACATAGACTTTCAGTGTTTATCCAGCAGAGCTCTTGTCTGTACTGCAGTAGTGCCAGGTTCTGCAGCTCAGCACTATTCAGATGAATGTTGATGGGGCCACAGTGCTCTCTGATATACTTCAGCCCTTCCTTATGATAATCAGTCAGGCCCTGACCAATTACACATTGGTCTACTATGAGAATGGATTTATTTAAAATTACAACTATTGTATGATAATAACCAGAGCTGTTTCTACCATAAGGCAAAATGAGTTGATTGCTCAGGCGGCAGATTTGTATGGGAGACATGAGTGGCCATAAATGATACTGTCTGCTTCACACCACTGACTTCATTGACCCCATGACCTGCAGATGATAGCTGGACACAGATGTAGAATGCAGGGAAGTCAGGACTGCAAACACCTTGCAGTCAGGTGCTTTTGTTATTGCAGAAGCAATAAATATTGAACAATTGGTTACACACTGATGGAATTGGAAACTTTCAAATGTTTTCTGTCTTACACCACAGATGAAAGGTAATGCTTGAGCAGGGTGATTTGTGGTGGAGCTGGATTGTGTATGCATTTATTATCATAAACTGTCTCACGTTTCAGGTTTCGCCTCAGGCGGCAGAAAACCTAGAATTGACACTGATAATAACACTAACATCACTTTGGATGCCATTAAAAGTCGTCATGCACTTCTCATAGGCCAGACTGACATAGAATTTTGGTAATAGTTATGTTTAACTATATAATTATAATAAAAGGTGAAATGTTTATGTTAACAGTTTATTAGTTTCAGCAATAAGTAAGAGATTAAGTAGTTTAGGAGACAGTGAGTATTGTTTAGTTGAAGGTAGTAATATTTTACAGTGCTCTAAACATTGGGTGTGTGCTGTCGCCATATTAAATGCAAGTCAGATGTCCAGGGCAAAATAAAAAATCTGGAAGGGGACTACCAAAAAGTATGAAGTAGTAGCAAATGTTATAAAAATCCCCTGGAACACAATGCACTATTGTAAATACTGGTTAGTTACTGGCATATATGACAATGCCTCAAATAGTTAATGATTTATCAGGGATGATGAAAGGTAAAGTAAAAAAAAAGACTAAAGAAAAAAAAAACATAAAAAAAAAAAATCTCCGAAAAGGTTAGTTACATTTTATTAGTTAGTCACCTCTTTTATTTTAGCAGTTGTATCTTGGAAATTACGAAGTAACTACCTACTGCTACTAGATAATCTTCTTGCACCATCTAGTGGTGATTATGAAGTATAGCCACTGTTAAAAATAATACTGTCAACTTGGCATTTTCATTGTGTTACTGAATCACTAAATTGCTGTAATTGATCATTTCATTTCAGTACTCAACATTTTATTGCAATAATTAATTATTTAATTGCCATCCAGCCACCCTTCATATTGTTACTGCAATGATACATCAATGTGTGTGAATATACCCTAATAGACCTAATGAATGCCCTAAACTCTTGACCATAGGCTATAAGAAACACTATTATGAGTTAAAACATACATCATGCTGGGTTAAGCGGATAAAATAGATTTTTGGGGATGAGATTATAGTAAGGCTATGTTCAAAAGACATCCATTACTGCCGCATTTTAATTGACCTAAATGGCAATGTATTGAAGTTAATGGAATGACAGACGTCCAATGCACACAGTCTATTAAATGATGGGCATTGTCTGCGCGGACGTCAAAAACGGGGAGGAAAAAACGGTGTAGGAACATAGCCAAAAACAGAAAAACATATGGGGTTTCTTATTCACCAGAAGCCCAGAAAAAAACAGCTATAACTTCAAGAATTATGAACACATTGTAATAAAACTTACCTTACTGAATGGGATCCAGAAAACCCTTATAACATCTACAGTGAGCAGTCCCACCCATGTCTCGCTTTACTGTGTAGAATGTGTGCATCTGCTGGAGAACAGGGTCTATTAGTTAAGTAACAGGGTCCATTGCATGCGCCCACATCAGAACTCTGCGGCACTGATGATGAACTGATGCACACATTCTACACAGCGGACTGATGCACACATTCTATAACTGCCGACAGGATTACAAAGGTGTTTCAACTGTCCGCATTTGCAGGGACCACTGTCACATAGGTGGCATGGACGCACATTGGCTTAAGCAATTTTTTGTTGTGTTACCAATTATGGCCCAAAAACAGATCTGTAACACATACAAATGTGTGTATGGGGCCATATGAACTGCATGTGTGAAATGATGTGTGGAAGAGACCGTAATGTCACATGATTCATCTGAATCTAAATGATGGAATAATATGCACATTTGGGTCTATTATAAAGTAAGAAACCAGACACTTTCTAGAGAGCAACATAAAAAGTTTATTAATGCAAATCTAATTCCTAGATCAAAAGAGGGACATGTAAGGGACAAAGAGGGACTTGGCTCAAAAAGAAGGGCACTTGGGAGGTGCACTTATACCTAAAGAGCATATAGAAAATGTGGTTACTTTCCCTTTAAGATCACTATAGCTAGCAAGTTAAGTGAAGAATTTGACTATAAAGCACTTAAAGGGATACTCCAGCGGGGGGCTAGTTTTGGATCTGACCGGGGAGAAGGTGGCTGAGAGAAAAGACGTCCACTCACCTCCCCTGATCCAGCGGCGGGTCCCGTATCGCGGCGCTCCGGTTCCCGGCCGCTTCCTGGTATCTGACGCGGGCTCGAGGCGTGACGTCTTAAATCCGCTCAGCCTGTCAGTAACAGAGGCGGGATCCGTTTCAAGTCTGCTCAGATCCTGCCTCTGTCACTGACTGGCTGAGCGGACTTGAGACGTCACGTCTCAAGCCCGCGTCAGAGACCAGGAAGCCACAAAAAGTAGGGTGGGCACCACCTACCATCAAAATCAAAATAAATGTGGGTGCAGCCAACTGCCCCATATGTGAAACAATGAAAAATGGAGAGAGGGACAGGAGAAAAATGGGGCAAAAAGGTCAGGCGCACACCAGAAATAACTGCAATAATAATGAACTTTATTGAAAACTGGCAAGAGTTAAAAACATTTAAAACCCCATAGGGGGGAAGAAACACTGCAGCACCTAAAATAAAGGTAAACCGCACTGCTACTATGTTGCAGGCCAGATGGACCCACAAAAAATGTGACTCAGACTGGGAGTATAGAAATGACACAAAATACGAAATTATTCATACGGTCCTGTATAATGGATGTATCATACCCGCAACAATAACACGTCCCCCAGTAGCAGACAAGATTCTCCACGCGTATCGCCGCTACATTGCGGCTTCGTCCTGACATCCATTATACAGGACCGTATGAATAATTTCGTATTCTGTGTCATTTCTATACTCCCAGTCTGAGTCCCATTTTTTGTGGGTCCATCTGGCCTGCAACATAGTAGCAGTGCGGTTCACCTTTATTTTAGGTGCTGCAGTGTTTCTTCCCCCCCTTGGGGTTTTAGATGTTTTTAACTCTTGCCGGTTTTCAATAAAGTTCATTATTATTGCAGTTATTTCTGGTGTGCGCCTGACCTTTTTGCCCCATTTTTCTCCTGTCCCTCTCTCCATTTTTCAGAGACCAGGAAGCAGCCGGGAACCGGAGTGTCGCGATACGGGACCGACCACTGGATCCGGGGAAGTAAGTGGACGTCTATTCTCTCAGCTACCTCCTCCCCGGCCCGATCCAAAAATAGCCCCCCCCCCCCGCTGGAGTACCCCTTTAAGTAGGAATATTAAGCCTGGTTGCTATGGGTTAGGTCTACACTAAACTCTGCTGACCAGGATCTTCATAGTTTGGCTTGCTGTGGTTTGTGAATCACTTGGAAATTCATTTTGTGAAATTCCCGAATATTCGCGAATCGCATACAAACACGTTTTTATTAACCCTTTGAGGACCAAGCTCAAAATGACCCAGTGGACTGCGCAAATTTTCATTTTTGTGTTTTAATTTTTCCCTCCTCCCCTTCTAAGAGCTCTAGCACTTTCATTTTTTTATCTATAGGGCCATGTAAGGGCTTGTTTTTTTTAGGACTAGGTGTACTTTGTAATGACGTCTTTCATTCTACCATAACATGTATGATGGAACCCCAAAAATATTATTTATGAAGATATAAATTGGTGAAATCGTAAAAAAAGAATGCAATATAGTAACGTTTGGGGGGTTCCTGAGTCTACATAATGCACTATACGCAGGGGTGATTCTAGCCTCTCTGCTGCCCGAGGCGAACTATAGGATGACGCCCCCCCACGTCAATCCGCCCACATTATAATCCAATACTGCCCCCCCCCCCCAATGCTGTCCCCAGTAAACATAATATTTGGTCCCTTGCTGCACAGAGGATGTCAGGAGAGGAGGGGGCTGATCTTATAGGGGAGGTCACAGCAGCACAGAGGAGGTCAGGAGAGGAGGGTGCTGATCTTATAGGGGAGGTCACAGCAGCACAGAGGAGGTCAGGAGAGGAGGGTGCTAATCCTATAGGAGAAGTCCCAGCAGCACAGAGGATGTCAGGAGAGGAGGGTGCTGATCTTTTAGGAGATGGTCCCCCTCTTCCCCTCCTTATAGATGGTCCCCTCTCCCTTATAGATGGTCCCCCTCTCCCCCCTCCCTTATAGATGGTCCCCCTCTTCCACTCATTTAAAGATGGCCCCCCTCTTCCCCCCTCCCTTATAGATGGCCCCCCTCTCCTCCCCCCTTATAGATGGTCCCCCTCTTTCCCCCCCCTTATAGATGGTCCACATCTCCCCCCTCCCTTATAGATGGCCCCCCTCTCTTATAGATGGTCCCCCTCTCCCCCCTCCCTTATAGATGGTCCCCCTCTCCCCCCCTTATAGATGGTCCCCCTCTCCCCCCCTTATAGATGGTCCCCCTCTTCCCCCCCTTATAGATGCTACCCCCTTTTCCCTCTCCCTTATAGATGGTCCCCCTCTTTCCCCTTATAGATTGTCCCCCTCTTCCCCCCCCTATAGATGGTCCCCCTCTTCCCCCCGCTTATACATGGTCCCCCTCTTCCCCCCCCTTATACATGGTCCCCCTCTTCCCCCCCTTATAGATGGTCCCCCTCTTCCCCCCTTATAGATGGTCCCCCCCTCCCCCCCTTATAGATGGTCCCCCTCTTCCCCCCCCCCTTATAGATGGTCCCCCCTCCCCCCCCTTATAGATGGTACCCCTCTTCCCCCCCACTTATAGATGGTCCCCCTCTCCCCCCCTTATAGATGGTCCCCCTCTTCCCCCTCCCTTATAGATGGTCCCCCCCCCTTATAGATGGTCCCCCTCTTCCCTCTCCCCCCTTATAGCTGGTCCTCCTTTCCTCCCTTATATCTGGTCCCCCTCTTTCCCCCCTTATAGATGGTCCCCCTCTTCCCTCTCCCCCCTTAAAGCTGGTCCTCCTTTCCTCCCTTATAGCTGGTCCCCCTCTTCCCCCCCTTATAGATGGTCCCCCTCTTCCCCCCCTTATAGATGGTCCCCCTCTTTCCCCCCCTTATAGATGGTCCCCCTCTTTCCCCCCCTTATAGATGGTCCCCCTCTTCCCTCTCCCCCCTTAAAGCTGGTCCTCCTTTCCTCCCTTATAGCTGGTCCCCCTCTTCCCCCCCTTATAGATGGTCCCCCTCTTCCCCCCCTTATAGATGGTCCCCCTCTTTCCCCCCCTTATAGATGGTCCCCCTCTTTCCCCCCCTTATAGATGGTCCCCCTCTTTCCCCCCCTTATAGATGGTCCCCCTCTTTCCCCCCCTTATAGATGGTCCCCCTCTTTCCCCCCCTTATAGATGGTCCCCCTCTTTCCCCCCCTTATAGATGGTCCCCCTCTTCCCCCCCCCTTATAGATAGTCCCCCTCTCCCCCCTTATAGATGGTCCCCCTCTTCCCCCCCTTATAGATGGACCCCCTCCCCCCCCTTATAGATGGTCCCCCTCTCCCCCCTCAATTATAGATGGTCCCCCTCTTCCCCCCCCTTATAGATGGTCCCCCTCTCCCCCCACCCCTTATAGATGGTCCCCCTCTCCCCCCACCCCTTATAGATGGTCCCCCTCTCCCCCCACCCCTTATAGATGGTCCCCCTCTTTCCCCCCCCCCCTTATAGATGGTACCCCTCTCCCCCCCCCCCCCCCTGCACAGCAGATAAAACAAAAACAAAAAACAGCACACAACTCACCTGCCATCCGTTCCCCCGTCGAGCCTCTCTGGTCTTGTCCCCAGCTGATGCGCGGCTGCCGGAGGTGTCCCATCCTGTCCCCAGCAGCGCGCGCATCAGAGAGCTCCCCGTGCGCCTGTGGCTGTGACTTCCGGCGCACAGGGAGCTCTCTGATGAGCGCGCTGCCGGGGACAGGATGGGACACCTCCGGCAGCCGCGCATCACCACGGGGACTAAGGCTGCATTCCCACGTGGAATGCTGGTACCGGAGACCCCCCCGTGCCCGGACAGCATCTGTAATTAGATGCTGGGAGCGAGGGAGACTGTATTTATAAGCGCCGCGCTGTAGTAACAGCACCGCACGGCTGATTCAGTACAGCGCGGCGCTTATGAATACAGTCTCCCCCGCTCCCAGCATCTAATTACAGATACTGCCCGGGTGCGGGGGGACTCCGCCATATGCCGCCCCCATGATGACAGCTGGTGGCGCCGCCTGAGGCAGACGACTCAGGTCGCCTCATCATTGCGGCGTCACTGACTATACGGTAAAAGTGACATGATACTATTATTCTATAGGTCAGTCCGAACACAACCATATGCAGGTTTACACAGATTTTCTAATATTATATATTTTTTTTATGAAATCCTTTTTTTTCCTGCAATTAATTATTAATAAAATGGTCCTATTGTGACTCCTATAATGGTTTTCGTTTTTCACCTGAATGGCTGTATGGGGTGTTATTTTTTCCGCCATGATCTATACTTTTTATTAATACCATATTTGTGCAGCTCTAACGTTTTGATCACTTTTTATAATTTTATATATACATATATATATTTATAGATAGATATAGATATATACATAAAAATTAGCAATCCTGGTGCTTTTTTAACCTCTTCGTTTACGACGATGATTGTTATATTTTAATAGATCGGACAATTACGCACGCTACAGTATATTTATTTATTTATGTTTTATGTATAAAACAGGATAGTGGGTGATATTAATTTTTATTGGGGGAGGGGCTTTGGAGTATTTTTAAAAACATTTTCACTTTTTTTTTTTTACACATTTTAAGTCCCCCTCAGGGACTTTTACCTGCAATCATCAGATTGTATACGCTGTAAAATGCTATGCCATAGGCATAGCATTGATCAGTGTAATAGGAGCTCTGCTGATTGAGCCTGCCGATCGGACTGCACGGAGGAAGGTAAGAGACCTCCGGCGGTCCGTGAAAGCGATCGGACCCCCGCAGTCCCGATCGGAAAGTGACAGGAGATGCTTCTTGTCACTTACACTTAAATGCCACAATCGCAGAGCGATCGCTGCATTTTAGGGGGTTAATGGTGGTGGGGCGGTGACTCGGGTTCAATATATACCCTGGGACTTATAGGACCCATAAGTCCCTGGGTATTATGGCTTCACAGTACTATTACATGCAATGCTTTCCTGCTAGGGATACACCTAAATCTGGTCTTCAATACAAATTCTGGACTACAACCTCCCACCTATCATGTGCCCTTCATAATACTCGTGTCTTCTCATATGGCAGAGGAGCTTGAAGATCTTGGTGCGGCTGCTACATCTGGACCCTTGATTTATTTGTCCCTGTTCACTGCATTTGTATAGCAGGCAGAGTACACACCACAGTAAGAATAGAGATATCCAGCAGTATTTACATCTGGTTTTATTTCATTTCATGTACATCACACAATGTTACAAATGTAAACATACACTTTTATTTAACATACATCATACTCTATGTATCCTATGGAATCAGGCAGGTTGTCAAACTCAACCTAATACCTGCTGCATACGCATTAAATTTACATACATACATCATAAGACACAACACTAGTCCATATGCTTTATTAGGGCTTATGGACATCAATGAAAGGGGATAGCTTTCCTTGGGATTCCCCTCTGAGTCAGAGTAAGGTTCTGCTCTGTGTTTGGCACCATGCAATACTACATTCCTATTTGTAATAGTTGCTGCAGTGAAATATCTGGCCTGGGATACTTTCCCTGACAATATCAGCTGTGAGCTGGACAACCTGCAGCTTCAGGGTAGCTTCACATGTACCGGAATCAGCTAAATCAGCTGCGGATCCTGATAGTGTGAAGTTGAATGGGTCACATACCCGCAGCAGAATTTTCATTCCGTTGCGGATATGTAACCTGGCCCCTTTAACCCCCCACCGCCCACCGCCCGCAGCCCCCGGCCTGGAACATACATTACCTGCTCAGCGGCTGTGTGTAAGGCTCCCGGCTCCTCTAGTTCTCCATCAGCCAATCAGTGCACGGCAGCACTGATTGGCTGATGGGGAAACGGACAGGAGCCGGGAGCCTCAAACACAGCCGCGGCGCCGAGCAGGTAATGTATGCTCCAGGCCAGGGGCTGCGGGTGGTGGGGGGTTAAAGGGGCCAGGTTACATATCTGCAACGGAATGAATATTCCAATGCGGGTATGTAACCCCATAAACCTTCACACTTCCAGGATCCGCATCGGATTTTGCTGCAAACTTGTGGCGTGAAATCCGCTACAGATCCAGTACGTGTGAAGCTACCCTAAATGTGGAAGGGGCTGTGTCTGAACCTTATTGACCCCTTAAGGACAGAGCCCAAAATGGCCTTAAGAACCGGACAAATTTTGATTTTTGCGGTTTTGTTTTTTCTTCATCGCCTTCTAAGAGCTCTAACTCTTATTTTCCTATCTACAGGGCCATGTAAAGGCTTATATTGTTCAGGAACAGGTATAACATTTCAGGAACAGGTATAACATTTATGTGGTGAAATTGGGGGGAAAAATACAATCCTGCAAATTTTTTTGGGGGGGTTTCTGTGTTTACGTAATGTACTTTATGGTAAAACTGACATGATATCTTTATTCTATAGGTCAGTCTGAATACAGCGATATGCAGTTCATATAGCTTTTCTAATGTTTTACGGTTATTATTAACAGGAACACTTTTTTTTGCAAATAAGTATATTTAAAATGGCCCTATTGTATCTCCTATAACGCTTGTATTTTTTCACCTACAGGGCTGTAGTTTTTTTTTGTATCATATTTGTGTAGATCAAACGTATTGATCACTATATATATATATATATATATATATATATATATATATATATATATAAAATGTAATAAAAAAATCTGCAATCCTTGCATTTTTTACTGGCTTTTGTTCACGCCGTTAACCGTGCGGGAATAATATTGTTTTATTTTAATAGATCAGACGATTATGCACGTTACGACATATAATATGTTTATTTATTTTTTTATTTTTATGTGTTTTATTTACAAAATGGGAAAGGGAGGTGATTTCAATTTTTATTGGGGGAGAGGCTATGGCATGTTCATTTATTCATTTTTTTTTTTACACTTTTGAAGTCCCCTTAGGGACTTACATAAATATATTGTGTTACATAAACTGATCACTGCTATGCAGGGATCAGTGTTATCGGCGGTCTTCTGATAGAGCCTGCCTGTGGCAGAAGAGTGAAGATCATACTGCACGGTATGAGGATGGTAAGAGACCCCCGGCATTCAGGCAATGTGATCGGGACCCCCGCAGACACTTACATGTCGCAGCGATCCCAGTGGCTCGTCATTAAGAGTGAGGGCCTGGCTGTCGATTGCAGATGGTCCCCACCTGGTAGAAAGCGAGCTCAGGAGCTGAGCTCGATTCCTAGTGTTATACCACCACCACACCCCCAGCAGGGCATAAATTTACATCCTCCTGCGTTAAAGCCCAGGCGCCGAGGGCGTAAATGTATGCCCATGGTTGTTAAGGGGTTAATGACATTCATTATATGCTGTAACCTTGAACAAAGTTTTCCTCTTGATTGAAGTGCAAATTAATCCTATATACTGTAATATGTAGTCATATTATAAGCCTCTGTGTATAATTATTGTATAACTACTATAGGTTTACTCCCTGTATTTTCTCTGTTCTTCATTGGTGCACTTGTATGATAGTAACACTAGATAAGCTGCATTGTTTAACAGGAGACTGCAGTAATGTTAATCTACTCCCTTTCTTATCTGTGGCTTGGGCTGCAGCTTTTTGTTCCTCCATGATTTACACTGCTTCACTGCTTATAAAGCAAACGCATAAGATCATCATTATGTCAGTGCATTTAAAAATGATTTCTACAAAGTACTCATCCACTATGACCAGTTCTCCCTCTGGTAAAACCAGTCTATCCTTGTTATTTATTACTATACTTCTCCCTCATAGTCAGCTGGACTTTCTGTTGTGGTAACTGCTGGAGGTTGAACAAACTGGACCAACAGCAACCAGCAGATCACTAGGGAGCAATCTTTAGAGAATCCCTTTAAGTATTATTTTCCCCTGAAATTTATGGTATGTTTTTAAATTGGGGACCTCCTAAGGCCAAGCCAAATGAATTAGAAATAACAAGTATAAATTAAAGAACATACAGATCCTGGAAGTAACAAAACATTCTATCTTGTTCCTATTATTTCATACAATAAAGACTTTTGTAGACAAAGATTTATACTCAACGGGAATTTAAAGAGATGGTCCAGTGGAAGGTCAGCTCAAACCTTAGCATGTCTTATTAACGTTCCCTGAGCGTGACAAAACTAGATGACCCATTAAGCCTGATTTTGCTCCTGGTGACTTCTAACAATCTGTATTAGCTTTTCAGCAGTCGCTCGCCTGTTTTTGTTGTTAAGTGTTTTAATAAGCTTCTGAAATGCTCCAGTTCTCCCATGGCTTTCATACCATTCGTACAGCAGTTCGGTTTTTTGTTCATCATTATCATTGGGGTGATTACGTTCAGCGGCGTCAATTCTTGCTTTTGGTAATTGAACTTGCCGTATAAAGAAAAGAACTGTTCTATAATCCATGTTATGAGCGAATTCGGATAAATATGGAGTCAAGTCAATATCTAAAATTGAAAACATAAAGATTTAAGATGGACAGACACATACTAAGAATTATTGATCTGAAATGTCCCCTATAAAGGGAAAGTCTAAATATTAAAAGTGACTGTACATCTCCTATAGCTCCCGCTGGTTTACTTATTTCCTCTTTGAATGCCCATCTAGTGTTCAGTACCAGTGGTCATGCATGCATGTAGCTCAGATGGACTACCCAGAACCTCATGCTATTGTGCAGCACAGCTAACAAAAATCAGTGTACTAAAAGCAGGCCCTTCTCACCAGAATATTACATGCTGAGAGGGAATCAAAACAACACAAGGAGAAGCCATAGCAGGTATATACAGTAACAGTAATGTCTAGACAAAGGAGTCATGTTTTCAGTAATCTAACAAAGAAATGATATACAGTGGTAACTTGGTTTAAGAGCATTGCCTTGGTTTAAGAGCTCCCTCTGCTGGAAGGGAGGGGGGGTGGTGGAGGGGAATGGTCTTCATAGCAGGGTCTACAGCACTGTACTCTGATCCAGGAAGTCTCCTTCACCTTCCAAATCATAGCAGATCCACTTCAGGCTGGGGCTTACATCAGAGGACAGGACTGTGGAGGAAATCTCTTCATAGCTGTAACCACTCTCTCCCCGGACAGAGAGTGCTGCATGTATGTGACCACATCTCCCCTGCTTATTCCTTCATGGTCCCTGCAGTCTCTGTCAGCCCTTGTGTTTCCCATCCTCCCTATTCAGCTCAGCTATACAGACTGCTGCTATAATGCGCATGCACTTACATTTGCCAGCCACATTGCTGTTTATAAAGTTTCTGTCACTGTCCTCCTGCACAGCTCTGTGATTGTGACTTCATGATTGGTCCATGCTGAGCACACACCCTTCCCAATTGCTGTCATGTGACCACACAGACCTCTGACTGCAGCCCTGCTACTCTATTCTAGCCTGTTATACTACGCTACTGCATTATGGGGATCTGCAGCTCCATCCTGTATCTATAAACTACTGCTGGTTTTAAGGTTTATGCAGTTACTATACATTGTACACCACATGCTGATTGCTATACTGTACAGTAACTTATAATATCACATATTCAGCAGTTTCTAAATGTTTGTTTCATTTGTTTTACATGTTATTCAGAATAAAAAAAATCTATTTTCGGGTTATGG
Source organism: Dendropsophus ebraccatus (assembly GCF_027789765.1). NCBI lineage: Eukaryota > Metazoa > Chordata > Amphibia > Anura > Hylidae > Dendropsophus > Dendropsophus ebraccatus. Next base: position 51,512,904 of record NC_091461.1, on the reverse strand, counting down.
AACCAATTGTCGGCATTTTAACTGTTTTTTAATGGGAAAATTTGCTTTGGTTTAAGTGTGGATTTGGATTACAAGCGCCGTCCCAGAACATATTATGCTGGTAACCCAAGGCACCACTGTATTTAATCAAAGCACAACTCTTATAAAGAACTAGCTACATATGTAACAGCATGGGCCCACATAATCACATTCAATTGCCATTCTTCAGATAAACATATGGATATAGTAAGCAGGATCATCTACTGCTGATAGGAATAAAGTATCACAGAAATAATAATAACATCTATGCAATCTTGTCAGTGCCAAATTACCATTAAGGTCATCAGGAAAAATGAAAACCTGGAAAGGTGAAAAAAAAAACCAATCAGATAAACAGCTTGTACTTTACTAAAGATGCCAGCAGTTATATACCAAGCCCAGGAATAAACACAGTGAGGGTACAAACACACACACCATATATGCAGAAGATACGCAGCAAATGCGCAGCAGATACACAGCAGATACACAGCAGATTTGATGGTGCAGATTTGATGCTGTGTTCAGTTATTTAGATCTAATCTGCTGCGTATCTGCTGCGCATCGCAGCAGTAAATATGCTGCGTATACGGTGTGTGTGTTTGTACCCTAAATGCATAAATTCCAAATTTTTGGGGTTACTTTCGCAGGGTTTTTAAAGAGTGATTGTATTAATGCCAGTAGGCCTAATAATCATAGGGGTCAGAGCTCCATTTTTGTAATGCAGAGTTCAAAATCCTGGTCAGACCCCACTGATCCTGTAAATAGGTGATAAGTTGTACTCTTAGGATAACCCCTTGGGGGCTATGTTCACACTGCGTATGTTTCCGTCCGTAGTGCGAACCGCGAATATACACATGTAGTTTTGAGGTTGATGCGTTCGCTGGGAAGTATACGATATACGCCCGCACAATGCACACTACGTATGAGCTTACGGCTGGATCGTATGCGGCGCCGTGAAAAATGAACAAGACCATTGTTTGAGGACAGAAATGTTGAAACTCACGGCCGTGGATTTCCATGCGGTCCCGTACAAAGTACTTATTCCAGCCAAATTGAACTTGATTTTTCGATCCAAAAGGTTCTGTGAGTTTTAATGGGCTGGGCGAAGATTTCCAAGTAAATGACATGTTTCAGATCGCTACAAAAAAAGCTAGGGAAGCATAACTGTACTACGGGCGTATGTTCGCGGTTCGTACGCATCCGGCCGCATGTCTACTTTTTCCATGCTCGTAGTTTCAGCCGCACATGTACGGCGGCGTACGAACTACGGCCGGACTCATACGCAGTGTGAACATAGCCTAAAGGAGAAGTCCGTTGAAATCAAACACTTGAGTGCCGGCAGGGGGGTGGGAAAAACACACTTACCAGACCCGGTTACCAGACGTTATTTTCTCACAGATTCAGTGTATGTCTGAACCCGGTGGTCAAGGGTGGGATATAGCCCACTTAGCCAATTAATGACTGCAGTGGTGTCCTGCCCCAGTGACTGATGCGTGGCATCCATCAGCCGGGTCACAACATTGAAGGAGGGCAAAATGGAGAATGCTGGCTGGGGTCCTGAAGTGGGACGCCACGCTGCGTGATTTATTATTTATAAAAAATATATATGTCAGAAAATTCTGATCTTGAAGCAGGTCTGCAGCAATACTCCCCTCCAGCTTTACTTTCTCTGTTCCAGCTCTGTGAGCAAACGAGTGATGCCACTAATGTGCCACAACACTTGTGTTCAGAGGCATAATGCTGCCTCTGGCCAGAAGAGTAATTTGCAGGGCTGGAAGCCAAAGGCTCCTGTACCTGTCAAACACCACACTGGATTTAACTGTATGCATGCCTTTTCGCGCGTACAGACCAGTGTCAGCACTTGACGCTGGCCTGAGCTGGCTAGCAGCGCATCCGTAGTCTCAGGATGCCCATCTGGTGCTGACCAGAATTCCAGATGCTCCTTTAGGGTTCTTAAAAAATCCTAAAGGTGTCTGTGCCTAAGAGAACCCTATGGGTCTGAAAATCTACCCAGATTTCTTATCCTAAAGTGTGCATGGGGCCTAAGGCGAAAATACTGGATACATACCGATTTTTCATACTTTATAGTATTATTACTCCGTTTGAGGCACTGTAAACAAACACCAACAAGTTAATCTACTCAGCTTTTAGAAATGTGAACAGTTCATTAAACCTTATTTAATAATAAAGCAAAATAGAAATAACGATAAATGTGCCATATTTTGCTCTTTAACCCCTCAAAAGGGTATTTCTCTGAAAACTTTTCATATGTTGATCCAGTGATTGACTGAGCGGGCTGTCAACCCCAAATGAATCCGTCTTGTATAAGCGGGATTGCTCACATGTTGTAGAAGGACACCAGGGAAGTGCGGAAATGTAAGAATAAACTTTCCGTTATCTCCATGGTCAGCAACATATTAAGAGTTACTTTTGAGAATACCCCTTTAGGCAAGGTTAACACGTATTTCTGTCAGTTTTTTGGTCAGTATTTTTTCAACCGAAATCAGAAGTGGAACTAACAGGGCAAAATTATAGTGGACATGTGGTATCCCACCAAGGGTGTTTTTGTCTCTCCTGTGCACCTCTCAAAAAGATGTCAGTATTTTGTATTCCTATGTATTGCACAGCTGAATTTAGCATTGGGTTGATGTTTTATGTGTACCATGTGTTATTGTCGACTATTAGAAGGTGCTCTCTGCTTCCTACCAATCTCTTTTCTCCTTTCTTATGCACACACTCATCCCCACCACTCACAGGGTAGTTCACTTAGGCCTCTGTAGGAGAAGACACTGGTGGAGGAAATGCAGCCCCAGTTCTTACCAGATTCTCAGAGAGGGAAGAAGCAAAACCTACTGTTCCTGCTGATGCCAGGACCTCTGACAGTGACAAAGTGCAGTCTAGTGTAGACTTCAATGTACACAGATGCAGCTAGAGACAACCAGTTTCTTATTTACTTCTACTATACCTTCTATGCAGTGCTAAGCACTTTAAAGGGAGAGTCCAGGAACACCCTAACCCACACCAAGAACATGTCTAAAAGCACAGGGCAGTATCCTGAACACAAGAGGAACTAGCCTGGATAGGACAAAGCTACTGTAAAGAAGGTCTACGTATCCTATCTCACAGTGCAGGTAACTTGAACACCACCGGACACTTAACTAAGCCTACATAACTACGGCTGGGGCTTGTAGTACCCTGACAGGACGAGTCACTTGACACTGTAGGGCATCAGACACAATCTAAACACAACTACTAGTACAGATATTTCACTATAAAGTATTTCTTCAAGTTCCAGCAGAGTACATTGCTACACTGGGTTGAGCCTCTTTTAACAAACTCATCTCCTCTACTCAACTCTTCAAGCATTTTTTCCCTGGACTGTGGGTGGTGGTACCGATAGTCCAGGGGGGTCAGACTACCGTGTCAAGAGCCCAAGGGACCCATACAAACTCGGTAGGTCACCAACCATTGGGGAACACAGCCGGCCACCTAAATAAAGCAGGAACCAACAGCACACCTGTGTGCTGGACAAGCACTGACGTCGCAACACTAGTATGTGAGGCTGAGCTAAGCAAATACCCACTAGCCGTACCACAACAGAATGATTTGCACAGTTCCGTTTTTTTCAACCCACTTCTGGTTTTGGTTAAAAAAATACTGACCAAATGGGAAAGGGGGTTTGATTTAAATGCCCGCTATTGATTTTTGAGGGCCCGGCTGCTAATGGCACCCTCACCCTCTATGAAGCAAGCTAACCCCCAAGCTTGCATCATAGAGCCTGTACAGCTAATGACATAAATGTATGCCATCCGTCCTTAAGTGACAGACATGGATGGCATACATTTACAACATCTCTCTTTAAGGGGTTAAAGAGGTTATTCAGGATTGGAAAAACACAGCTGATTTCTTCCAAAAACAGCACCACACCTGTCCTGGTTGTTTGTGGTATTGCAGCTCAGTTTCATTGAAGTTAATAAAACCAAGTTGTGTTTAAGAAAAACTTGTCGTTATAACTTTAAAAATGTAAATCAACAGTAGATGTGATGTAAAGCAAGTTTACAATATACATTCTTTTTTTTTTGTTCTCATGCTGTAAAACAAAGCTGTGCTTGCCAGAAATCCAGGTCCAGTATCCTGAAGGCAGATTCTTAGTGTTGTACTGGTTGAAAAAAAGAGACTAAACACATGAAGTCTGGCTTGACACAGCTCAATATGTCCGTCAGGAACACAGTCAGAACACAGTCAGGCTGTTTCCCGCCTTAGGAAGCGCCATACTAAGGCGTGAAACAGCTGTCATCATCAGTGGAGGGTGTTGGCATCCACACTACCTGCATGGACCATGGCATGCTAATGCAAGAAAAATAAATAAAGAGACACTTTCTGCAAAACGGTGAGTGCATTCAGATGTTTTTCTCTTTTCATTGCCATTGGAACTTTACAGCATTTCTGCACCTGAATATTTGCACTACCAAAGCAGAGCAAATTTTAGGGCACCTTATCTTCTATGAGGCTAGTGTGGGTATAGTAGTGCCGACCCCTACATCTCACTTTATGGTCTACTGTTGACTTAAGTTTTAAAAGTTTTAACGACAGTGACACTTTAAGCTTTTAGGTGTCACAGTCAATAGTAACCATAACATCCCAGCATCTAGAGAGAGGGTTGGGTCTGTGTATGTTCATCAACATGATTTCAGGATGTAGATTTGTTACGGTAACCAGAGACCTATGCAGGGTTGGAACTACCACTGTAGCAGCAGTAACGGCTGTTACTACATCAGGTAGCCCGATGGCCTGCTCCTACAATAGATCAGGCCCCCTGAGCATGCATCATTTTCAGCAACCAGAAGTCAAGCAGCCTTTTGGGTGCCCCAAATGTCGCTTTAACTGTAGGTGCTCCTAATGAGTGCTTGCAGTTAAATGTGGCACTGTGATTGCAAAGCAGAAAGCTACTGCCCTGCCAATCACTCATGTGGCCGCAGGCAGCACTAAGCTTCCAGCCACAAGAGGCCATTCCCTCCCCCCTTAGTGCTTTGGCTCTGCGAGCTGGGGAAGAAGATCCTAGAGAATTGCAGCTGCCTGCAGAAAAGGTGAACACTATCTGTTGGGTGGGATACTAGGGGAGATGCCTACTATGAGGGACACTATTTATGGGGGGGGGGGATTCCTACCCAGGGGACACTATCTATTGGGGGGAATGACTAGGGAAGATAACTACCATGGGGGCCGCAACCTCCTGGCAGGAATACTAGGGGAGATGTCTACTGCAGGAGACACTACTAGGTAGGGATACTAGAGGAGATGTCTACCATGGGGTATACTAGGGGAGATACCTAACAGATGCTATTTACTAGGGGGGGCTATCTACTGCTAACTATCAGGGGGGTGCCTATATAGGGAAATACTCCACCCCTGGCAAGTGGTTTACCTACAACTAGCTACCAGGGAGACTACCAGGGAATTGCTACATGGAAGATACTACTTACCAGGGGTCTACCTATACAGAGAGGCATAACTTTAATATAGATGCACATAGAGAGGCCTAACTACTATATGACAATGGTGCATGAGTGAGGAGTTTAAAATGTTAGGCAGATTCTGTGGAGATGAGTTATGACTAGGAGAAGTCATCACTATGGCTCAGGTGGATGGGGAAGAAAAGGAAAAGTCTTCTGTAATTCCCTCAGAAAAGACGCCCCCAGTGAGTCACTGCATTTAACTTCACTGTAATCACCAGGCATGTGTAAAAGCTGGTATCAACTCTAATTTGGTCACTGTATGAGGTGATATTGGTCTTTTGTACAGTGGATTTTATTCAGTGACAGAGCTGTGGCATTAGTCAGTATGTGGTGGTATAAGTCAGTATGTGGCAGTATTAGCAAATATGTGGAGGTAATATTTGTCCCTTGTAAACTGGTACTTTTGGTATTATCTGTCTTAGTATACTGGATTTGGTCAGTAATAGTATGGGGCCCTGCCATTTCTAGTTACGCTTTTGGGCCTATGGTATGGAATAATAGATGGCCTGTCATTGTAAGGCAAGGTCCACACTTTGGCTAATATTTGGTCTTCATTTTGGACAATATTATTAGTAAAAGTAATGAACATGGATCCATGACATAAAATCCTTGTGTGATTAAAATATAAATAAATAATTCATAGATAGATATTTTTTTTCCATATGAATATTGTTATTATTTTCTTTGTTATGCTGATATGGCTGGAAAGAGTTGTAATTGCTACTGATTTAATGAGCAGCAACAGAGTTGTTCACTAAGTCAGGAGCATATCCAAAATATGGAGGGGAAAAAAGGTGCAATTCTAATAATGATGGTTATTTGAATGATGGTTTTTGTGTTGGTTCCATTCTTGGTTTTGGCCAAAAAAAAAAATATATATATATATACACACACACTAATATATATATAAAATGAGAGACTTTTTGAACCCAATCTGTTAACATACTTGCTGCCTGCAGATGGCACTAGCTTACTAAGTTATACAGCTCCTATTAGACTTAATAATAACCTTCTCTTAAAGAGAATGTGTCAGGTTCCTGGTGCCTCACGCAACGACTTAAAGGGGTTATCCAGTGCTACAAAAACATAGCCATTTTTGCCCTACTCTTGTCTCCAGGTCAGGTGTGGTTTGCAATTAAGCTCCATTTACTTCAATGGAACTGGGTTTCAAACCCCACCCAATCTGGAGACAAGACAAGTTCAAAAGTGGCCATGTTTTTGTAGCACTGGATAACCCCTTTAACTTAGTTTAGGTCAGTGTTTCTCAACTCCAGTCCTCAAGACCCACCAACAGGTCATGTTTTGCGGATATCCCATACAACCAGCTGGGGCAGTTACTGGTGCACTGACTATAATTATATCACCTGTGAAATCCTCAAAACATGACTTGTTGGTGGGTCTTGAGGACTGAAATTGAGAAACACTGGTTTAGGTAGCTTAGGTAGCATTTTCATGGTAACAGGTTCCCTTTAACTCTTAGAAGACCGGGCTAATTTCAATTTTTGCATTTTCGTTTTTCACTCCTTGTGCTTAAAAGGTCATAGCACTTGCATTTTTCCACCAAGAAACCCACATGAGCCCTTATTTTTTGTGTCACTAATTGTACTTTGCAATGACTGGCTGAAATTTTTCATAAAGTACACTGCGAAACCAGAAAAAATTCAAAGTGTGGTGAAATTGAAAAAAACAAACCCATTTCTTTTATTTGGGGCATTTTCTTTTTTACGCTGTTCGCCCTGGGGTAAAACTGACTTGTTATATATGTTCCTCAAGTCGTTACGATTACAATGATATGTAACATGTATAACTTTTATTGCATCTGATTACCTGTAAAAAATTCAAACCATTGTTAACAAATATATGTTCCTTAAAATCGCTCTATTCCCAGGCTTATATCGCTTTTATCCTTTGGTCTATGGGGCTGTGTGAGGTGTCATTTTTTGCGCCATGATGTGTTCTGTCTATTGGTACCTTGATTGCGCAATGCGCAGATTTTCTGGATTTGATGCAACCAAAAATGCGCAATTTTGAACTTAGGGATTTGTTTGCGCTTACGCCATTTACTGTGCGAGATCAGGAATGTGATTAATTAATAGTTTGAGCGATTACGCACGCAGCGATACCAAACATGTTTATTTATTTGTTTCTTTATTTATTTTTATTTATAACATGGGAAAAGGGGGGTGATTCAAACTTTTATTAGGGGAGGGGGCTTTTTATTAAAAACAACACTTTTTTTTTACTTTTACACTTATACTAGAAGCCCACCTGGGGGACTTTTAGTATAACTACAGTGATCTCTCATACAGATCTATGCTGCATAGATATGCAGCATAGATCGATCAGATAGGCACGTCGATTGCTTCCGGCTGCTGCAGCCGGAAGCAATCGAGTGCAGATTCGGGATCAGCGCCATCAGCTCCCCGGATGGGGTAAGATGTGTGGATCGCTCCTCTGGTACAACGTCCCGATCCTCCCCACTAGACACCAGGGAACGGCTGCATCAAGTAATCGGATGCAGCTGTCAACTTTGACAGCTGCATCCGATTACTGTATTAGCGGGCACAGCGATCGGACCGTGCCCGCTAATAGCCGCGGTCCCGGGCTACGAGCGGCACCACGGCGGTTCAGAGCGCGGGCGCCGCATGGCCCTGCTCTGAATGCATGGAGGCGGCCCTGAACGTATGGGTACGTCCAGGGTAGCCTAAGGGTTAAGGAGGATGTTCAACACTAATGGAAAAAAACAGGCTGGCATAGTGGCTACTGCTTACTTAAGTCCCCCTGGCAAGTTTCGCCGCGATCCGCTCTTTTTTGGGGCCACGGTGGAGTCTATTATATCCAGGCATCTTCTCTTGACTTCCTGGTTCTGATAATGTGCCCACCCACTGTCTCAGACTACATGGACCAGCATGCCATGCAAGCCAGAGCCAGCCCCCCGCTGCTAAGGTCTCCCGCATTTCTTCTAGTTACCTCCCCCTGCCCAGTGATGCTGCTGACTGCAGACGCTCTCCATATAAGTCAGTGTACCTCATCTAATATACTGCTGTTTGCTTGTAACAGTCAGTTACTATACTTATTGCAGCTGCTTGCAGCATTGGGTCACACAGACATATGGATCCTGCAGCTGCTGCTGGACTGCATGCACTGGGACTAAGCGGGGGTGGGGCCAGGCCTGGTCCTCACCTACAGTAAGCACTGCTCTCTCTGCTCCATCAGCATCTGACTGCCCCGCCCCTTGTCTTCTAAGCCCAGAGAGGAGGAGGGCCAGGCACAGAATACAAGTGGGTATGCTTTCTGCCCCATCCATCCCATCTGTGTGACACCTTCAGCCCTGCTAGACATAGGGGGTAACACATTCAGCTCTGCTACATCTGGGGCTGGTGACGCATTCAGCTCTCCTATATTTGTGGAGTAATTCAGCAGCTATGAGAGGGGATTCTATTGGCTGAGACAGTGCATGTGATGGAGGTCCTGCAGAGCTCTGTTATTGTCCAAATAGGAACATGTGACAATTGGACCAATCAGAATGCATATGCAGATTAGCCACATGGAGCAAGTGCTGCTTAGCATTAAGAAGTCGCTGTGTGATGTATTGACATAAAATGGCGTCCTTTAAGTTAGTGGTGGCGACAGTAATTGAAAATTTTAGAACTACATGACTTCCTGGGCTGCAGGAGACGGATGAAAAGTGCAGAAAAATGCCAGGACTGGTATTAGAAGCACATGGTAGTAATGTATAAGATGGGGAAAGGGAGAGAATGGAGAGAAAAAGATTTAAATCAGACAACCCCTTTAAGGATTAAAATCCAGGGACCTCCTAGACCCCTTTCTAGACAGCACCTAACTGGTTTCAGTGTAAGGATTTACTCTCCAAATCATGAGAATTGTAACAGTGAGATTTTTGTGAAATTCTACTGAGATTAGAAAATAAATAAATGAGACAACTTGTACTCTAATAGTCCATTCCATATTCACGTCTATGTTAGTCGACAATAATATTATACTCACATACACGACTGCACAGATAATCAAACCTAAAATACAAACAACATATGATTAGATCACACAGAATGTAATAACACCAAACCTACCAAATAACATCCAATCAGACAACATTTGCTGACTCCTCTTAGCTATCCTTTATTGGCCATTATTGCCATAATTTTGAATCCAAATAATGGCCGTCATTATAAAATAACGGCCATTATTTAGACTCCAAAAAGATGTCCATCAAACGTCTTTTTGACATAGAATGACTGCAGCAAATCCAATATCTTGAATATTTTGATGTGGATTACCTACAGATCTGTAGCAATATCCACATATTCCACAAAAGAAAATAAATTAATTAATTTTAAAAAGTTCGAGAGAAAAAAAAAAAACTGTTACAAGCTACAACAGTGACAAAACATCTCCAGTTATTCACTAAAGACGGAGAGGCCATTTATGGGAACACAGCAATATCTCACTGTAACTTATCACGACCCTGCAGAACTGTCCACAATTTGGCCACTGTTGCTTCAGGACAAACTGCACATGGGTCCTAATACGTGGGTACAGTGAGTAACCTGCTTTCACCATCTCCCCACCACTTCTCTGATGCCAATACTCCATTACCTTCATCACGGCTGGAATATTTTAAGGGCTCTGACGATCTTAATTTTGTTGATTTATGTACCTTCTTTTGTGCACCCCTGATGACGTCACCGACTAGGGTGACAGAAACGCGTAGGGTATAGGTGACGGTACTGACAGTGACAGGACATGCTGCAACATATATGGGATTGCATGTCCATAACAGATAGTGACCTGCACGTACTACAAATGAATAACAGGACACGCTGTGACATATATGGGATTTAAAGGACAACTCCCGCGGGACCCCCCCCCAAAAAAAAAAAAAACACAGACACACACAGACAACATACTCACCATCCCTCCGGTGATGATCCCTACTCGATTCGCTCGCCGTCCGCCTCTCCGTCGCCGCCGTCTGCCATCCACCAATGTCTCTGACTTCCGGGTCCAGGAGATGGAAAAGGCTGCCAGTGCGCTTGCGCACCGGCTTTTTCATTGGCTGGAGCGCATCACATGGCTTCCAGCAAGCTCAGCCAATCAGGGCTAAGCAAGCTGGAAGCCATGTGATGTGCTCAAGCCAATGATAAGGCTGCTGGTGCGCATGTGCACCAGCAGCCTTTTCCATCCCATTCACTTTCTATGAAGACGCCGAGGAGGAAAAAGACCCGGACTGCCCCCTGAATCTGACGTCGTCGTCAACAGATGCCGCCAGGGAGAAGAGGACTGTGACGACCGTAATAGGTAATGTATATATTCTTTAACTTCCGGGGGGATTTTTTCGTGGGAGTTGTCCTTTAACGTCCCTCAACAGATAGTGACCTGTACGGACTACAAACAAACAATACCAACAATATAGAACTGAGCAGTGTATCCCAACTACTGTAGCATCACCCTATCCTTGGCTGAGGACGCATGGGGACTATTTGACGGTCTATATCAATATTTTTGTCTGGTGCTTTGGTATTACCCTTTGGAGAGATAGTGCGTCATGCACACTGTATATATTGTATAGCAATTCATGCACTCAATTTTGTTATTTGTATTGTATACCTAGTATACTTTTTTTATCTTGCATACCAATAAAGGTTATTTTTTAGCTCATTTTCCTCTATTTCCTATTTGTATATTCGATAGCCTGGGATACGTTATATATATGGTCAGTATACCTCAATTATACTTACTGTTTATACTAGATTTGGTCAGTAACAATATGGTGGTGATGGTAGTGGTTGTGGTGTGGCGGTAATATTTCCCTCTTGTATACTGGTATTATTGGCAATATTGGTCAGTATACAGGATTTGGTCAGTAATGTCGGTCTTGGCTGATACATATATATATATATATATATATATATATATATATATATATATGTATATATATAAGCAAAAACAAAATCCAACAGCACCTTAGAGATACTCCGGGTACGATCACAAAGTAGAAAATTGGGATGCACGCAGGAGGGCTCACAATCCTCGGTATGAGCGCTAACTAACATCTAAAAAGGGATTTCCACAGCATCCAATGTGCAAACGGTGTGTTTTGTTCACACATCAGGGTACAAAAATGCAACGTTTCGGCCTCCTGGTCTTTGTCAAGCATGACAAAGGCCAGGAGGCCGAAATGTTGCATTTTTGTACCCTGATGTGTGAATAAAACACACTGTTTGCACGTTGGATGCTGCGGGAATCGCTTTTTTGATATATATATCAATAGCATTGCTTGGTCGAGGCCCAAGTTGACAGTCTGCAGCCCTCAGGAAATGCTGGGAGTTGTAGTACAGTAAGGAGAGGATTCTCTGATAACTGCCGCTGTAGACAGATGTATTGCTGGACCTTCAGGGCTGGTTGTCACCCACAGATTGCAGCCACCAAGAGACTCTGCACACAATGAGTTATTAAAGGGTTGTCCACTCAGAAACTACAACTCCCAGCATACCCTGAGAGCTTTATAAATGTAGGGTATTCTGAGAGTTTTAGTCGACTGAAAATGTTGTTCACAAGGGATTTGTCACAGATACAGATGATTTCAGGAAAGGAGCGGGTCAGCATGTCGTGTCTCACCGTTTCTATATTGGTGGGCGCCAAGGATCATTTCCTCTGGTGGGCCCCAGGTACCCCAGTCCGACACTACAGAGTGTACAGAGATTGGTGTGGAGGGGGCCAGAGAAGCAAAGCCATTTTTTTTATTGCAGTAGAAAATCCCCTACAAAATAAACATCAACCTTGGGCCCCATAGTAAATATCTGAGTGCCCCTCCCCCTCCCAAATGACTACTAAGCCATCAAGTGTAGTCATAACTGCAAGCGTCCGTCAGTTAAAGGGACATTTGCTGATCCCGGATGGCCTGCTCGGCCACCTAGTGCTGCAAATTATGACAGCTCAGGGAGCCCAGTGTATTGCAGGAGCAGGCCATGGGGCCCCCTGGTACGGTTGTCCCCCATAACAGCCGCTATGGCTGCTACAGATAAACCCCTCTCTACAGCTACACATAGCTTAAATACCACAGCAGAAAATCTGCAAGCTTTTCTCACTCAAATCCACAGCAGAAAATCAACACCAAATTGTGCAGATCTTTTAGCAGGAGATTTTACGGCAGATTATGCAAAATAAATAAACGTTTTAATTATCTTTTTTTTTTTTTTTTTACAGATTATGCTTTCTCCCATAAAGTCAGTGGAGAGACCCCACAAAAATCTGCATAATGGACTTGCTGCAGATTTAAAGTCCACATCCTAGATCAATTTCTACACAGACATTGTGCAGTTTTTTATGCACAATATTTATATTTATATGTTTATATTTATATTTTTATAAGGCTGTTTTTTTTTTGTTTTTTTTAAATCTCATCTATAATCCAATAATAAATGCTGTTGATTTTCCACATGGTGTGACCCTACCCAACACTTACAAATGACTTTCTGTATTCATCATAAAGTTACATCAGTGTGGTATTAAAGGGAACCAATCACGCCGAAATTGCCCCCATTGATAAGGAAGCGTGCTGGTACATCAGCCAGCACGCTTCCCAAACATCCCCCTGTCCCCTCCGTCCCCTCTTTTGTTAGCCCGTAATCTTACTTTTGTGATGTCCCGCGCCGTATGCTAATCAGCCCCAAGTAGTCAAGGTGGGCTGAACTAGTCAAGGTGGGCTGTACTAGTCACGGTCCTGGGCGCTGTAATCACGCCCAGAGGGGCGTGATTCAAAGACCTTCGCTCCGCCGACGTCATCTCTCGCCCACGTTCACGTGGGCGGCGCGCCGCGTCTTTCGCATGCCGCGCATGCGCAGTACGGCGGGAGAAGACGCTGACGTACTGCGCGTGCGCGGCGTGCGGAAGACGTCGGCGGCGCTTGCGTTCCAACGCCGACGTCTTCCGCACGCCGCGCACGCGCAGTACGTCAGCGTCTTCTCCCGCCATACTGCGCATGCGAAAGACGCGGCGCGCCGACGACGTGAGCGCGGGCCAGAGATGACGTCGGCGGAGCGAAGGTCTTTGAATCACGCCCCTCTGGGCGTGATTACAGCGCCCAGGACCGTGACTAGTACAGCCCACCTTGACTAGTTCAGCCCACCTTGACTACTTGGGGCTGATTAGCATACGGCGCGGGACATCACAAAAATAAGATTACGGGCTAACAAAAGAGGGGACGGAGGGGACAGGGGGATGTTTGGGAAGCGTGCTGGCTGATGTACCAGCACGCTTCCTTATCAATGGGGGCAATTTCGGCGTGATTGGTTCCCTTTAAGTTCAAGACCCATTCATGTAGTAAAAAAATATCATCAACCTTCTGAAAGGCAAATTTTAGTTACTTCTAGCAACATTGTAAAAAAGGCTCAGAGAACAATTTTGTACTTACAAACTATGAATGTACTCGCTACTGAAATTATCCAGACTTGGCCGTGTCTTGGTGAATCTGGATAAAAGAATAATTTTGGTAAACAGAACTTTGTTAAGTTATAAACTGATTAATGACGCTACTATTTACAGCACAAGCAAGTTTGTCAAATGCAGTTTCAGGGTACGTTAACACAATGGTTTTTGAGGTGAAAATATAGCTGCATTTTGATCATTACGGGCGTAAAAACGATCATTATTTTTTTAGCCCATAACTATCAATATTATAACCATCCAAATAATAAACATGCTCAATATTTACCACTTGCTTTTGCAAAATACGCCAATTAGTTTTTTTCATCTGTTCCAGCCTTAACTGGTGGTTTTGACATTATATCCCATTTATTCTGTATAATTTTTTCTCTTTAATTAGATTAATAAGAAAAAAAAAGTTTAACTTACGGTTACTGCACACTGCGTTTTTGGTGGGTGTACATTCTTCAGCGTATACATCACACCTAAAATACCAACAGAAAAATTTGCATAAAACTGTGCAAATGTAAAATTATGTGTCAGGCTTTGCTATGATGGTACTGTGTCTTACTCTTTGGGTATGTTCACACTGAGTAAATCAGGCGGAATTCTGCGTCGTAACTTTCTGCTGCGGAATCCTGCCTGTCTCAGTGTGACACTGCTTCTCTATGGTGGAGCGTGCGCTCCTCCACTCAAAGAAGTGACATGTTCTTTCTTTGAGCAGAGAGCGGCGGTAGTGGAGGAGCGCACACTCTCCTATAGACAGGCTATGGCACACTGAGGCAAACGGGATTCCGTAGCGGAAAGTTTCACCGCAGAATTCTGCCCGGATTACTCAGTGCGAACATAACCTTTAACAGGAAGTGTATGACTATCCCTGTTCTCCTCTATCCTGCTCCTTGAACACCTATGGGAAGTTTCTTTTCCCTGCAGCTTCCTTGCTTTAGTTTTGGGCAAAAGTAAGCTTCTATTTGACATAAATCACAAGCAAAGTTGACCTGGCCCTCTAGTTGCAGCAGTAGTGGCCAGAGTGCTCTGAACCTCAGATTGGGCCGAAGGTTAGTCTTCCAACAAGACAATGACCCTAAGCTCACAGCTAAAATAACAAATGGTCTTCAGAACAACCATTCTTGACTGGCCCAGCCAAAGCCCTGACCTAATCCCAATTGAGCATCTCTGGAGAGGCTTGAATATGGCATCCACCAACATTCACCATCCAACCCTAAGGGAACAGGGGAGGATCTGCAAGAATGAATGGCAGAGAATGCCAAAATCCGTGTGTGAAAAACTTGTTGCATCATTCCCAAGAAGACTCATGGCTGTACTAGCTCAAAAAGGAGGGGGGCTTCTACTCAATACTGAGCCAAGGCTCTGAATTCTTATGAACAGGTGATATTTCAGTTTTTCTTGTTTGATTCATCTGCAAAAATATTTACATTTCAGTTTTTTCTGTCAAGATGGGGTGCAGAATGTACATTAATGTGCAAAAAAATTACTTTTTTGAACTTACCAAATGGCTGCAATGAAACAAAGTGTGGAAAATTTAAAGGGTCTGAATGCTTTCCGTAAGCACTGTATATACATAGCAGACTGGATACCCATCACACAGACAACATCCTGACACTGGTCCCAGCTAAGGGCTTTGTCTCTGGCAGCAAGTGGCAATAAAGAAGACTATAGGGATGAGCACAGGTGATTAAATGTTAAGGGGGCACATTGAACGAATAAGATTTCCCTACTTTACTGCAAGTCCATAAAGACTTTCCTTTTTGTGAAAGTGTCCCATAAATTCCAAGAGAAATGGCAAGTATGAGTGTACAGTGGTGCAAAGTGAATGCCCAGGACAATTATTACATATATAAATAGTCGATAATATTTTACACTCTTACTTTTCGCAATGTTTACACTGTGTGCAGCCAGCAGATCCAGCAACTTCCTGGTCACAGAAGAAACTTTCTTTACATCTGCATACAGTATTGTGGTTTATTGTACAGGCTTCCAGCACTTCTTGACCTGGAAATCATAAAGATAAGTAGCAATATTTATATCCAGCATGTAATCCAGATATTAGGATTATTGGTTACGTGATACATGTTTAACAGAATGTGACCGGACATTGTCTGCCAAGGCTGTGCTTGTAATTGGAAAAACTCCCCTGCTTCTCACCATTGTAGGGCCTGTAGAGGGATTGTCTCAACACAAAATGACGATAACCTATCAATAATCTGATCACTGCAGATCTAACTTCTGGAAAGGCACTAGAATGAAACTGAAATATCTTACTGAGACTATCCCTATCATCAACAGGGGAAAAAACACTTCTGGTAATTTACATACAGCTGTTAGTAAGAGATAGAGCAGGAATAAATCACGTTACACATAATATTGTATCATATAACCCAAAGTTATCAATACACATTTCGCTTTTTTTTCTTTCACTTTTATTATTAGACATTTATTGTCTCACATTATCAGGTTCATAGACAAGTTCCTATTGTCTTATGTAATAGAAAATGGAGCCCTGGGCAATATGCAATGTATTGTCCCCAACTTAGGAGTAGTGCCCACACCTCACCTCAGCAATATGCAAAGCAGTGCCCCCACCTCACCTACTATGGAAAGTATTGCCCCCACCTAATATCCCCTTTAGTATTACTTAAAGGGAACCTTTCAGCTGTAATTTATGTTCCAAACTGCTAACACTGTTAGGCTTTATCCCCATGTTCTATGATTACAGTCCATAAACTAACAGATTCCCTTTAATCATATCATGTGTAGAGCAGCATGTGAAGCCACAGCAGCAACTAGAATTAGGGAAGAACCAAAAAGAGGATAGAAAAGAGGCAATGTGTGGTCATAGGGGCTGATGAATGCGAGTGCAGCCATATTGTAACCAAGGGAGACCACAAGCAGCCTGTTCAGAGAGTTGTACGAGGGTCTGGTAGCTGGTGATCTGTGACTGGGAATGTCCACAATCACAGCAACACTGACGATTGTCATTACATTTGGAAAGCTGGTTTTATAGACTTGGTACAAATTGTTACCATTCAAGCTAAGAGCCTTTCCTGAATGGGATAAGTCAAGTAAAAAGTTGTGAGTTGACAGCACCACACTGTATAAGCTTCCTTGCCACCACTTCCCAAAACTTGTGTGTGAGCCCTGTTACAGTCCTACCCTTGTTGATGTGGGTTGCTTTCTTGAGCTCCTTTTAGTGGGTAAGCATCTTTGGAGTTGGTGGTAAATTGGAAGGGGAGAATTCATCAGAAATGAAATCCAAAAAATTCTCTATGCTAAAGTACACCATGCTAAAACAATTGTGGGCCATACCCATTCAGATATTCAGATACTAACTGCTCTAACTGTAGGCTTTATGCTTGTCTAAAGAAGTGGGTGGTGTGGGAATACTTAGAAGGTAGGAGAACAAGTGTAGAAAATGTCTTAATATATAATACATAGAAACAGAGAAGATTGTTGGCAGAAAAGGACCACATTACTATATTACATACCTGACACAGTGTCACACTGCAAACATATATGGCATTGATTGTAGACATTGTCTCTATCCATGTAATCTACTCCTTGTGTACAAGGCTTGCATTCTGGTTCACCGTGTTCCTCTTTGCAGTCAGACTTTGCATATGTTCCTATTAGAAAGCAGACAAGAGATTGTCAGGAAGCCGTGTATTTTTTGACAAATTTAAAGTGCACGATCAGCCGACAAATGAGCATTTTCTTGCCTATCAGCTGATTGCTGGCCTTGTAACATGGGGCAATATCTGATTAGGCAGAGAATCGCTCTGTATGGCAATTATGGTGTCAGGAGGATTACCTGTACTATATGACTTGGTTATGGTAGTGTTCCCCAATATGTGGGTCCCCAGCTGAAGCAAAACTACAGCTACCATCGTGATCTGACAGCTGCAACTACAACACCCAGGGCCGGCGCCAGCACCCGGCATACTCGGGCAAGTGCCGGAGCCCACAGTGCCTCAAGGGGCCCTCCGGCACTTGCCCACACCATCTCTTCCCCTCTCACTTCCCTCTCACTGCGCGCACGCACACTGACACACATTGCACTGTGTGCAGGTGGTGCTGTGCTGTGAGCGCACACATCATTACCTGAGGCTGTGGGGGGGATGACCCAGGCGCAGGGATGAGGGGGGCACTGGTGAGCCACTGAAGTCATATTGTGGCTCCTCCAGGCCTCTCTGTGCGTCGGACCAGAGGAGAGGGGGGCGGGGCACACTGCACGGCAGCCTGTGCTGCCTGCCCCCTCCTCCATATAGGAGGATAATAAGTATATAATACACAGCTGTATACCTACACAGAATGGTGAGAGATATATACACTCATACAGGAGGATAATAAGTATATAATACACTGCTGTATACCTACACAGAATGGTGAGAGATATATACACTCATACAGGAGGATAATAAGTATATAATACACTGCTGTATACCTACACAGAATGGGGAGATATATACACACTCATACAGGAGGATAATAAGTATATAATACACTGCTGTATACCTACACAGAATGGAGATATTATCCTCCTGTATGAGTGTGTATATATCTCTCCATTCTGTGTATTATACAGCAGTGTATTATATACTTATTATCCTATTGTATGAGTGTGTATATATCTCTCCATTCTGTGTATTATACAGCAATGTATTATATACTTATCCCCCTGTATGAGTGTGTCTTTATCTCTCCATTATGTGTAGGTATACAGCAGTGTATTATATACTTATTATCCTCCTGTATGAGTGTGTATATAATACACTGCTAATCACCTACACAGAATGGGGAGATATAAACACACTCATACAGGAGGATAATAAGTATATAATACACTGCTGTATACCTACACAGAATTGAGAGATAGAGACACACTCATACAGGAGGATAATAAGTATATAATACACTGCTGTATACCTACACAGAATGGAGAGATATATACACACTCATACAAGAGGGGGATAATAAGTATATAATACACTGCTGTATACCTACACAGAATGGGGAGATATATACACACTCATATAGGAGAATAATAAGTATATAATACACTGCTGATCACCTACACAGAATGGGGAGATATATACACACTCATACAGGAGGATAATAAGTATGTAATACACTGCTGTATACCTACACAGAATGGGGAGATATATATACACACTCATACAGGAGGATAATACGTATGTAATACACTGCTGTATACCTACACAGAATGGGGAGATATATACACACTAATACAGGAGGATAATAAGTATATAATACACTGCTGTATACCTACACAGAATGGGGAGATATATACACACTCATACAGGAGGATAATACGTATGTAATACACTGCTGTATACCTACACAGAATGGAGAGATAGAGACACTCATGTGATGCCACATGATTTGCTATACAAAGGGGCCCGCTGAGGCTCTGTCGCCCAAGGGCCCTCCAAAACCTGGAGCCGGCCCGGACAACACCTATCCTGATCTGACAGCTCCAGCTACAACTCGCATCCTGATCTGACAGCTGCAAGTTCAACTTCCATGCTCATCTAACAGCTGCAACTACAACTCCCACCCTGATCTCACAGCTAAAACTACAACTCTAACCCTGATCTCACAGCTGAAATTGTGGTGGGTATGTCGGGTGTTTTGTTGTGAGCTCAGCCAGGGATGTTTTTTGTCGTGACGCCAGTGCTACACCCTAACCTCACAGATGGAACTACACCTCCCACCCTGACCTCACAGTTGGAACTACAACTCCCACCCTGACCTCACAGTTGGAACTACAACTCCCACCCTGACCTCACAGTTGGAACTAAAACTTCCGTCCTTATCTGACAGCTGGAACTACAAATCCCATCCTGATCTCACAGCTGGTACTACAACACTACAATTCCCATCCTGATCTTACAGCTAGAACTACAACTCCCACCCTGACCTCACAGTTGGAACCACAACTTCATTCCTGATCTGACAGCCGGAACTACAACACTACAACTCCTATTCTGGCCAGACAGCTGAAACTAAAACACTACAACTCCCATCCTGGTCTGACAGGTAGAAGTACAACTTCCACCCTGATCTGACAGCTGGAGGCTACCAGAGCATGATGGTTGTGCTAGTTTTGAAACAGCTTTAAATGAGCAGGTTAGTTAGGTTTTAGGGACTACCTGCCGGGGTGTTACCTGGATCCATAGCTAAGGTCAGTGTTGTACAGCTGCTGACCTGCCTGACCTCCTCTTTTAGCATCTCTACATCTCCCTATGATAACTCACCAGACCAGGGGGGCCCCCAGGAGCCAGCCCCAGGCTCAGCAGCCGAAAACGGTGTGGCTGGTAAAGGGGGCAGGGCCTTAGCTGACCTCTGCCCCTATCTGCACGGAAGTACCGTCAGAATGTATGCCCCCCCCCCCCCCCATATGTCTCTGTATATAGAAAAAAAAAATTGGGTTTAGAAGGCAAAAGGGAAAACATGCAAAGTAAAAGGTCACAAAGGTCATTCATGGGAATAAGAGGGAGAAAAAACAGGCAGAGGACGGCGCCTCGTGTGATACCGCAAATGTTGGTGGTGATAAGAAAAGGGAAGTTGCAAGGCTCACCTTGTTGCCCCTTGGGCTTAGTGCGTATCACCCTGATGTTAGGGTAGGTAAGTAGAAAGGTGATCCAAATGTAGGTCCAGGCGAGGATCCTTCTGATGCGGTGTCAGGCTGCATAAGCTAGTTGAGGGTACATGAACGGGATGCTCCCAAAAAGAGGGGTCCGTGTGGACAAGAAGCAAAAGTAAAAACAGGAGATGGCTGGAAACAGCCGTACCCGAATGATAACCAGCGCTGCCCAACAAAGTATTCAGGAGTAAAGTGAGAGTAAAAAATGTAAACATTTATTAAATAATGCACATATTCAAGTTTCAAGAGTACTAGGCTCTCTTCATCAGATTGAGTGCATGGTACAGGTAGTAACAACAAGGTTTAAATACATAAAAGGGCGCCAATCACGCCCACTAGCTGAGAGAGAAAAAAAAGTGTAAACAATAACACACTGGACACACATGTGAAAGCAGAATAGCGGGATGGAACTGTATAGTGATCATATGGATATCGGTGATTGTATAGTCTGGGGAGCGGATAGCCACTATATGATATGGATAGAAGGATCATCAGATCTTTAATGTGCCGTGGCTTAGGCAGCGCAAAGAATGATATAAATCTCGGGCCGCTATCTCAGGCTGCTATCGGGGCTGACAGCGGTCACATGACAAGAGAAGACCAATGGCAGATGGAGGAGTGTCCGTACGGCAGCCAATGGGGGCCGGGGAATTACGCTGTCTAGGATGACAGGAGTCATGTGACCCGAGGCGACCAATAGTCTGTAGGGGAGTGTCCGCGCGGTGGCCAATGAACGCTGGGGAATAACGGAGATGCGGCTAAGCCGGGCGGCTACAGAATCATCACTGGGCTGGGTAAATAGAATGATAGTAAAGCGTTAATGTATGTTAGAATCTGTTGGGATTACATGTTATGATTAGACCGGAGACCCATGTCGGCAGACACCACATCTCGCAGATAGCTGTCAGAGCTAGTGGGGACACGTGACAATAGGAATCCAATAGCTAAAAAGGAAAACATCCAAATGGCCAATAGGAGTGGAGGGGCCCTGAGCTGTTGCATGGATGAAGGGATAGAAAGTAGCAAAGAGTGAGATAATGAGTACACAGATACTAGTAGCGCATAGAAGCTAAATAATAGCGCATAGAAGCTAAATAATAGCGGACATACAAATACTCAGGAATACATCATGATTCATATAAGTATATACCTGCAAAGGGAACACAATATAAATATAAAAACTAAAGAGTAGTAAATATAAATAAAAGTATATATATATATATATATATATATATATATATATATATATATATTGATATACATGAAGGTAAAAGGACATGGGTGGTCAGAGATTCCAGAGCCTGAGAAAAAGGGAAAATTTCTGGATATTTAAATTAAAAACACTCATTCCCCAGGGTTTAAACGAATACATTGAAAATGTGTATTAATCCATGCTCTCTTTACATTAGTGGCATCTCTGTTACAAAGGATATTGAGCTCTATATTTAGATATTCACTTGTGTGTACTCATGTATCCACCCGGTTGCGCACCTATGCTTTCCTTTTTTTCTTCACATATACGTATTTATATATATATATGCATGTATTCGTTTATCTAGGCATTTAATTATATTTTTTTAGGCATTCTTTTAAGCATATTATGGTCCTTTTACCTTCATGTATATCAATATATATATATATATATATATATATACTTTTATTTATATTTACTACTCTTTAGTTTTTATATTTATGTTGTGTTCCCTTAGCAGGTATATACTTATATGAATCATGATGTATTCCTGAGTATTTGTATGTCCGCTATTATTTAGCTTCTATGCGCTATTATTTAGCTTCTATGCGCTACTAGTATCTATGTACTCATTATCTCACTCTTTGCTACTTTCTATCCCTTCATCCATGCAACAGCTTCGGGCCCCTCCACTCCTATTGGCCATTTGGATGTTTTCCTTTTTAGCTATTGGATTCCTATTGTCACGTGTCCCCACTAGCTCTGACAGCTATCTGCGAGATGTGGTGTCTGCCGACATGGGTCTCCGGTCTAATCATAACAAATAATCCCAACAGATTCTAACATACATTACCGCTTTAATATCATTGTATTTACCCAGCCCAGTGACGATTCTGTAGCCGCCCGGCTTAGCCGCATCTCCGTTATTCCCCAGCGTTCATTGGCCACCGCGCGGACACTCCCCTACAGACTATTGGTCGCCTCGGGTCACATGACTCCTGTCATCCTAGACAGCGTAATCCCCTGGCCCCCATTGGCTGCCGTACGGACACTCCTCCATCTGCCATTGGTCTTCTCTTGTCTCGTGACCGCTGTCAGCCCCGATAGCAGCCTGAGATAGCGGCCCGAGATTTATATCATTCTTTGCGCTGCCTAAGCCATGGCACATTAAAGATCTGATGATCCTTCTATCCATATCATATAGTGGCTATCCGCTCCCCAGACTATACAATCACCGGTATCCATATGCAGGGCCGCCATCAGGAATTTCGGGGCCCCATACAACCAAAGTGTCTGGGCCCCCCACATTGATAAAAAAAAAAATTGTGTGTTTGACCCACGCCTTGCTGGGAGGTATAATTTGGTTCTGATCAATTCTAGAGAACTGGCTCATATACCCCATTTTCCCCAGTGGCTTAAAATGTAACCTCTGTTATACAGTTATAAAATTGTAGAAACTAAATGTGAACAAGGTGCAATTTAAATGTCACCATACAGACACTTACTTGTATAGCTGCCTCTTGTGCTCTGTATGCAGTGCATTATATTCACCCTTGCAACGTACAATTTATAGCGTGTCTACAAGCCCAGCGGGGCTCATTATGATGGACACTAAAACTTATACAAGAGTGGGGTAGGGGTTCCCTGTATTCAGAATGCTGTTGAGTACTAGGCAATGCCCCGTTTGGGGTTATTGAATTTCGAGGGTCTGGGGGGCTGTTTGATTTGTATATGTTCACCAATATCCCCCCCCCGGTATGCTCACTAACATAGAATATGTTGATAAGGCTAATATAATGAGGCTGTTCCATGTTAGTGAGCATATACAAATCACACCCCCCCCCCCCCAGGCAGACTAGTTTATCTCACCCAAGCCAGTGATAGGGAATACATGGCGGTGAGAACGCTTCCTGTTTGTGCAGCAGAGGTGTCTTTATCCTGCTCTGCATAGACCCTCGAAATTCAATAATCCTAGACGGGGCATTGCCTAGCACTCAACAGCATTCTGAATACAGGGGAACCCCTACCCCACTCTTGTATAAGTTTTAGTCTCCATCATAATGAGCCCCGCTGGGCTTGTAGACACGCTATAAATTGTACGTTGCAAGGGTGAATATAATGCACTGCATACAGAGCACAAGAGACAGCTATACAAATAAGTGTCTATTTGAATTGCACCTTGTTCACATTTAGGTTCTACAATTTTATAACTGTATAACAGAGGTTACATTTTAAGCCACTGGGGAAAATGGGGTATATGAGCCAGTTCTCTAGAATTGATCTCACACACAGACACCAGCACACATGTATACACACATACAGACACCAGCACACATGTATACAGACACCAGCACACATGTATACAGACATACAGACACCAGCACACATGTATACAGACACCAGCACACATGTATACACACATACAGACACCAGCACACATGTATACAGACACCAGCACACATGAATACAGCACAGATAACACAGTGATATCTCTGAGTACAGATAATGTAGATGTCACCTGCAGTCCTATGTAACACCACAGATAACACAGTGATATCTCTGAGTACAGATAATGTAGTAGCTGTCACCTGCAGTCCTATGTAACACCACAGATAACACAGCAATATCTCTGAGTACAGATAATGTAGTAGTCACCTGCAGTCCTATGTAACACAACAGATAACACAGTGATATCCCTCTGAGTACAGATAATGTAGATGTCACCTGTAGTCCTATATAACAGCACAGATAACACAGTGATATCTCTGAGTACAGATAATGTAGTAGCTGTCACCTCGGGGCGCCCCTACTAAATGATGTTCTACAAAATAAGAAAAGTGTCATACAGTGACTCACAGGTGACGTCTTCTTTGATCTGAGGCGTCACTTTTCCTTTTCCTCTCCATCCGGCCCAGTCCTCCATGATGATTCCTTCCAGATATGTTTCATCTTTTCAGAACCTGCGAGACAAACAATTTAGGCTCCGCACATTTCTAGCAGCTTCCTTTCCTTTCTCCCCCCTGTAGGCTCCCATAGTAACTGCGCTGTTTGGTGTTATGTGCAGTAAAGCGAGTAGGAATGTGGGATGCCCCTGTATGTAGGATCCCCTGCTGTGCCCCCATGAACTAATAATGCCCCTAGAGGTGGCCCCCATGAATTAATAATGCCCCCAGAGGTACCCCCATACACTAATAATGCCCCCAGAGATGCCCCCATGAGTTAATAATGCCCCCAAAGATGCCCCCATGAACTAATAATGCCCCCAGAGGTACCCCCATACACTAATAATGCCCCCAGAGGTGCCCCATACCCTAATAATGCCCCCAGAGGTGCCCCCATATACTAATAATGCCCCCAGAAGTGCCCCCATACACTAATAATGCCCCCAGAGGTGCCCCATACCCTAATAATGCCCCCAGAGGTGCCCCCATATACTAATAATGCCCCTAGAGGTGGCCCCCATGAACTAATAATGCCCCCAGAGGTACCCCCATACACTAATAATGCCCCCAGAGATGCCCCCATGAGTTAATAATGCCCACAAAGATGCCCCCATGAACTAATAATGCCCCCAGAGGTACCCCCATACACTAATAATGCCCCCAGAGGTGCCCCATACCCTAATAATGCCCCCAGAGGTGCCCCCATATACTAATAATGCCCCCAGAGGTGCCCCCATACACTAATAATGCCCCCAGAGGTGCCCCCATACACTAATAATGCCCCCAGAGGTGCCCCATACCCTAATAATGCCGCCAGAGGTGCCCCTAGATACCAATAATGCCCCTAGAGGTGGCCCCCATGAACTAATAATGCCCCCAGAGGTACCCCCATACACTAATAATGCCCCCAGAGATGCCCCCATGAGTTAATAATGCCCCCAAAGATGCCCCCATGAACTAATAATGCCCCCAGAGGTACCCCCATACACTAATAATGCCCCCAGAGGTGCCCCATACCCTAATAATGCCCCCAGAGGTGCCCCCATATACTAATAATGCCCCCAGAGGTGCCCCCATACACTAATAATGCCCCCAGAGGTGCCCCATACCCTAATAATGCCCCCAGAGGTGCCCCCATATACTAATAATGCCCCCAGAGGTGCCCCCCATGAGCTAATAATGCCCCCAGAGGTACCCCCATACACTAATAATGCCCCCAGAGGTGCCCCCATACACTAATAATGCCCCCAGAGGTGCCCCCATGAGCTAATAATGCCCCCCAGAGGTGCCCCCATGAGCTAATAATGCCCCCAGAGGTACTATCATACACTAATAATGCCCCCACAGGTGCCCCCATACACTAATGCCCCCAGAGGTACCCCCATACACCAATAATGCCCCCAGAGGTGCCCCATACACTAATAATGCCCCGAGGTGCCCCCATGAGCTAATAATGCCCCCAGAGGTACCCCCATACACTAATAATGCCCCTAGAGGTACCCCCATATACTAATAATGCCCCCAGAGGTGCCCCCATACACTAATAATGCCCCCAGAGGTACCACCATACACTAATAATGCCCCCAGAGGTGCCCCCATATACTAATAATGCCCCCAGAGGTGCCCCCATATACTAATAATGCCCCCAGAGATGCCCCCAGAGGTGCCCCCCATGAGCTAATAATAACTCACCTAATCCGCGCTGTGCAGGCAGCAGCTCTTCCTCCTCTTCGGGCTCCATCTTGCGAGCCACAGGGACGGGACTTCCGGCAGGCGTGATGACGTCACATGATCTTGCCTGCCGGAGAGGTCACGTTCCGGCCTCCCATAGGCTGCTGGTATGAAGTGCCGGCAGCCTATGGGAGAGAATACAGGAGGAGGACGCTGACAGGTCCTGCTGCTGTATTCTGATCGCTTTAATGTTCCGCCCGCTCAATGTGCGGGCGGAACATCAAAGCGATCAGTGCATCCCGAGAAGCTTCGCGGCCGCAGCTTCTCGGGATGCTCAAAAAAAGGTGGCAAGGGGGGCCGTGCGGGCCCCCCTAGCGTAGCGGACGGGGGGCGGCAGCCGGCGGGCCCCCCCCCATGTCACTTAGGGTCCAGGCCCCATACGGCAGTACCACTTGTACTGCCCTATCGGCGGCCCTGTCCATATGATCACTATACAGTTCCATCCCGCTATTCTGCTTTCACATGTGTGTCCAGTGTGTTATTGTTTACACTTTTTTTTCTCTCTCAGCTAGTGGGCGTGATTGGCGCCCTTTTATGTATTTAAACCTTGTTGTTACTACCTGTACCATGCACTCAATCTGATGAAGAGAGCCTAGTACTCTTGAAACGCGTAATATGTGCATTATTTAATAAATGTTTACGTTTTTTTACTCTCACTTTACTCCTGAATACTTTGTTGGGCAGCGCTGGTTATCATTCGGGTACGGCTGTTTCCAGCCATCTCCTGTTTTTACTTTTGCTTCTCATTCATGGGAATGGTATTTACTGCAGCAGATATGTCAAACCACTAGTGAAATTCAGCTTACCTGCACTACAAACCTTACAGCAGAGAGTTCCTGTATATTGTTCGCCCTCTGGACAGCTCTTGTCTCTCTTCTGCAGCTTATGTAATAAGGACTTAGACTCTGTTCTATTTACATTACTGTTTGGTATGCTAGAGAGCCTATTGTGAGCTAACACCTCAAAACCTTGTATTAGGACCTAGAAAGATAAGAGGATAGATAAAAGCAGTTAATATTGATGTAGACATAGAAGGCTAACAATTAAAAATAAAGGAAACATTACTATGAAAAAAATAAAACAACACCTACAACATAGAAGCATACAGTAGGTCCCTCTAGCCTGCCTATGTGTATATATACTGTAAATATATTTTTATTTTAGGATAGATATATGCTTATACATAAAGGCCGGGTTCACCCTACGTATGTCACTGGCCATTCTGTAACCCACAGAAAGGCTGTAGTCAGTGAATTTCATCACGGACAGTACCTGCCGGGTGAACTTCATTTGTGCTGAATTGGGATGTGGACGCATCCGTGTGCACCCGCATCCCTATTCACCATAGAACACAATGGTGAGTGTGGCCAGAGCCGCACTTTCCATTGTGTGAGCTGTCAGTGTTGTGCGGAAACTATTCAATGAATAGCGGACGCACAAAAGTGACATGTCAGTTTTTCCTGCAGCCACCAGGGATCCCAGCCGAAGTTTATACTATGTGTATACAGTCCAGCCGGGATCCCCTCTGACTGCAGTGCAATGTAACTTTTCTATTAATCATGGCCGTTGTTGCAAATCGGCAACAACCGCAGTGATTAATAGAAAAGTAACATCGTGTGAACGTAGTCATATACAGTATATGCCATGTAAAGGAGTCTTTACTATGGATTTGCTGACCGCAAGTGCTAAAAGTTGATTCCAAGCACCTATTACTCTTTTAGTGAAATAATTTCTCACGTTGCTTCGGCTTGTGCCCCCCGCTAACCTCAGATTGTGTCTTTGTTCTTGTGTATAGCTTCTTATCAAACACACTTCCTTCCTGAACCTCACTGAATGCATATAAAAGGTTTCAATTATTTCCTTTTCTTTTTTTCCTCCAGACTACGCAGATTTAATTATTTAAAACTTCCCTGATCATTTTTAAAATTAAGACCATTTTTAACCCCATTGTTGGACCCAGCCTATTTTGTCAATATATTTTTTTTATCTAGTTACTAACATATTGTAGTAAAGAATTGTCTCTGTTTTGTATGGGGTGGTAAGGGTATATTCGCATTTATAAAATACATACACATTGACCTAAATGGGATTGGTTTAATGGAAAAGACATACATTTCTATTCAAATAAGCTGGACCTAGAGTGTCTGTATATATTTGTATGAGGGTATATTACCATTAGTAAACATAAACAACAGCTGCACTCATCCAAAAAAATTTACTTTGCTCTACAGTTATGTCACTCCAGGCCACTCATCACTGCAGAGTGCCTATAAGGAGGGTGGACGGGCAGGAGGACTGGTGCACAGAGAGCTGTAATACCAACTCCCAATGCACTGAACAATCTAATTAGCATATTAATAAAATGGAGGATTGACGGTGAAGGTAGGAAAACTACTGTATTCTCTAATGTTCCTTCCTGTATGGCAACATAATAGCAGGTTAAATTTTTTCAGTTTGCTGTTAGTTTCTCTTTTAAGACAAGTACCATAGGTACTGTATACGCAAAGGTTAGTGCACAGAAACCATTGTTTATTTTTACATGGCACTTTTAGTTGTTTAAAATTGTACTCACTGGGGAGAAATTATTATAGTCTGCAGACAGTCTGACATGCCGACTGCATTGTCCAAGGTACTTTTTCTTTGTTATTCAATATTTTGGTGCAAGCTGGTTAGTAAATCCCTACCTAGGTGTAAAATGTAAAGTATTACACACCACTGACTTTTTTGTCCCAAAAATTGCATCAGAAATGGGCCTTTTTATTAGCAAACGTATGGGTAAACAAACATCACTCTAGCTACACGCCTTTTCAGGAAACCAACCTCCAAACACGAACATAACAAAGAAGTGTCCCCAGTTTATGGCTAGGTTCACATGTCTTTTTTTGTCGGATCAACGGCAGTTTTTGCTGATGTCCGTAATTTTGAGGTCAAATAACATCCATAATCTCAAAATAACGGATGGTAATTGTACCTCAAATGAGGCACATCCACAAAGACACTTGTCGAACGCCCAAAAAAAGGCGCTGTGTGAACCTAGACTATTAGTAAATGGCATGCACCTGCTGTGCACCAAACATTTCCACCAGAGAGGACAAAAATGTGACACACGAGGAATAGTAAATAAACCACTTAACGTTATTGAATCGAATATTCATGTCAGCAGACTTATAGAGGAGTTTAGAAGAGGCTCAGGGGCATTCTGCATGAGATCACCGCTAATGACCAACATCATTGATTACAACGAAATATATTTCATATCACCACATGTAGAATTGTCCAAACTTTTATGACACTGGCCGTTCTGTGACCCGGCCGTGTCACAGAATGGCCGGTGTTAGTGAAGATCATCCTGGAGGGTACTGCAGTACCCGCCAGATGAACTTCATTTGTGTTAAATTGGGATGCGGATGCACACGGATGCGCCAATTCACCATTGCACACTATGGAGAGTACGGTCGGAGTGGCACTTTCCATTGTGTGAACTGACAGGTCTGTGCAGCCACTATTCAATGAATAGCTGCCACACAAAACTGACATGTCAGTTTTCCGTGCGGCCGTTTGCAATCCCGGCCGGAGCTTATACTATGTGTATACACTCTGGCCGGGATTCCATTAGTTTTTAATGCAAGGTATCTTTTGAATTAATCACAGTTATTGCAAATTGCAACAACGGCTGTGATTAATTAAAAAAATACATTGTGTGAACGTAGCCTTAGGCTATGTTCACACTACGTATCTTTCCGGCCGTAGTGCGAACCGCAAATATACGCACGTAGTTTTGAGGTTGATGCGTTCGCTTGTACGCTCACACTACGTATGAGCTTACGGCCGGATCGTATGCGGCGCCGTAAAAAATTAACAAGACCCTTGTTTGAGGATGGAAATGTTCCAACTCACGGCCGTGGATTTCCATGCGGTCCCGTACGGAGTACTTATTTCAGCCAAATTGAACTTGATTTTTAGATCCAAAAGATTCTGTGAGTTTTATTGGGCTGGGCGAAGATTTCCAAGTAAATGACCTGCCTCAGATCGCTTCGAAACAAGCTAGGGAAGCATAACTGTACTACGGGTGTATGTTCGCAATCCGGCCGCATGTCTATTTTTCCCACGGCCGTACTTTCAGTTGCACATGTACGACTGCGTATGAACTACGGCCGGACTCATACGTAGTGTGAACATAGCCTTAAAATGTACGTAGCCTTAAAAGTTACATAGGTCAAAATAGAGCTATTTTTTTATTTTTTTAAATTACAATATTTTAACCCCTTCAAGACAGAGCCCTTTGATTCACAAAAGTCTGAGTCAGATTAATGCAGTGTTCCTCCCCGCCTTTTAAAGACCAATAGTGCTTTTATTTTTCCACCCACAGGGCTGGTTGGGTGTCATTTTTGTACGCCATGATCTCTAGTTTTTATTAATATCATATTGGTGTAACAGAAAAATTTTGATTACTTTTTATTATTTTTTTGTGTAATTTAATAAAATCAGCAATCGTGGTGCGTTTTTTTTTTTTCAGTTTAGATCGGACAATTCCGCACGCTACGATATGTAATATGTTTATTTATTTATTTGAATAATGGGCAAGGGGGTCTTTTAAACTTTTATTGGGAGAGGGTTTATAAAGGTTTTTTTTTTTTATACTTTTATAAAACTTTTTTTATTACTTTTTTTTTTACTCTTAGCACTGTAAAAGATGCAATCATTAGATTGCATATACTGATCTATATTATGCCATAGCATAGCATAGATCAGTGTTATCGGCAATCTATGTATAGAGCCTGCCTAAGAGCAGACTCTATACATGGATTGCCGAACTAATAGGACGGAGGTAAGGAGCTTACTCCCGCCTGTCGGCACATGCGATCGGGACCCCCGCAGCCGTGCCGATCACTCAGTGACAGATGCTTGATCTGTCACTGAGCACCTTGAGCGCTGTGATCGCTGTAGATCACGGCGTTTAAGGGGTTAATGAGGGTCGGCTGCGAGATCGCAGCTAACTCTCATTACCTCCAGGCTCTGGACATTGATGTGAGCAGGATCGCTCTGCAGCGCTCCCGCTCACATCAGGAAGCCCCTGTAGTCAGGAATGCATATATACCTTCCTACTGCACGGGGTATGTGCAGTAGGAACGTAAATATACATGTTACTGACGGGAAGGGGTTAAAGTAGTTAAAACTAAAGCTATATAAGTTGTGTATGGTAATTTGTATTTTTTTGTTCAGTTTTGCTATACAGTTTACGGTAAAATGAAAGATGTAATTTTTTTTACCCAGCCAAACAGGACTAATTTAACACATATTCATAAACTTTTGCAAAAAACTGATCAAAAAAATTCACCTGCTACTGACCAGACGTAGGCCTGCACCTGTTTTGTGATTTATTTATTTTTTTTATTGCACAAATGAAAAATTGGAAGCAAATTCCAGATTATGCAATGTTTTGGTGAATACTGAAAACAGGTAGTTTATAAAAATTGTGTCAGGAACCAGACGACAGGGACAAGACAAGACAGTGAGCCCTGACACTGAACCCTCCAACTATCCCTACCTACTTGCCTCAAACGGCCCTAGGCAGCTGGAGACAACCACGAAGGCGATCCCTGCACTAGTATAGTTGCACACAGAACAAGACAGGCAAACAAACACAATAAAGAATAGTCAACAGTCCAGGTGACAACAATCGGGCAGCAAAAGTACAAAATCAGAATCCAGTAAATGTAGTCAAAGTACAGGCAATATGTTTAAAGGCGGGCAGCAAGCAAAGGAGGTCAAAGATACAAAGGCAAAGATCAGAAGATGCAAATAACAGAAGACACTAGCAGGCAGAGATTTATGGTGCGTTTACACAGACAGATTTATCTGACAGATCTTGGAAGCCAGAACAAGAAACAGACAATAAACAGGGATCAGGTCATAAAGGAAAGAGTGGGATCTATCCTCTTTTCAAATCCATTCCTGGCTTTGGCTTAAAAAATCTGTCAGATAAATCTTTTTGTGTAAACGCACCCTTATGCTAAGTTTACACGAGGCGATTATTGGCCCGATCGTACGATTAACGATTTCGAAGTAACTATTTTTTTTTAAAACGTTCAGCGTTCAGACGGTACAATATATCGTACGGAAAAAAAATTTGCGATCGTACGCCCGCAGCCCGGCCCGCAGCCCGCCCCCCCCCCCCGCTCAACCACAGCCCCCTGCGCCGCCCTGATCGCCACCCCCGCCGCTCCGATCGCCCCCCCGCCGCCGCTCCAATTGCCACCCCCGCCGCTCCGATCGCCCCCCGCCGCCACTCCGATCGCCCCCCGCCGCCACTCCGATCGCCCCCGCCTCCGCTCCGATCGCTTGAAATTCCCGTCTCAACTCTTCAGCCAATCAATGCAAGGCAGCACTGATTGGCTGAAGGGGAGCCGTTTGAAATTCCCGACTCCCCTCTTCAGCCAATTAGTGCTGCCGTGCATTGATTGGCTGAAGAGGGGATCGTGACCTGATCTTGGTTTATAGTCTGTTCCTGGCTTTGGCTTCAAATCTTTGGCAGATAATCTGTCAGATAATCTTTCTGTGTAAATGGACCCTAATGCTGCGTTTACATGAAACGATAATTGGCCCGATCGTACGATTAACGATGTCGGAGTAACTTCTTTTTTTTTTTTCATAACGATTCATACGAAAAATTCGTTTTGCGATCGTTTCGCGATCACTTAAGCCTATCTCACTCCTTGGATAAATCGGCAAACGACTGTTCACACGGAACGATCTGCGAATTTTTTGTGAACGATCAACGACGATTTGAGAACAAGTTCAAAGATCAAAATGATCGTTCGCTGTGTTTACACGTACGATTATCGTTCGAATTCGATCGTTATCGCTCAAATTCGCACGATAATCGTTACGTGTAAACGCAGCATAAGTCAATATCCAGCAATGAGTGCACAGACTGGGGTTTGTTATATAGAAGGTCAGGGCTCTGGTCCAGGACATAATTGAACTATTCCCCTGATCTCCGAACACAGACACCTGAGAACAAAACAGATCCACTGGCAGGAGGACCTGTCAGTCACAGCAGAACTAAAACACAGATTAACCCTGACATGGCCAGACAGAACTCAGCAGGTGAAGTTGGGTGTGTCCACCAAACAAAGTAAGCAGATAAACCAGTGTTCAGACACTGCAAAACAAAACACAGAAACAGAATACAAGAAATCAGCGCCTTCTCGGCCGCACAGCACGAGCTGAGGGGCGCATCACACTCTGCAGAGATACCATTCTGACAAATTGCATCTAAAAAATTTTGCATCTAAAAAATAGACACAACACCCTTGATGCTGATGCTTCTGGCCCGTTCTCTTCAGTGACCGGCTGCTCAGCCATTCACTGACTGACACAGGACAGCCCTGCGGCTACTGGTTGGCTGAGCTGCCTGTCACTGAACGATATATCGTATGGAAAATTTGTTTTGCAATCGCTTAAGACTCGCACATAGGAAAAAATCGGTGAACGACTGTTTACACGGAACGATCTGCGAATTTTTTGCAAATGACGAACGACGATTTGAGAACATGTAAGATCAAAATGAACGATTTCTCGCTCGTCGCTTGATCGTTTGCTGCATTTACACATGCGATTATCGTTCGGATCGTTATCGTGCAAATTTGCATGATAATCGTTCCGTGTAAACGCAGCATTAGTGTAAACTTTATCATTATCATTACACTCATTATCAGCCATCGGCCACACATGTCAGGGGCTGATTTAAGCACATTTAAAGACAATCAGCTGATAATCAGTAATTGGCTGACCGTTGTCTCTATTATGGTGCGTTTACACAGGCAGATTTATCTGACAGATTTTGGAAGCCAAAGCCAGGAATGGATTTGAAAAGAGGAGAAATCTCAGTCTTTCCTTTATGACCTGTTCCCTGTTTATAGTCTGTTCCTGGCTTTGACTTCAAAGATCTGTCAGATAAATCTGCTTGTGTAAACACACCATTAGGGTCCATTTGCACAGAAAGATTATCTCACAGATTATCTGCCAAAGATTTGAAGCCAAAGCCAGAAACAGACTATAAACAGAGTTCAGGTCATAAAGGAAAGCCTGAGATGTCTCCTCTTTTTAACCCTTTAAGGACCGGGGCAATTTTGATTTTTGCGATTTTGTTTTTTCCTCCTTGTGCATAAAAGGCCATAGCAGTTGCATTTTTTCACCTAGAAACCCACATAAGCCCTTATTTTTTGCGCCACTATTTGTACTTTGCAATGACAGGCTGAATTTTTGCATAAAGTACACTGCAAAAGCAGGAAAAAATTCAATGTGTGGTGAAATTGAAAAAAAAAAACACATTTTGTGTTTTTAGTGGATGTGTGTTTTTACACCGTTCGCCCTGAGGTAAAACTGACTTGTTATATATGTTTCACAAGTCGTTACGATTAAAACGATATGTAACATGTACAACTTTTCTTGTATCTGATGGCCTGTAAAAAATTAAAACCATTGTTTACAAATATACGTTCCTTAAAATCGCTCCATTCCCAGGCTTACAGCGCTTTTATCCTTTGGTCTATGGGGCTGTGCCAGGTGTCATTTTTTGCGCCATGACATGTTCTTTCTATTGGTACCTTGATTGCGCATATACGACTTTTTGATCGCTTTTTATTAACATTTTTCTGGATTTGATGCGACCAAAAATGCGCAATTTTGCACTTTGGGATTTTTTAGCGCTTACGCAGTTTACCGTACGAGATCAGGAATGTGATTAATTAATAGTTTGGGCAATTACGCACGCGGTGATACCAAACATGTTTGTTTATTTATTATTTATTTACTTTTATTAATAACCTGGGAAAAGGGGGGTGATTCTGACTTTTATTGGGGGAGGGGGCTTTTTATTAATAGCAACACTTTTTTTTTTACTTTTACACTTATACTAGAAGCCCCCCTAGGGTTAGGGTTATTCCCCCTAGGGGACTTCTAGTATAAGTGCTCTGATCTCTCATTGAGATCTCTGCAGCATAGATATGCTGCAGAGATCCATGAGATAGGCACTCGTTTACTTCCGGCTGCTGCAGCCGGAAGTAAACGAGTGCCGAGCCGGGGACAGCGCCATCTTGGAGCGGTCCCCGGCCGGCTTCAGTTACGGAGATCGCTCCTCCGGGATAACATCCCGGAGGAGCGATCTCCCCACTAGACACCAGGGATGACGCTGAGTCCGGTAATCGGTTGCAGCTGTCAACTTTGCAGGCACGGCGATCGGACCATGCCCGCTAATACCTGCGGTCCCGGGCTACAAGCGACATCCGGGACCGCCGCGGCTCAGAGCGCGGCCGCGCGGCCCCACTTTGAACGTCCTTACTGACCGCAGGGCGTAAATATACGCCCGCGGTCGTTAAAGGGTTAAATCCATTCCTGGCTTTGGCTTCAAATCTTTGGTAGATAATCTGTCAGATAATCTTTCTGTGTAAACGCATCATTACAGGGAGCAATATCTGCCCAAATCAGCCTAATTTGGCAGATAATCCCTCAATGTAATAGGTCCCCAAGAGTAGTAGGTATACAAAAAAAAAGGATTCACAGAATAATTGACCACTTCTTTACATGCTGGTTTTATTATTACTTTATATTGTATACTGCATGACGTAGAATATAACAACAGTGAAATATATACCTAAATGTATATGTGTGTGTGTGTGTATATATATATATATATATATATATATATATATATATATATATATATATATATATATTTTATTTTATTTTTATTTAATATTATTATTTTTTTTATTCTATGTAGCAAAAAATATTAGGAAGCCATAAAGTGCTCATCTGCAGAAGGGGAGGAAGCAGCTGTAATTGTGATAAAACAACAATTCCTAAGGACAAGTTAGCACATGTAAAAAGCCACTTACAGTATATGCATTTTCACAAACAATGGTTAATGAATAACAGTACAGTCCTATCTGTGCCCTGTAACCTGCAGATTTCCAGCTGTTGTAAAGCTTTGTAATTACAGCTGTCAGGGGTGGATGCTGGTATGCTGGGAGATGTAGTTCCACAACAACCAGGGGAGTCGGTGATAGAAAGTAGAGAAACAAGCTGTGCGAGGAGGAAGTAAGAATGATAGTGCAGTATTCTAGTATAGCGTCACTATCTATTCGTATGGAACTAACATGTCAGCTGTGGAATTTAAATTAAACAAAAAAAACTTTTCTGAGCTGAGGAGCTGGCGGCAGAGAGCGGCGGATAGGCTTCACCTTCCCTTGGCCTCAGCTCTACCCTGACCATTGTTTTTTCCAATTCTAAGCTCCCATTTCCTCTGGACACAATGTTGTGTACACGCCGCCCTGAAGTTCACCTATAGGTTCTGTCATTAATTCAGCTGTAAATTAGTATAAAGGATGATATTCTATAATAAACTCACCAGCAGAACTGCTCCACACCCAAACTTCATGACTGCATTCACAGTTACTGGCAAAGTGAAACTAAGAAGACATTAAGCCAGCCTTAAGGAGGAGTCAAAAGTTTCTGACTTCTTGGAAGTAATTGCCTTTGCAGATAGCTTTATGGTAAATGACAATAACATGACAAGTTCTTCCTTAAAACTTCCAGAGCTGAGAAGTAATAACATGTCAGGTAAAATGGAAGGTGCATATAGGGATTCCCCCTTTTCTGGTTTAAAAGCTCTGTAGTGGCTTCCTGTAATAGTGACTACATTGTCTATCCACAGTTCAGTTCTATGCACAGTTCAGGCACAGTATAGCTTCATTGGGTAATGCACAGTACTGACAGTAGCAGTATTTCCTACCTAGTGTGTGTGTTTGCTGCTTCTTTATCATGACAAGTTCAGGGCTCACAAATGATCTAGCTGAGAAAGGCAGAAGATCTGTAAAATGGCTTTAAACTTAACTTAAAGGAGATGTCTGGCGAAAATTTTTATGAAAGTATTGTATTGCCCCTCAAAAGTTATTCAAATCACCAATATATACTTATTACAGGAAATGCTTATAAAATGCTTTTTTCCCTGCACTTACTACTGAATCAAGGCTTTACTTCCTGAATAACATGGTGATGTCACTTCCTGGATAAAATGGTGATGTCACGACCCGACTCCCAGAGCTGTGCGGGCTGTGGCTGCTGGAGAGGATGATGGCAGAGGGATGCTCAGTGTCCCTCCAGTGCTCTGTGTCCCTCAGTGTCCCCCTGCTATCATCCTCTCCAGCAGCCACAGCCCACACAGCTCTGGGAGTCGGGTCGTGATATCACCATTTTATCCAGGAAGTGAAGCCTTGATACAGTAGTAAGTGCAGGGAAAAAAGCACTTTATAAGCATTTCCTGTAATAAGTGTATATTGGGGATTTGTATAACTTTTGGGGGGCAATACAATAATTTCATAAAAATTTTCGCTTGACTTCTCCTTTAAGCTTCTGTGTCTACAATATAAGGATAACACAAGGTTAAAGTTATTTTATATATCTCCTCTGTATATATGGTGTTGGAAAGTATAGGAAGCTATAATATAAATGACTCCATGTAATGGGGTAGCAGGGGGTGGTAACTTGTACTTCAAAAATGTGTCATAGATCAGCATCAGTATTCCTAGTCCATGGGTGTATGCTATAGAGATACGAAGTACAGGGGTTACCGTTGTTCAGAAGTTTTTTCTAGGTAGCTTTACCCTTCTGTGGACAGTCCATACTCCTTGCGCCCAACACGTTTCCTGCTATCAGCATTCATCAGGAGCAGTGATTGAAGCAGTGTGTCTGCATGGCTCTGATGGCGGCCACCATCAGAGCCAAGGACTGTCCACAGAAGGGTAAAGCTACCTACATTTCAAAATAGTGTTTGAAAAAATGCATAAATAAGTTTTAAAATTAAAAAAAAAATTGCCTAAAGACAAGACTGCATGAAAGAAAAAAAAATACAGCTGAAATTGTTCGTATTTTTTAAAATGAAAAACAGCTGGTTTTTTTCTAGGCTAAAAATATGGCCTTAGACTATGTAAAGAAATGCTCGGTTGACAAATAGAAAAGTAACATTCAGATAAAAAATTTATTCCTGAAAGGTTGCAAGCCACTTGGCTCAGTGCTTTTTATTTATTTATTTCTTATTAAGGGGTGTTTTCAAGGGGTACTCAATGAAAGGGACCTTTTTTTAGCTATGCCCAGGGATCAGTTGTCTGAAATATTAAAGCACACTCACCTCCCTGGCTCTCATGCCACGGCTATTATCTAACTTCTCTATCCCACAGTTCGTTCGCTTCCTTGTCCTAGGGCTGTGACATTGCAGGCCCGGCCGGACGGGACACCGCTGCAGCCACTGGTTGGTGGTGGAGCAGGAACCAGGGAGGTAAGTATTCTTTATTATTTCAGACAACCCATCCCAGGGAATAGCTAAAAAAAGTCAATATCCTGGAGTACTCTTTAATTTATTATACAGTAGTACTCCCAATCCTCCCTGCACTGGTGGGTAAACTCTTTATAGATTTTAGAAGTTCCTTTCCTTGGACTTATGTTTTATGTAAAACTGCTAAATATACTGTATCCAGTAGTTTTGTAAAACCACAAACAATGGGTCCAACCAAGAAATAATAGGTAAATTGTTTGGGTTGAAATAATACATAATTCAAGTTAAGCCTTACAGAGGAAGAGGGAAATAGTTACATAGTTACATAGTTACATAGTTAATACGGTTGAAAAAAGACACATGTCCATCAAGTTCAACCAAGGAGGGGATGGATACAGGGAAGGGGGAGGGGTGATAGGTTCTATACATATGCATTTATATTATTTTGGTCTAAGAACTTGTCTAGCCCTGTTTTGAAGCCCTCTACTGTTTTTGCTGTGACCAGATCCTGTGGTAGACTGTTCCACAGATTCACAGTTCTCATGGTAAAGAAGGCTTGTCGCCTCCGGAGATTGAACCTTTTTTTCTCCAGGCGGAGGCAGTGCCCTCTTGTCCTTTGAGGGGGTTTTACCTGGAACATCTTTTCCCCATATCTCTTGTAGGGGCCATTTATATATTTAAATAAGTTAATCATATCTCCCCTTAAACGTCTCTTCTCCAGACTAAACAAATGTAATTCTTTTAATCTCTCCTCATAACTAAGATGCTCCATTCCCCTTATTAGTTTAGTTGCCCGTCTTTGTACCCTCTCCAGCTCTAGAACATCCTTTTTATGAATCGGGTTCCAAAACTGGACGGCATACTCCAGATGAGGCCGCACCAAAGCTTTATAAAGCGGTAATATTATATCCCTGTCCCGAGAGTCCATGCCTGTTTTAATGCATGACAATATCCTGCTGGCCTTAGAAGCCACTGACTGCAGGCCCGGATTGGTAATCTGGCAAAGCGGGCAAATGCCCGCTGGGCTGCCAGGATTACCAGTCCGGGGGCCGCCGGTCTTGGCCCCCATGTGCACCGGCCCTCAGCAAAGGCTGCAAGAATAGCGCAGCCGGCCGCTGCGCTATTCAGCCTCTGCAGAGGGCCAGTGCCCTGGCCCTTTAACTGTGAGCGTTCAAGATGAACGCTCACAGTCTGCAGTGGCCGGGCTCTGACTGACAGAGCCAGGGAGCCATAATTGGCCCCCGGCCCTGCCAGTCACTCCTGTGGCATGTGCCCCCCCCGGGCCGGTTTTCGCGGCTGAAAGTTGTCAGGGCCGGCCCGGGGTCGCAGACGTGCCGCGCGCAGGCACGTCTGCAGGCACCTCTGCCAGGCCCCCAGCGGTGACGTCACGTCCCTGACGCGCCGCTGAGGGCCTGTGAGGAGAGACGCCGCCGCCGCGCTGCAGCATAGAGAAGAAGCTGCAGACTGAAGATCCGGGACCAGGAGGAAGAAGCTGCTGGGAGCGAGGTGAGGTGAGAATGTTCTTCTTTTTTTTTTTTTTTAACCCCTTCACATGTGGCCATATGGGGGGGTCTCCACAGGGGGGCTATTCTATATGGGGGGATAGCTGTCTGGGGCTTTACAGGGGCTATTCTCTATGAGGGGATGCAGGGGGGCTATTATTTATGCGGTGATGCAGGGGGGGGGGTGGCTGGCTGTCTGGGGCTTTACAGGGGGGCTATTCTATATGGGGGTTGCAGGGGGGCTATTCTCTATGAGGGGATGCAGGGGGGCTATTCTATATGGGGGGATGCAGGGGGGATATTCTATATGGGGGGATGCAGTGGGGCTATTCTATATGGGGGCTGCAGGGGGGCTATTCTATATGGGGGGTGCAGGGGGGCTATTCTCTATGAGGGGATGCAGGGGGGCTATTATTTATGCGGTGATGCAGGGGGGTAGTGGCTGTCTGTCTGGGGCTTTACAGGGGGGCTATTCTATATGGGGGGTGCAGTGGGGCTATTCTCTATGAGGGGATGCAGGGGGGCTATTCTATATGGGGGGATGCAGGGGGGCTATTCTCTATGGGGGGATGCAGGGGGGCTATTCTATATGGGGGATGCAGGGGGGCTATTCTATATGGGAGGTGGATGCAGGGGGGCTATTCTATATGGGGGATGCAGGGGGGCTATTCTATATGGGAGGAGGATGCAGGGGGGCTATTCTATATGGGAAAATGTACAGCAGGGGGGCTATTCTATATGGGGGATGTACAGCAGGGGGGCTATTCTATATGGGGGGATGCAGGGGGGCTATTCTATATGGGGGATGGAGGGGGGCTATTCTATATTGGGGGATGCAGGGGGGCTATTCTATATGGGGGATGCAGGGGGGCTATTCTATATGGGGGGGATGCAGGGGGGCTATTCTATATGGGGGTATGCAGGGGGGGCTATTCTATATGGGGGGATGCAGGGGGGCTATTCTATATTGGTGGATGCAGGGGGGCTATTCTATATGGGGGGATGCAGGGGGGCTATTATATATGGGGGATGCAGGGGGGGCTATTCTATATGGAGGGATGTATAGATGAGGATGTTGCTGGAGCATGAAGCCTAAAATGTCTGTCTGGCAGATCCCGTGGAGAGGAGTCCTGGCCAGAGAAGCCTTCATGATGGCCGGAGCCAGATGGAGAAGAATAGGAAAAGTGGACGTCTCTTCATGCAGAGAAGACGCCTACTGTGAGTCACATGATGTAACTGCACTACTATCACTTACAAAGTCTGCAGAACCTTTACACAGCTGGGATCTACCTCTATATCGGGGTGTCAAACTCAAGCCCTCCAGGTGTTGCAAAACTACAATTCCCAACATGCTTTAGCTGTCCAGGCATGCTGGGATTTTTTAGTGTTCTAACAGCTGGAGGGCCGGAGTGTGACACCTGTGTTCTATGGTCACTGCTGTGGTAGAATATTGGTCTTTATATAGTGGCTATTATTTGATGACAGTATAGTGGTATTGTCCAGTCACACTATGGTGGGAGTAGTGGGCATGGTGTGATGGTATAGTGGTATTATCCAGTCACTGTATGGTGAGGGTAGGTATGGTATGGTATTTCTCGTCCTGTGTATTCTGGTATTATTGGTAATATAAGTGTTGCATATAGTGGATTGTATTCAGTCACAGTGTAGCGGTATTAGTCATTATGTGGTGGTAATGGCCGTGCTCATGGTGTGGTGATATTATTTGTTGCTTATATACTGGTAGTATTGGCAATATTGGTGGGTTTGCTTAGTAACAGTATGGCAGTAATGTGTACAGTGTGTTGATATTTGCTTACTGGTGTTATTAACTATGAGAGTATCATGCACAGAAAATTCTTACCTATGTTTCCAATATGTATCCTAAAACTTGTCCTGGGGCCCTACTGATAATGTAGAGATAGATAGATAGATAGATAGATAGATAGATAGATAGATAGATAGATAGATAGATAGATAGATAGATAGGAGATAGATGATAGATAGATAGATAGATAGATAGATAGATAGATAGATAGATAGATAGACAGATAGATAGGAGATAGATCGATCGATAGATAGATAGATAGATAGATAGATAGGAGATAGATAGATAGATAGAGATAGGAGATATATAGATAGATAGGAGATAGATAGATAGGAGATAGATAGATAGATAGATACCCAGTAGGAAATGGCTATCTAGCAGCTTATTATGTAGCTTTGATTACACATGAGATCACAACCAGCAGACACATTTTAATAATTAAAACCTTACTACTTTTACCACCATTATATGGAGTGCAGATATAGTCAGGATAAAAGAGATTTAAAAAATATTGTAACTTTTGTCCAAAAACAGCACCACCCTGTCCTCAGACTGTGTGTGGTATTACAGCTTGGCTCCATTCACTTCAATGGAACTGAGCTGCAATACCTTACACAAACTGAAAAAGAGTATGTCACTGTTTCTGGAAGAAAGTGGCCATGTTTTTCTCCTTTAAAGGGAATCTGTGAGGTCCATACCAGGTCTAGGGCTATAGATCTCAGCAGACAGATGTGAGGGAGATATCACTGAACTTTAGTCCAGTGTAAACTTTTATAATTGTCCTTTTCATTACTAACTAACGTTTCAGAACAGCAGCGGCAGCAGCAGCACCCTATATGTCCATCAGTCAGAGCAGGCAGGGGCGGGGGCAGAAGGTGCTGCTGTGGCTCCACCTCTGTGACACTTCAGCTGGTAATGAAAATAATGATTATAGAAGTTTACACTGGACTAAAGATCCAGTCCCTTATCTGTACGCTGGGATCTACAGCTGTGTACCTGGTATAGACCCCGCAGGTTCCCTTTAACGGCTAAATGAAGCAGAATTTGCTACATCGCATATTTTACACGGCTATCCATGATATGGTATGTGGGCTGCTGGGGTTTGATTGCCAGGGCTGATTTTAAGTCCCAGTCCGGCCCTGACTGACTGACATTGTGTGCTGTTCTGTAGTCTATTATCTACAAGTACACCCAGATCCTTCTCTATCAGCGACTCTCCCAGAGTAACTCCCCCCAGGACATATGATGCATGTGGGTTATTAGTACCCAGGTGCATAACTTTACATTTATCCACATTGAACCTCATTTGCCAAGTGGACGCCCAAACACTCAGTGTGTCTAAGTCATCCTGTAACATCTGCACATCCTCCATAGACTGTACTGTACTACAAAGCTTGGTGTCATC
Organism: Dendropsophus ebraccatus; assembly: GCF_027789765.1. Classification (NCBI taxonomy): domain Eukaryota; kingdom Metazoa; phylum Chordata; class Amphibia; order Anura; family Hylidae; genus Dendropsophus; species Dendropsophus ebraccatus. The sequence continues at coordinate 51,469,306 of NC_091461.1, read as the reverse complement.
TGCAAAGATAGAAACATTGCTGTTAATTCCATTCTCAATATCATTAATAAACAAGTTAAACAGAAGAGGGCCCAGTACTGACCCTTGGGGTACACCACTTATTACCGGGGACCATTCGGAGTAGGAATCATTGACCACCACTCTCTGGGTACGATTATTAAGCCAGTTTTCAATCCAGTTACACATTAAATTTTCCAAACCGATAGACTTTAACTTACCCATCAGACGTCCATGAGGAACTGTGTCAAACGCTTTTGCAAAATCCAGGTACACTATATCCACAGCCGCGCCGCCATCCAGGCTTCTACTTACCTCTTCATAGAAACATATTAGGTTGGTTTGACAGCTTCTGTCCTTAGTAAAACCATGCTGGTTATCACTTATAATACTATTAGCCACTACATATTCCTGGATGTAGTCCCTTATAAGCCCCTCAAATAGTTTCCCCACAATGGACGTTAAGCTTACGGGTCTATAGTTACCTGGGGAAGTTCGAGAGCCCTTTTTGAAGATCGGCACTACATTTGCCTTACGCCAGTCCCTCGGCACAATACCAGTAAGCAAAGAATCACGGAATATTTCATACAAGGGTAGTGAAATTACAGAACTGAGTTCCCTAAGAACTCTGGGGTGCAATCCATCAGGCCCTGGAGCTTTGGTTACATTGAGTTTGTTTAATTTATCTTGGACCATATCTATAGTAAACCAGTTCAGTACATTACATGTGTTAGCAGCACTGGCCCCACCCACCTCAGTACTGGCCCCACCCACCACAGCTCCATCCTCTTTTGTATATACAGAACTGAAGAACCCATTAAGTAACTCAGCTTTCTCCTGATCCCCAGTTATTAATTCCCCGTCGCCATTATTTAGGGGTCCTACATGCTCTGACCTTGGTTTTTTTGCATTAATATATTTGAAGAATTTTTTGGGGTTTCTTTTGCTTTCTATAGCTACCTGCCTTTCATTGTGAATTTTTGCTGCTTTTATTACATTTTTACAGGTTTTGTTGACTTCTTTGTAATGTTTAAATGCTAAAGCTGACCCCTCCGATTTGTATTTTTTGAATGCCCCTTTTTTCTCATTTATAGCCCTTCTAACCTCGGTTGTAAGCCATGTGGGATTTGATTTTAACCGTTTATATTTGTTACCCATAGGAATATATTTGGCAGTACAGTTATTTAATATGGATTTGAAGATTTCCCATTTATTAGCTGTATCCGTATGTGACAGCAGCCGCTCCCAGTCTATGCCCTGAAGTTCCACCCTTAACCCAGGAAAATTGGCCCTTTTAAAATTAAGAGTTTTTGCCCTCCCAACATGTTTTTCTTTTCTACACTTTCCTACACTTTCCTACACTTTCCTACACGGCAAATCACCTGGCATCGACCAGTTTACCATACAGTGGAAAGTCCTGACCCTTTACTGGCAATCAGACAGATCACCAGATCAACACTTCACATTACATAAGTAACCTGTATATTATCCATCTCATGGAAGATTGCTTTAGTGTCTGCATGTTTTCAGCCATTACCACATCTTGTGGGAACATATTTCAAAACTTAGGTCAGATAGTGAAGTATTACTTTCAAGTAAAAAATAAATAGTCACACTTATTAAACCACAAGCAGTGACCACATGTACTGCATTAATGTCTTATTCTTACCATCTGTAATCCATGGAAGTTACAGAGCATTAAGCCGTGCAGTGTCAGAAAGTCCCTTGAAGATTTAAACTCTTTCAGTGCACAATGGTATCACAATGATACATGCAGCCAGGAGGTCAGTTATTCCACCTTCACAATCCGTAGCTTCCATGGATTATGGAGTGTGGGAATAAGGCTTTAGGGTACAAACACACTTGCCGTATCTGCAGCGAGTCTCTCGCTGCGAATTCGCAGCGAGACTCGCTGCGGATCCCTTCCCTGTGCTCTCAATGGCAGACAAAGTTTGTCCGCAGCCCGCCTCGTTAACCCCCCGGCCGCTGGAAACTATACATCACCGGGTCACCGCTCCAGCTTGCTTCGGGGCTCCCGGTGTCTTCACGTCCCCCTCAGCCAATCAGTGCACTGACTGGCCGAGCAGGATGTGCTGGGAACCGCCGAAGCAGGTAAGAGCGGGGACCAGGTGATGTATAGTCTCAAGAGGCCGGGGGGTTAACGGGGAGGGCTGCGGACAAACTCTTTGTTTGAGTTTGTCTACCATTGAGAGCACAGGGAACAGATCTGCAGCGAGTCTCGCTGCGAATTTGCAGCGAGAAACTCGCTGCGGATGCGGCAAGTGTGTTTGTACCCTTAGGGTAGATTCACACGGATTTCATGCTGCACATATTGCAGCAAATCTGATACTCGTTATCATTACAGTCTTTAGCCCTACATCCAAGCAAATAGTAAAGATGCAAAGGATGCAAGACAGCACACCTCTCACAACTTTCTCACAAGTAATGCTACACAGCACTATGCACTGTTATAATCCTCTTAGTAGAGTACAAGCCAGAGACAACCTCAACCCACGCTGTGGACAAGGAGACAGAGCCACAGAGCAGGACAGTATCCACTAGAGATAAAGAGCCAGGAACTGATCCGGAACAGAGCAAAGTTGCAGTAAGCCTAGGAACTCTGTCTCGCAGTGCGGGTGTCAGCAGGGAGCCCTCAGCATTCCTTTGATCCCAGGTAACAAGGTCTGGAGCCTGTGTTACCCCCTAGGAAGGTTCAGCCGAGTCTAGTGGGCATAAGGTGGTGTGAAGACTAAATCAAAGTCAATACACAGACACAGGTGTTCTTCTTATTCTTCTTCTAAGTATTCTACCTCATCTTCCAACATCCTGCCAGAGCACAGTACTACATGGGTTGACACTCTCACGGCATCCTCCTCTATGCTACTCTGCTTTATGTATCACTCAGCACAACTCAACCAACATGACTATACCCTACACTGCACTTCTACTACAGATCAGGTCGTTGTATTGTCCAGTGTTTATTGGGAACTTTTGCCAAGTGTGCTTTCAAGTGCCTTATCCAGAGAAACCTCATACTATTGACTCTGTATTACCTGCTGCACATTTGCAAATAGTAAACCGGCTTAACTCTATTCAAAAGATTCTGTGATTATTCGCAACCACCAACACAGCAGTCACACTGCTACCTTGGGACACTTCCCCTTTCTGTGGGTGATGGGTCCTATCTTCCGGGAGGGTCACTACACCACTCTGGCCATCCGTTTTATTATCCCAAGGGACCCGGTAGCAACCCGGAAGGACACTGACCACATGAGTAAAGGGTACAACCGGCCTTATAAAATAAAAGCAGGTGTGCCATAACACCTGTGTGCCCTCCAGGCACTGCCGTCACGAGTTAACACCTCAAGATCCGTCTGTACGTCGGCCAACCACCACCAGAGTCACACCTGACCACCAACAAGTGACCGGCCGCTCCACCGACACAACACCTTCGGGGGTATACCACAAGTGTATGTATGTATGTATGTATGTATCTATCTGTAGGTATATTATGTATGTATATGTCAGTGTATGTATATATGTATCTGTGGCTGTATATGTTAGTGTGTGTATCTACTGTATTTATGTATCTTTGTGTGTGTGTGTGTGTGTGTGTGTGTGTGTGTGTGTGTGTGTGTGTGTGTGTATGTGTATATGTGTGTGTATATGTCAGTGGTGTCTGTGACAGTGGTGTATATTCCTCCTGCTCTATAAGATGATGATTGTAGATTGGACTGTAGTTTCAAGGTGACAACTTCCCTTTAAAACCTTTTGTATAGATACCAGTGTTAGTCCATCAGGAATCTGGAGCATCTGTTTGGTATATTGGACAGAGAGAAACCCGGTTCCTATGACTTTTCTTTGTTTATATATTTGAACCTACATTGTCTGTGTTTCCATATTTTTGTTCAGAATGCAGTTTAAACTTTAAGGCCTCATGCACATGACTCTTTATGTAATTTATCTGTTTTTCCTGGATAGGAAATTTTGATAAATGTCCCAACCCCTTGAGATCTAGTACAAATTCATGACAGATTGCAGTCAAAAAATACTTAGGACTTAAAGGGAAACTATCTGCAGGTTAGAAGTATCTAACCTGCTGATATGTCCCTATAGTGCACAGGGCGCTGAGAATGAAGATAAGTTTCTTACCTTCTTACCTTCTTTTTGCGTAGTTGGATTGTAGTTTAATCCATATACTCATGAGGTGGTTTGGAGCACTGGGAGTGGGACTATAATTATTATAGTGACTTCACTCCAGCGCTCACCACTGCAAAGCAGTGAAAGAATATTCATTAAGAGGGGCAAGTCGAATGGGGTGAATCAGTGCACTAAGGGTTGTAGTTCTGCCCCAGTGCACCAAACCACCTAATTAGCACATAGACAAAACTAAAAAAGTACATGAAAACGGTGGTAGGGATGAAGGTTAGAGGTTTACCTTAAAGGGGTTATCCAGCGCTACAAAAACATGGCCACTTTTCCCCCTACTGTTGTCTCCAGTTCAGGTGAGGTTTGCAATTAAGTTCCATTTACTTCAATGGAACTGAGTTTCAAAACCCCACCCAATCTGGAGACAACAGTAGGGGGAAAGTGGCCATGTTTTTGTAGCGCTGGATAACCCCTTTAATTCCTCAGCACTGCGTGCACTATAGGGGCCTATCAGCAGGTTAGATGCTTCCAACCTGCAGATAGTTTCCCTTTAAAGGGGTTATCCTTCACTGCAAAAACATGGCCTTTTCTTCCAGAGACAGCACCACTCTTGTCTCCAGTTCAGGTGTGGTTTGCAAATAAGCTCCATTCGCTTCAATGGAACTAAGTTACAAAACTCCACCCAAACTGGACACAATAGTGGTGGTGTCTCTGGAGGAAAGAGGCCATGTTTTTGTAGCACTGGATCACCCCTTTAACATTACAGGCCTGGATTTACAGACAGTTAATAATTTGGTAAAAGCTTGAGTTTTCATAACTGCATTTTCGACTGCAGATTACAGACACATTTGTGAGAACATGGACTAATAGCACTAAATGTATTGTTATTTTTCTGGTCAATATAAAGGCCATGAAGGGGAAGCACAATGAATTCTATTAAAAATCAATAAGATCCATTGATCACTGCTGTTCCCTTTCAGACCTGGCACTGCCTTATGGTTTCCATTTATAGGAAAAGAATGACACAGATGTGAACACAGCCATAGACATGATGGGGTGGATTTATCCACTTTTCATTCCTCACAGGCTCTTTGGAAAATGAAAGGTGGAATCTGATTGGTTGCTAGGGGCAACTGGGCCAGTTTCACTTTACACCATATTTGTTAAGCTCCCCCGATATTTATAAACTTTGAATTACTTACGGAAGACATGTCTTACATTTCCCTTTGTGTTTTAATTCTCAGTATGTATCAGTCATCATGTACCAAATAGGGGCGCTGTATGTAGACCTGGTACTGCCCAGAACACCAATAGTATATAGTGATCCATAGGGAGGTAAGCGCTTATTGAAAAATGAGCCACAGAAATAAATATTTGTCCAATAAAATTTATGTTCTATTCCTTACTTTATAAAAAAAATGTATAGTATGGTACCGTGTTAGCCAGAAAAATCCATATCGTGGTAAATACAAATGTGAACTTGTCTGACGAAGGGATCTTGTGAATCCAGAAAGCTCACAACTCTAACATTTTTTTTTGGCCAATAAAGGTATCACTCCTAAAATACTTTGATTACAAGTATTTACCACGATATGGATTCCTTACTTTACAAACACTTGTCGTGAATTCCAGAACATTCTGGGGAGTACTGTGTGCAAGACTGAAGGAATTTTTGTAGTTTTTAACACACACACACACACACACACACACAAACACGCACACATACAATGAATAGAGGAAACCATTATTTTTATTCTGTTATTAAATTTAGATTAATTTTATCCATCTAGCATAAAATATAGGGTTTTCTGCATTAAAGCATGTGAACCAGAGGAAGGCGGACCCCCATGTAAGGGGGTAAAATTCCTTACCCCAAGAGCTGGCAATCGGCTACTCCCTGGTTCACTGCAGAGTAAGCGCTGGATGGGGCTCTGTCACACTGTTACAATATATATTATATATATATATGAGCAAAACTAATCTTATATCTATGACTTACCTTACTGTTATAGCTATCATATATCTACATTACTCTTACTATAATCCTATCTTATATATAATTCTGTCATTCTTATATAATAATTCTATAATTCTATCTTATATTTTATTTGTTCCCATCCTATTTGTTATACCCTGTGATGGTCCATTATATCCATCTTAAATACAATTAATATTTAACCTTTTTTTTCAGATTTCCTATAGTTACTCTATGTGAAAACTATATCTAATCTATATCTAACTATATCTAATCTGGTCTATTTCTCTGTACCTCTTGTCATATATTGGCCATACTAGAGACTGACCAAACAAGCTGATCTAAAGACTGATATTTTTCTTTTTAGCCTCTGGTGTTGTTGTTCAGAGTGACAGCCATCATAAAACGGCCATGAACATCAGGATGTTAATAAAAGGACCGTCTGCACCTCTACTATTTCTACTTATTCCCTTTTCCTAAAAACATTCTAATTATCATCTATAGATATCACAATGTTCTGCATTGGAAAGTCAGAACATCCCCAGTATATAAAATACCAACACAATTTACCAAAAACCCTATATTATACATAATCTCTTAAAAGGTAAAATAACAGTAGAAGAATCCATAGAGCCGGGGAAACTGAGGATGATGGTAATTTTCTTACCTCAACCCTCTGGTTTGTTTTGCTGCAAATCTTCATTTTATTAATATGTTAATTAGGTAGTGCAGTACACTGGAGTGGGACTACAGCCCTTAGTGCACCAATCAGCCTACCCTTCTTCAGGCTGTAGTACCGCCCCCTGCCCCCACACCACCTAATTAACATAAAATTTATGATAAACTGCAGATAATGGCGCTGAGGATGAAGGTAAGAAAACTACCAGCACCCTTAGCATCTCCTACCTTATGGGAAAGTAACAGCAGGTTAGATTCTTCTGACCTTCTGTTATTTTCCTTTTAAAGTGTATGTGATATCTGAAAAGCTTTTGTATGGTCGGGATCTGAGTATTCTGCCATGCACCTCTGACTCTGCAATGACTGATGATTGGTTGTCAGGGGCATATCTGGCTACAGACTGCATAGCTGGTTACAAGGTCATATGTGGCTACAGGGGGAGTATGTGGCTACAGTTAGCATATCTGGCTACATCAGGAATTTTCGGCAGAAGGGTGCATCCCTTGAATCAATTCTGAATCTATTTGCAGCAAAATCTGAAACTAATTTCAAGGTAAACACCTAAACTGAAGGAACCTTTTACTTGATCTATGTTTGTCATGTATTTTAGTCTTTACAAAACTGATACATCAACATGATAATACATTTAATCACAGGCTAAGTTTATAGGAAGTAAAAATGACGTCTGTCTTTCATAATAATGTCCGGCATTGCTCTAATAATGTCCGGTATTTTGAAATAACAGACATTATTTGCACAATGACGGCCATTATTATGATAGACAGACATGAATTTTACATGTGAACCTAGCCATAAGTTGTTTTATTCTGCACTAAGGATCCCAGATACGGTATATTCAACAACACTACCACTAGATGTCATGCTCAAAACACAGTTTTCATTTGGTCACTTGTACAAATAGCCAGACAGTGGTATAGAGATTATATTATGGCCAAAACTCGCTCGAAGGGCCAATGCTAGCATAGTTAACAGAAAAGCAAAAATAATTTGATTATGAAGATGAACACTGATAAGGCCAGCGATACGATTTTACCTACCTGCACCGTACCTATATGAATACACATATATATAGGCCTCTTGCTCAGAAGCTCCAGCACATTAGAGAGTCCCTGATAGGGTTAACTTATAGTTGGACCATTTCTTACCTTGGAAAACTTCTGATATGACACTAGAAAGAATGTTTTGTCTCAAGAACTATTTCCCTCAGAGACATGTTTATCAGCGTCCAAGGCCGTTCTCAGAGGAAAGTTGCCTGTCTGTTACAGTGGGAATAATGTGAAAGTATCATTGCAGAGAATGTATTGTTCTAACCTTTTTGAATAATAATAATGAATACTAATATAGATGCCATTGCGCATGACTGAATATCTAAATCACTAGCACCGCCTCATCTATGTCTTATTAGCATTTGTTACCACCCTATATTTTATCTGTCTATAAAATGTGATTACCATAATAAAACTTGGGCCATTTTCTCCAGGCTTATAATCATGATACATTGTCTTATCTGTGTCCATGACGTATAAGTAACGAGCTGGTAATACTGCAGGATTCCAACTCTAGATATAATTAAAGAACCATCCTTTACCTGGGTTTTTGGCTTCTCTCCATAGAGAGAGGTCAACACATAAATTTAACCTTAACATTTGGCGCCCTTGGCAGGGACTCAGCCGCTTGCAAACTAGAACGCAGACTGACGGGATGTGGTGATTTATCCGTCATCGGACGCGCAGATATAACTGGCCAGGTAAGAAAGACTTTCCTTTCTTACGTACTATCTGCGCCTCAGGGGAACGGATCTAATCAGATTCCCGTCACACCTGTGTTCTCTATATATGTTTGTAAAGCTGAGTCTATTTGTTAGACAAAGAACTCTGTAACCCAGGATAGGACAAGGTTAAAGTGCTGCATTGCCATCGCAAACTGTTGTGTGATTGAGATAAGCTGTTGCTGTATTTATGCTGAATTAAGGAAAGGGATTGCCGAACATGATCACTTCTGCGTCCTTACGGGGAGGCTGTGATTAATGCTTAACCCTTGTAATACAGCATGGCATCGAGAACAGCTGCGAGGTCACAGACAGTAGGCATATAACTTTTGGAGTGAACGGGTTCCTGATAAGTGATATCTGTCTCGAGCAGCGGGAACAATACTTGTATTGATCCCATTATTTGTGCTTGTACTGTGGTAGAGAGCAGGTCAGAAGATCTGTGACTTACCCCCTTGCCCCCTAGGAGGAATTAGCAACGAGGGACAGTAGGTTGCTGTAGTGCGTCGCCATAGTGTGTCACTGTGACGGCTGGGCCTATAGCGGCTGTGCTTGTTAAAACCTAAGGTTTAGGTTTCGTTCCCCAATACGCTACCTAGGGATTAGCTGAGCAAGGATGAGACAGTTATTCACTAAAAGAAGGGATCCCCAGTCTCCACAAGAAGTTTATGTGAAGCTGATGTGAAGCTAAGGAAGATATAGTTAGCGATGGGCATGAGAAGATGCAGTGCAAGATCTAGAACAGATCTTTAGGAGGTTTGATATGAAGGCAGATACATGCCTTAGCCCCACCAACCTCTGGCTCTCTGACCAACACTTGGGAAACCCCTTACACTCCTGTGCACACTTATTTTTGCCTTGTGGGTAGGTAACCAGACCTACATGTAACATGCAGGGCAAATGGGTCCTTGGAATTTCCAGGAACCTTGGGGGTTAATCGAAGTATTATCCCTAAGGGGGAATCAAGGATTAGAGTTCTAAGAGGGGAGGGTGTGGAGTAGATAGATGAGAGCCAGAGGGTCAGACAGAAGGAAAACATTCAGGATAATGGGTGGGAAGCACAGGTCCAGCTGGGTGGACATGTCATGTGCCGGTGACCAACAATATCTAGATAAGACAGAATATTGTAGTGTGTGTGGCAGACCTAAGCCACATCATTATGTTACACCATTGTACCCAGTTTATATCTGTATACAAACCCCAGATCCTGCGAAAAGCCAACCTTCCTCCAATGGTGGCGTATAGACCCTTTGTTCTGCAGGAATCTTCCCCTTGGTCGGCTGTTGAAGTAGTTACTTTGATTTAAAGTGCCCCTTACCTGATAGTAAGACCAATGCCTTTGTGGAGGTGGGCAGCCTAACCTCAAATAGTGTATATTGCCATGTAAGTGTCTAAGTACAAAGCCACGTACTCAGACAAGGAGAACAGTCCAGCTCATTGCTAGATACAGTACTGAGAGAGCTGAAGAGGTTAATTAATGCTGCGTAGTGAAGCAGCATACAAAGTTTTTTTTGTGTGTTATTTGTTATGTTTTGTACAAGGCCATCAACCAGCTCTGAGGGCTGCAGATCACATGCAAGCAGCATTAGAAAAAAGAAAAAAAAAGAATCAGAGCTGTTAGTGTAATGTAATGTACTCTCCTACATTATACTGTATTTCAGCCAGTCTTACTAAGCTGGTGTTCCCCTTTAGAAGTATGTTACATGTTACAAAATGTTGATCATTTTCTGTTGTCCCGACCGTGGAACATTTGCTTATTTGTGTACGCCACTTTTCTGTAATCAGCCCTCAAAGATGGCGACGGAAAGCCAACCACTCCCACATATCATCCACGTCTGTATTATAATTGTGACGTCTCAAAACCATGCCCTAAGCCAACACCCTTATATCCGGTTATCTAGTCCGGTGGCCATTTTAACTCCTGGCATTTCTGTCCTCCGCCCATACTGCTTAGTGTCACTGAGGGGGCGGGCACAGGACTCTCCGATAGAGTCTAACAACTGTTTTGCACATTTATTAATGAATATTATTACCTGATGGTGAAGAAAGTTAGACAAAGGTTTGTTGGAGGGAAAAGCAATGAGACTGTTTGAAGGAGCTGGGTCTATTAGACCTATTAGTGTATAAGATTGTTATACGGAAGTGTCAGTAGGAGTCAGAGAGAAAAAGTACGTTTTATTAGGAATGTCAAGAGAAAAGTGATAATTGGTAAAGATCAAACGCAGAATTTTGTGCACTTATTAAGAACCCAATGGTATAAGGAGCCTGTAGTAACTTATTACTGTAACTTACACATTTATTTAAAAAGTATATATATGTATCCCAATATATATTGTAAGCAGATTTTCTTTAAGTGTGTGTCCCCAACGTATGATATTTCAAAGAAGAAGTAGTTTACTACAGTAAAATATATATATTTCTATGTAACTTTATTTAACAAGTGTTTATATATATATATGTGTACATATGTGTACACATCTATCCTAATAAGTTCTACGCAAATTGTTTTTTTTCCTACTAAGTTATAAGTATGTGTGCCACTGTCCAAGGTTACAGTCTGGTGCATAAGAGCACAGCGCTGATATCTTCTGTAACTTCAAGGATGTTAGAAAAAAAAAAAGAAGTTTTAACTCTTGTATCTATGATTTTACTGCTCACTGCTCAAGGTTAGAAGTGAGGTACAGAGCGTTCTACTTACTGATAAGAGACGCTTACTAGAGGAATGGATTCATTTCAGCTAATGATGGTACAAATTAAGCTGAAGGTTCTGACAAAAAGAATTATTCTATATACCGTATGTTTTACATTTCATCTTTAAGGTGTGTTTTATTAAATTTTTTTATCAAAAGAAGGTTAATATAGGACGAGTGTACAATGTTTAATTATTTTTATTTGTTATTTTTAGGGGTAACAGTTTTGTGATGATTATAGCAAACTTAGCTCATGAATATATATGTACTTTTATCCCTAGTAAAAACCAAACCCATGTCCATGGCTCCAGTCTGCACTCCTTATGCCCCCCCAATATATATATATTTTGTGTTAAGTGCATTGAATCTAGCATCTCTGTTGCCTCTTGATGTAGATTCAAATGGGGGAGGGGATAGAGGTGAATGGAAATGGGAGTAGCCCATTTTGATGTTTAAAAAAAAAACAACATTTTAAACACCGTACAAATTTTTATTTTTGAATAAGGATGTTTTTGTTACTTATTGTGTTTGATATTTTAAATTGTGAAAGATGAAAATGTAATTGAAAGCCCAAATATTAATGAAAGTTTAAAAGTTTTCATTGTAGATTATCTCAGACTTTTCAAAGATGGATGACACAAGACGCAAGGATATATGGTGACCGCCATGCAGAGTGACGTTCCACTGCAGAAACCGCTCCTGCTATAAGCTGGAGGTGAGGACAATCACTGAGACATGTAGGATGGTTGAAGGTAACTGTGCAGATGTCTATATGAAGCCCACCATTATGGGTTAATTGGCAAATTAGAGATTTGTTTGGTCCCTGGGCTTACCAAAAACACTTCAAAGAAGCGTTCAAAAAAACTGTTCAAAGAAGAAGAAAAGCTGCCATAGAGCGGCTGAAGCAACGTTCACGCAGACAAACCCTGAAGCCTAAATGGTGATGGATGAAGCTGGTGATGCGGTGGTTTCTGTGCTCTTCCCAAGGTAACAGTGTACAAAGCGTACAAGGGAATGGGGAGATGTTTCCAGTCTCTTCCTGAGGTAACCGCACATAGTGTACAGGTGGAGGAGGAGATGTGGATCTGTTTGTTTTTAAGTCTTTTCCAGAGACAATCAGCAACAAGCTGTGAGACCAGCGGATGGAGAAGAGGTACTGGGTAAAGATGGCAGTCAGACAGTAAGTAACTGTGTTTGCCGCCTGCCTTGTATCCCACTGTAAGTTATCTGACAAAACCAGCAGAAGGAAGCCATGTGTAATGTGGTGTAGAATCCTCACATTGGGCGGCCCAGGGGACAACAAATATAGCAGAGAGGGTTGTGTACGGCTGTATTATCTACACCTGTCATAACCTACTGTAAGTAACACCGTAAAGTGCCTGTCTGCATAGTCTGTCATCTTCCTGCCTGTTTCAGGGAATGTAAGTGGACGTCATCCACCTGCCACAGGTGGTCCATATAGGTATGTCCTTGTCTGTATTGGTGTCTTCTTTACAGGTCAAGCCAAAACTATGGGAGACGACAAAGCCAATGTCTGAGGTGATACGAGTGGCCTTAAAAGAAGCGATATAACTGAGGCCAAGAGTCCAAGTGTCTGTAAAGAGGCCTGTCAGTCAAAAGATGGGTTTAAGGATAAAGGATCCATACCAATGCTACTATTACAAAAAGGATCATATGATATATATTATTCTCATAAAAAGGCTTTGAAACTTTAGGTGATGTATCGTTTACACTTTGCTTTTATTTCTATGGTGGTTATTTTATGTGTAATATATGATGATCTCAGTGAGACAAGAGACAATTCAGTAGGATCCAAATATTATATCGGTATTAAGCGCCCAGTTACTTCATATTATTGGTGTATGTATAATACTATATGATTATGTACAGGAAGAGATGTGACCATGCGACCAGTCATTAGTCCTGTGTGATCTAATCATAAAGACGTTTTCTAGGTACAAAATGAAGTAAAAAGACTAAAAAGAAGTGGAAATTTTGAAAATCCCTTACTGAAGATTGTGAATTCACTAATTGGTTATTATAAGTGAATCTAGTGGTTACATAGTAGGTCACATTGTGGAGATTTTATTGCATTTACCTGTTATGCTGTTTTTGGTTTATGTATCAATCAACTTTTTATTTTTGCTTTTGCCATGAGATAAGATTTGTTCACATCTAAACTTTTTATTTTCAGAAACTTTTTAAAGTTAGTTTTTGTGACTTTCCAATACCCACATGATACCAAAGTGGTAGAGTCCTTGTGATAGAGTCACATCTGTTATATACAGTGAAGAACTTATTGTCTGATCACTCAGTGTCACAGGGAGACGTAGGAGTGACAGGAGACTAGTTAGGTTCGGGACGGAGGATTGTCTTACCTTTAAAGCAGTCCTACGGTAAAGGGACCTAGAGAAGGGGGCTACATCTGTAGTCAAGATTAGGGACAAATCTTAGGGACAGGAGTGATGAGACAGTAAGGTTTGGTTATTTTGATAAAATCCGGAGAGGTATTTGTCATATACATATATTAGTTTGGGTATTGATAATAAGCTTTTATTTGTTTTGTTGTAACTAAGCTGTATATTGATGTATACTGTACAGACTCGCCCATTGTTTAGTATTTTCTTTCGGTTATTGCAGATCTTACTACCACATCTGCTGTAAGTTTGTTCCGCCATCTATAACTTTCAATAAAATGTATGGTACTATTTTTGTCTATCCTATGGTGATGCCCATAAACTAATGGGAGTCCTTCAGGGTCTCTTCCAAGTGGTCTTATGCATAATACTGATCTGTTTGTCAGTAAAAGTGTTCATGTGTATTTTCTCTCGTATAAAACCTCGACAAACAGGAAGAAGCTTCACCCTCATATAAGAGACTAACGTTACTATGCTTTCTTTCTCTTATCGGTTCTCTTGAATCTGTGCCGCCTGGACATTTCTGGAGGTTGGATGCTGTACTAGTACTTGGAGGATGTTTTCACCTGTGGTCCCTTGATCAACCTGCGGCTGAGGGTGGAGTCCTTAAAACCTCCAGCTACGACCCAACCACCAGTGATGAACCATATCCATGCTCCACGGATGTCAAATGGGGGAATGATAAGGCCAGCGATACGATTTTACCTACCTGCACCGTACCTATATGAATACACATATATATAGGCCTCTTGCTCAGAAGCTCCAGCACATTAGAGAGTCCCTGATAGGGTTAACTTATAGTTGGACCATTTCTTACCTTGGAAAACTTCTGATATGACACTAGAAAGAATGTTTTGTCTCAAGAACTATTTCCCTCAGAGACATGTTTATCAGCGTCCAAGGCCGTTCTCAGAGGAAAGTTGCCTGTCTGTTACAGTGGGAATAATGTGAAAGTATCATTGCAGAGAATGTATTGTTCTAACCTTTTTGAATAATAATAATGAATACTAATATAGATGCCATTGCGCATGACTGAATATCTAAATCACTAGCACCGCCTCATCTATGTCTTATTAGCATTTGTTACCACCCTATATTTTATCTGTCTATAAAATGTGATTACCATAATAAAACTTGGGCCATTTTCTCCAGGCTTATAATCATGATACATTGTCTTATCTGTGTCCATGACGTATAAGTAACGAGCTGGTAATACTGCAGGATTCCAACTCTAGATATAATTAAAGAACCATCCTTTACCTGGGTTTTTGGCTTCTCTCCATAGAGAGAGGTCAACACATAAATTTAACCTTAACAACACTAAAAACATGCATTATCCCAAGAATAAGGATAGTACCAAAGTGCCACTACAGATATGAGATATGCAGTCAAAAAGTAAAGAAAAATTAAAAACCATAAAACCTATGACACCCCCTAGTCTGTGTGCAGTCCTATGCTAAATATAGGAAAACTCATGCCTAATGTCAATATGCCTAATGTCTGGCTAACATAGAAATAGCACAGTATACTCCGGATAAGATAGAGGATTAGACCTGTAAACTTGTGCAGAAGTGGCTTATTTGGTTCAGCACTGAAAACTGTAACAGCCCTATTACATGGAGCGATAATTGGCCCGATTCGGCCGATTATCGCTTTGTGTAACAGAGACAATGATAAGCGGATGAGACAATGTCCTTGAAGCCCTTGCTAAACGATTATTGGTCTGTGTAATAGGCCCAGGAAACCAGCGCTGATCTAGGAGATTGGTACTCATTTACAGTATTGATTAGGCTGCCATCGGCCCATGTAATAGCACCCTAAGGTTCTGCTCCTGGGGATAGAAAATCCAGTGCATAGGCCATCAATGTTACAAATCTAGAAAACCCACTGGAGTAAGGTGTGTACTATGCACAGTATCCACAAGATAAGACTTAAAGAGGTATTCCACTTTTCCCTTATCCACAAGATAAAGTAACGGTAGGAGACCTCCCTACCCCCCGCTGATCATCGGGCCCTAGCTTCTGTACTTGGCTTTTTCTATCACTCCATAGGCATAAATAGAGTCGCGGGTACATAGGTCAGACCCCCCACGATCTCCCACTTTTCCCCTATCCTGTGGATCAGGGAAAAGTAAATTTTTCCTGAAACACCCCTTTAACTAAGAGATTGTAGTGTCCAACTGATGGGGCCCCCATGATCTTGAGAATGGGGATCCCAAAATCACATTTGAATGGAGCGCCATCCTGCACAAGCATGCTTAATACATTCTCTACAAAGAGAGATGCTAGTTATGCCCTTTCCTGTGGATACTGTGGACAGGACAAAGCTACTCCAAATGGGAATATTCCTTTAAGAATAACAATACAAGTTATAGTTTGTAGATACTCTACAAGGGTCACTGATCCAGCAATTTATTCAAATTTCTAGAAGTCAGGAAGGATTTTTTTCAGGATCAACACTGCAGGATAGTAGTCTGAATTAGATATCTATATTTATATATATTTTCAGTTACACAAACAGTGTTAGGCCGGATTCACACTACGTATAACACTGGCCTTTCTGTGACCGGGCCGGTCACAGAACAGCCAGTGTTCCTGAAGATCATCCCGGCTGGTATTGCATCTGCAACTGCATGCTACTGATCTTAAAGCGCAACTATAAAATATTTTGACCTTTCAGTTTTAGTTAGCTTAGGTCATGATAAGACTTTTTGCAATATACATTAATAACCTAAAATGAACAGTTTTTAAATACATAAGGCTGATTATGCCCTTACAGCCCTCTCTGGCTCTGACTTATTTCTGCATTCCTGCTGGACACGTCCCCTCCCTGGAGATCTGTCCTGAGTGTACAGACTCTGACAGGAGGATCAGATAACAGCCCTGACACAGAGAGAGACATAAACAAACCCTCCTCCCCCCTCCTAGTAGCACGTTCTCCCCCCTCTCCTCACAGAGGTGACTAAGCAGAGCTGAGGGGGTTGTGTGTGAGGAGCAGCGCAGTGGAAGAGCTGGATGGAGGGACAAGTACTCAGTGCTTCACCCAGGGGGGGGCATGCCAGCCATGACTCCAATGTACTGCATGAGGGAGAGTGGGTGAGTCACTGAGGGGAGGACTACAAGTCCCAGCACAAAACAGCTGTAGTCCGTCCATAGTACATATAACATTCACTATCAGATGTCTGCAGCAGGTGCCCCCACCTCCATGGCTGACATTATCCTACAGTGTTATGAGAGCAGATGACTGTATCTAATCCCACTGTGTGTGATACCATCTGCTGGAGCTCTGTATCTAATCTTACATTGTGAGGCTGGGTTCACACTACGTAAGTTTCCGGCCGTAGCGCGTTCCGTGAATAAGCGGCCGGAAACTTACGTAGTTTGCGTACAATGGAAAGTATACGATCTACGGCCGCACAGTTCACACTACGTACGAACTTACGCCCGGATCGTATGCGGCGCCGTAAAAAATAAACCAGACCATTATTTCGGGACGGAAATGCCGTAACTTACGCCCGTAGCGTTACATGCGGTACCGTACGTAGTGGTGATTTCTTCATTTTGAAAGCTTTTTGTGGCGATCCAAAAGGTACTGTGGGGTGTCCGGGGCTAGGCGAAGATTTCCAAGTAAAAGACTGCTGTCAGATCGCTACGAAGAGCGCTCAGGAAGCGTAAGTACACTACGGGCGTAAGTTTGCGTTCCGTACGTATCCGGCCGCAACTTGCGTAAAGTCCCGGCCGGAGTTTCATACGTATATGTCCGGCAGCGGAAAATATGCGGCCGGACATATACTTAGTGTGAACATAGCCCCATACTGTATGCTGGGGCTGTATCTAATCCTGCTGTGTGTAATACATCTGCTAAGGTGCGGCTCAGTGAATGGAGGGACGCAGTCAGGGAGATGAGGGATAGGCCACGCCCACTTTCTCTCAGTCAGGAGAAAAATTCATTTATTCTTCTGAGCCAAACAACTGGTGATATCTCAGCGAGCGCACACACTATCAACGCAGTTTAGGGCTCTTTTTAAAAGGTAACACGAGGGCTTTTTATTTGAGGAATTTCATTTTTTGGCTACTGAAATTATAGTTGCGCTTTAAATTTTGGTGAATTCGGATTCGGGGGCACCCGTGCACGCCTGCATCCGAATTTACTGCTGCACACAATGGAGCGTGCGGCCGGAGCATGTCAGTTTTTTGTGCGGCAGGTAGAAATCCCGGCCGGAGCGTATACTATGGGGGAGATTTAGCAAACCGGTGTAAAGTAGAATTGTCTTAGTTGCCCCTAGCAACGAATCAGATTCCACCTTTCATTTTTCAAAGAATCTGTGAGGAATAAAAAGTGGAATCTGATTGGTTGCTAGGGGCAACTAAGACAATTCTACTTTACACCAGTTTGATAAATCTCCCCCTAT
Organism: Dendropsophus ebraccatus; assembly: GCF_027789765.1. Classification (NCBI taxonomy): domain Eukaryota; kingdom Metazoa; phylum Chordata; class Amphibia; order Anura; family Hylidae; genus Dendropsophus; species Dendropsophus ebraccatus. The sequence continues at coordinate 51,451,200 of NC_091461.1, read as the reverse complement.
GTTTATACACTCCGGCCGGGATTCCATTCATTCCAATTCAATGTATGTTCTGTAAAAATTCCGGCCGTTGTTGCAACAATTGCAACAGTGGCCGTGATTTATACAAAAAAATACGTTGTGCGAAAATAGCCTTAGGATGTATAATGCTACTTTTATTAATGGTTTACGGACTGTGATTTATTGTTCAAGTACATGCTCCAAGGACAGATCTGTCCACTGCATGGATGTAGGTGCTTATGTTTTTTCTCTGCTTCCATGCCTTTGGTTGCCCAGATTAAAAAAAAAAATGGTTGCTTTCTTTCAGAAACAGCATTTTCCTTGTCCTCAGTTTGTGCATTGGTTTTGCAGCTTAGTTTTATTGATGTGATTGGATCTGAAGTGTAATACCACATACATCCTGAGTACAGGGGTGGTGCTGTTTTGCAAGAAAAGAGTTGTATTTTTTCTATCCCTGGACAAACAATTTACAAGGTGTTCTAGGTAGACCAGGAACTGTGTGATATACCACTAGTTCTCCACAAGTGAAGTTGTACCCAGAGCAGTGGCATTTTCCCACTTTTCACTGTTATTATGAGTCCCCAGTAGATTCCTACCTTACAGGATCTCATGTGCTAATCTCTTTACTGTGCAAGTCTGCTGATAGTGGCCCTGTAGTGTTCTTGTATATACCATATCTAAGTGATTTTATATATTATTTGTTACATAGTGGTAGTTACCTACAGATCTCTGGTCTGTGCACCTTTATTACATTCCATAGATGCCGAAGCAACACAGTGTTATAGCTTTTCTGCAGGGTTTGGTTAGAAATACTTCAAATCTATTTTTTTTTTTTTTTTTTGGTAGGAGCATTTCTCTGAATTGGACAAGAAGTCTGGCCAGACGCCATGGATCCTCTCAGCCAATCGCTGCAATGTTACCATAAATGTAGATCTCAGACTGTATGTGCTACAGGGCTCATTATTTTGGGTAGTGAGCAGGGTAGATGTGCGGAGGACAGAGCCCCTCGCTACAGCTGGAAGGGACTGCAATCTATACATTACTGGACTGTCATAACAGTCTATATAAATGTATCAAACTGGAATATATCAGCTTATACAACACACATGCAGCTGATTGGGATCACACTGCCTACATCTCCTATGAGAATCTACTTTAACTGGTAAACATACGACGGGCTGCATGAAGCAGCGGAGCTCCCATCAAAAGAGAAGTGATAGTAGTTTATTTTTTTCAGGTTGTTCTATTCTAAAGGTGCTAAATAAAAAAGATTGTTACTACCAGATCTCATGGCCTTACAATCCTCTAACCAATCCAGTGACATCTGGGACAGCAGTGGAAGTTATTTCAGAGTTAGTAAATTCAGTTGCACATGTAGCAGTGCTGAGTTTGTAATGTGGCACAGCTCATCAAAGCTACTAGGGGCCTCCCAAGCATCCCCCTATAAACCAAGCCACTGAAATAATTACCTAAAGTGGTCAATTTAAAGCAATTATAGTAATGAGCTGAATACAAAGGCATACATGAGGCTTAACTCATGGAATCAGTCTATTGCTTAGACAGTCACTTCCTATGCAGACAGGCAGAAAAGAGTTTGTCTGTAATCAAGCCGCCATGGAAACCTATCGTTTATTCACAGTGTCTGATTGCAGTGGGGTCTTAAAGTGATATTGTCACCCCCCCCCCCCTACTCTATGTGCAGTTCTCCAAACCATCCATAAGCTTGGATGCTGCACATTCGATATAGATCTGTGTAACACTTGTCTGTCTCTTCTTTCTGCCCTAAAGTTGCTTCATTTCATCGGTGGATAGTGTCACCTAGGCGGGGCTTCATGACCCTAGACGCGGTTTCTCCCCTCTCCCCAGGGGCCTAACTGTTGTGAAGCCCCGACTAGGTGACACTGTGCACTGCACAGATTTGCACATAGAGTAAGGGGGGGGGGGGGGGGGTGACACTATTACTTTAAGGAAGCCATGCACCTTCTATAATTGTTGCCAAACGATTGCTCCACCAACAGTTATCTCTTCTGTCCTCCCCATACACATAAACATTCTCCACAAGAGAATTTTTCTGAGTTCTCTCTGGGGAGCAAATGTCTTTTACCCTCATCCTTGGCACCGGTGCCCTGCAGTTTGTAGTGTAATACTGTGTCCGGTAAGGCCAGTTGGAGCATGACCCCCAGAGCAATGATCCGCCCCCTGGAGGCCCGCACCTTCTAATGATTATCTGTAGAGCAGGCCAGCTGGGGGTGAATCAGTGCACTGGGGGTGGTAGCCCTGTCCTCAGCACTCCAAAAGGTCTTCCTGGACAAAGGATTGTACTACAAACTGCAAAGAAATGGCGCTAAAGATGAAGGTAAGAGACATACCTTCATCCTCAGCACCCCAAATACAAAAGGGACATATGAGCAGTTTAGATTCATCTAACCTGCTGATAGCTCCCCTTTAATGCTAATGCTAGACACGTAAATATCTCCGGAGCTTAGAATCCTTCAATTCTTATGATTGTTTAATTCGTATGATTGCAATACAGACATCTATATACAGTATGAGTTCTCATATTGCGGTGTTTTCTCTCAGCATGCATATTACTAGGAAATAAAATGGAGTTTGTGGTCATTTGGTGACATTCAAGGTTCATGGCCCATAGGAGCATGTCAGAAAAATAAATGGTCCCCTTTCTTATGAGTAAAAGCTGCTCAGATGTCCGGGTCTGGAATGAGCTAATTCTATATACAGTTTAATAACTGCCGGGCTTCTCTCAGTATACACAGTGGCTGAACTATTGAGTCATGATTTTTACACATTCCCAAAATGGAAATGGAATTATAGCTACTATAACCCTGAATAGTAGGGCACAGGAGGTTTATAAGAACCCTCTAAATGAGATGGTGCGGCTATTAGTGTAATGAGCGCTGCGGAATCTGTTGGCGCTATACAAATAAATATTATTAACACTAATTATTAACATTGTCCTGACTGTTGTATGCAATGTATCGTCTCTTATCAAGCTAAATAGGCATTTTTTCATAGTTTTTTATTTAGTTTTATATAGTTTTATTCATGTACAAATAAAAGTAGGCTAAGGGCTCTATTAATATGCCAAAAGGTCTTCGGAGCCTCAGTTACGAGTCTCAAAACACAGGACTAGTCAGATATCCCTCCAGGGAAGGACCTAGCAAAGGGATGGCTCCTGTACGGAGACCACCAAAACCACCAAATTAAGTGGCCTCTTTAGTCAGTATCCAACTCAATTACGAGCCTGATGATATGACCAGGGAAATCCCAAAGCCAGGTACCCATCGACAGACAGCTATTTCAGGGTTCGGGGTTTGGTAGTGTTTCAGTCAGTGTTTCTCAACTCCAGTCCTCAAGACCCACCTACAGGTCATGTTTTCAGGAATTCACAGGTGATATAATAATAGTCAGTGCTCCAGTAACTGCCACAGCTGTTTGTTGTGCTGGATATCCGCAAAACATGACCTGTTGGTGGGTCTTGAGGACTGGAGTTGAGAAACACTGGGTTAAAAGCTCTATGAACCAAACAATTTTTGGCCCATTACCAGCTGCCCCGGATGATAATCGTTTGGTGTAGTAGGTCATGTTAAAAGGCAATGATCAACTGACATGCACAATATTGGCTGATTATTGTCCTTAAACATTATTTCTCAAAACGATCCCTTGAATGTGAGGCCTGACTTAGCTCCGCAGCCTCTATTGATCCCTAGGGTCATGTGATCCCTGTGACCAAAGCTTTGATCAGTGCCTGACATGCTTTGATTCCCATAAACATGCAATGAGGGGCTCAACCTAATAATTGGGGGCTCATCCTAATAACGCTTCTGTTTTTCTGGCTATTTTTTTAAGAAGGGAATTTGGTACCTGGAATGTTGCCTAAAAGTTATATGCATATGGATAATAAATACTGAATCACTTTGCAATATTTCTCTTGGATTGAAACTTGGTGGTGGTGGTGGTGATGGTTAGGCAAACCACTAATGGTTAAGTTAACCATGGAGAAGGGCTTCCTGCAGTGTTAAAATATTGACCGCCCATGTGATGTTATTAGGTTCTTATAGGAATCAAGAGAAACTTCCATGTTAAGGTGTGGGCCTAAACACATCCTTGATACCATTTATTCAGTTGCAGTTACATCCTTGTGCCCATATTACGTGGTGGGATGGTAAATGCCCATTATTCTGCATGGAATTGCACATCTACAATGAATTATAGTATTTGGCTAGTTTTACATGTACAGCAGGGCAGCGGTTTTCACACTGTGAGTTCCACAACAAAATCCTGTGTATTGTCCTGTTCTATAGGTTTACTTACAGTGGATTTTTCATCCCGCTGCAAGTATGTAAAGCCCCACCCCCTTTAACCCACCACGGCCCGATAAATTTTTTACCCGTCCACGTTCCAGCCTGTTTCTGTTACTCCCAGCTCCTGAGCTCAGGCCATCATTGGCTGTGGTGGGGAAGCGAGACACCAGGAAACCGGGAGCTGGAGAAGCAGGCCGGAGAGCGGATGGGTAAAATATTCACCGGGCTGCGGTAAAAGCGGGACAGGGCTTTACATACTTGCAGTGAAATGAAAAATCCACACAGGATAAAGGATCGCAGGACACAGGATCGCAGTGGATTTCGCTGCGGAACTCACAGAGTGAAGTCGGCTGCTATCCTATACGCATGAAACTAGAGTTAGAACTTAACGGTACAGATTTTGATTTTGCTGCAACAATTTCAAAATATGTATTTGAAATTGAATGGATTTCTTTTGCCTAATAGTAAATGCACTGCTGAAAATGTGTGTCAATTCTGCATTAAAATCCATGCACTTTGCTGCTCATCTGTATTACGGAGATCCTGCAGTTATGGTCTGAGGCAATTTTCTCTTCTTGCTTTGTGCTCTGGAACAAAGAAAGGGTTAAAATAATCCTTTAGTAAGAATAATGTCTCCATAACAACTGTGACTCAATGTGGAGTGTGGAAATTCCAGTTTATCACTGGACTGCTGGGAACAAGGGTGACAAGGGCTTTTTTATGCAATTTACACAAGTAAAACATTGTTTTTAGGCAAAAAAAAAAAAACACAGTAGAAGAATGTTCCCACACCATCTTCTTTTTGGCCATTTGGTGGCCATCTTTTAGGTAGGCCGCCATTTTGAAGCCAAATAACAGCTATTATTTCACAATGATGGCCGTGATTACAGAAATAACAGTCATCATTGTGAAAAAACTGCCAACTCAAAATAACCAAAAAACAGTGTGGGAACATAGCCTGAAACTTACATGGGTGTTTTAAAGGCAGAATAGCAGGGAGGTAAAACTTATATGGGTAGGGTTAACTCCCTATAATTTAGGTAAAGCTGGAGACTGGGTTGGGCATCCCCAATAACACACAGTTTACTTTCATGAATTGGTGTTAGTCATTGTTCTGTAAATTAGTTTTGAAATGAGTAAGAAACTGAAAGAAACCCCCTTTGATACAGTTGGTTCTTAGCTTTTCTTTTCTATTTAAAATATTAGTCTCATTTGTTAAAACAACTGGTATGTTATCCTGGCATGTCAGAACTTTAAATCGCATCAGGTCTTGAGACCTGATCCTGTCATACGTTATAGACTCTGGCCGCCATCACCACTCATACCTCTGGTTACAACACGGTCTATTCTCTATACATACAACTTGTATACCTGCTAACAAAGGTCTTGTTTTGACCGAAACGTCCAGCAATAAAATGGTATACTAAAAATATGCTTTGAGCGCTATGCTACCCGTGTTAATAACCCGTGTTTAAAACTCTAAATGCAAGAAAAAAAAAAAAAAGATGGCAACCTAATGTGTGCAGTTGATATTTTTTCTTCTATACATTATAGACAGTGAAGCTTCACTTCCATAGCCTTATAATGTCTTTAATTCTACATTAAAGTGAATGTGCCACTAAGTACATTGCTTTTTTGTTTTTTACATGAACAAACTGGCGCCGGTGTGGGAATGCCAGTGCCATGGTCCTTTCTTTTTTTTGCGCACAGCGCCAGTCTATTACAGAGCACCAATTGATTCTAGTGGAGCCACATCACAAAGGAGAGGGGACTTTGTCAGACTGGGGGCCGACGCGCCAGCCTCCAGTTCTTCATGCCCAGCCGGTGCTCAGTAATAGACCGAATGGCGGTTTAAAAAAAGGACCGTGGCCTGCGCAGGCGCCAGTCTGTTCATCCAAAAGACACCAAGCGATGTACCTAGGGGTACATTCGCTTTAAGGTATACTATTATATAACTATGTTGGGACCCAGGTCTCTAAGGCTCTGCAGTTCCTGACGCAGCCACTGGTGGCAGCAGAGGGGCATTGTCGCTGCTTACTGCCGCCAGTCAATGAAAGCATGAAAAAAAGTAAATTTTTGTAATAAAGTCATATTATGAAGTTATATAACTTAATAAAAGATGTGTTTTGCTGGAATAGCTCTTTTTTTGCTACTAAACAGCCTATCATACGACTGACAAGATATATATATATATATATATATATATATATACAGTATATATATATATATATATATATATATATATGTGTGTAACAGAAAATCTAAGCAGCACTGCTCAAAAATGTTCGGGTGCCAGCGGTCCTGGATCCTGACCACAGATCGTTCCCAAATAGCAAATAGATAATCCACGGCACTCACGGGGTTAAACGGTGAAAAAAGTAAGTGATTTATTGCAGCATTCCAAAACAAGACACGACGTTTCGGTAACCTCACGTTACCATCCTCAAGGATGATAACGTGAGGTTACCGAAACGTCGTGTCTTGTTTTGGAATGCTGCAATAAATCACTTACTTTTTTCACCGTTTAACCCCGTGAGTGCCGTGGATTATCTATTTGCTATATATATATATATATATATATATATATATATATATATTGGTTAAACCTTACTGGCTAATATGGTTTTGTTGTTTTGTTTTGTTGCCCCCACAGAATACACCTTTTGTAACCAACATTTTTATTAGTATTTACAGTATGTCATTTGCTATCATATATGCTGACTTCTATACCAACATACTGTACATGCCCTGAATGGCTATGGAGACAATAACCACATGAATATTTGACTTTTCCCCAAATGCCTATTTAGTTCTGGTTAGTATGACAATGTATGCACCAATATTTTAAAAGTATAGATAAAGCTGTGAACTTTTCATGCAGATATTTTATCTAATTCTTTGGTATGATGTACTGTTAACCCCTTCCCGCAGGATTATGTACCACACATCCATTTTTGCGATACGTTCAGGGCCGAATCTAGGTTTTTTTGCTGCCTGAGATGAAACCTGAAATGCCCCCCCCCCCTTCCCAGTGCCCACACCGCCCCATCACAAAATGTCGCCCCCTACAAATCTGTCGCCTAAACAATAAACTAATTTGATCCAGAAATGGCCCTGGGTGTATTCCAGCATATGAACATGCAGAGATGTCTTTGGAGGTAACAGGCACAGGAAATGTGCCTGTGCCATCCACGAGGGGTCAGGCTGTCAGTGATAGCCGAGCACCCTAGCCACACTCAGATACCAGCAGTTAATCCTATAGATGCTGTGGTCAGTGCGACCGCAGCATCTACAGTGAAGAACAGAGGGAGAATTCTTCCTCTGTACATCATTGGGGCTGTGTGAAGCAATCGCACTGCCCCGACAGTAGCTGTGACAGCCGGAGGCCTCCCTGAAGCATACAGTGTCATAGCTACAGAAGTTGATAAGGCTTAGCCCTAAGGCACAGTCTGAGAAGCTATGCCAATTACAGGCAAAATACAATGCAGTGCAGATCAGCATTTATATTTGGTATTGCCCCGTACAAAACAATGTTTGCAATACTCAGACCCAGACCGCTAAAACTTTTGACATGTCTCTCTGACATTTCAAAAGTTTTTTTTAAACAACACTTTAAAGTATCATAGTGCTAAAACCACATAAAGTGAAACAGATTAGATTTGAAAAATATGCTCAGGTGCCTAAGGCTAAAATCAGCCAGGTCCTGAAGGGGTTAATATTTCTTTTATTTTGGCATAGAACATGAAAAATTGTGTTAAAAATATAGTCAGCATGATACAATTGAATTGGTGTCTGTTGGGACTACTGTGTATAACCCAGCTGTGAGTTCATTCATAAATATCCAATTGTAATGACAAAGTGACAGCACGAAGAAGAGTTCTATGAAACGGTTATCGATTTATTGTGTTATTTCTGAAGAATATCTGAAAATATGAGTGTCCGTATATTCTCATTATCTGAATACAATTGCTGCAAGTCTCATAAGAAGCCCAGCAGTATGTGTTCAGTCCACTTATGGTCCTCGCTGCATTTACTTGCTGGGATTGGCTCCGACTGTTTATAACAGGAGAGGTTCTCTCTAGGGGAATTGAATAAAGTGACAGCTCTAGGTGCTGCTACAGAGAGAATACACTACATCTCTGCAAAACAAAGATTCTTTTTACATTTAAAACAATTTAAGAATAATATAACAATGACATTTTTCATAGGTCATAAAATTTACTGTATTATCACAGCGCACACACAATGCAGATTCTAGGACTTGCACAATGCAGCTTCTAGGACTTGCATAACATGTCCGTGGTGACTTGAAAAAAAAGTTGTTGTTTTTTTTAAGTTGGCTAACTGGTTTCCTGTGTGTACATGTATGCATTTACTCTTCAGCATACTGTGCGATCATGGCTTTGTATTATATGCTCTCTACCAGTTTTTTTTTTTTTTTTTTTTTTTTTTTTTTTCATGGAGTGGTATCTTATAAAAAGTGGAAAAATAAAATTCAACTGTATACATGCTATAAAATCAATATGCTGTACCTATAACACATGGAATTCCCATAAAATGCTATCCAAATCCATGACCTTAAGGCTATGTTCACACTACGTAAGAGACCGGCCGTTCCGTAACCCCAGCCGGGTCACAGAACGGCCGATCTCTGGCCGGATCATCTCGGCTGGTACTTAAGTACCGGCCGGATGATCTTTCGGCCGCGGAGCTCTGATGCGGGCACATCAGCGTGCGCCCGCATCGGAGCTTCCCATAGCCTACAGTGAAGCGAGCGTCCGCAGCCGCTCGCTTCACTGTGTAAACTGACAGGTCCTTCTGCGGCCGGAATTCACTGAATTCCGGCCGCAGAAAACTTACATGTCAGTTGTTTGCACTGGCGTATGGGATCCCGGCCGGAGCGCATACGATGTGTGTACGCTCCGGCCGGGATCCCATAGAACAACAGGCATTGTTCCACCGCGGTAAAAGTACGGCCGTTGTTGCCATCGGCAACAACGGCCGTAGTTTTACGTAGTGTGAACATAGCCTTAAGGGGTACTTGGGAGGAAAAATATGTTTTAAATAATGTTGCACAAGTTTATAATTTCTTCTATTTACAAAACATACATCTTTCAGTACTTAGGAGCTGCTGTAGGTCCTGCAGGAAGTGGAATTTTTTTTCCAGTCTGACACAGTGCTCTCTGTTGCCATCTCTGTCCATGTCAAAAACTACCCAGAGCAATAGCAAATGCCCACAGAAAACCTCTCCTGCTCTGAAATATTCCTATCAGGGACAGAGGTGGCAGCAGCGAGCACTGTGTCAGAAAGAATACAGCACTTCCTGTAGGATGCACAGTAGCTCATCAGTGCTGAAAAACTTACGTTTTGTTTTTGTTTTTTTAATAGAGGTAATTTACAGATCTGCTAAAATTTCTGACACCAGTTGATTTAAAACGTTTTTCTTTGGAGTAGCCCTTTAAGATTGCACAACAACATTGTTAACCACTGAGCCACCCTGTCTGCCTTCAGTTGTCCGTCAGGTATATCTATATAGTTTGGTGAGTTTAGGGGGTGCTCTAAATATTTCCATGCCCTAGATCAGAACCATAGACCATACTATTTCGATATGTATCTCCCCTCAAAGTCCTAATCAAGTGGGATTTCTTGTTGGGTGCCCCTGTGATCATTTGCTACCTGCATAGGCTGCTTATTTTTGAAACATAGCAATGAATGAAGTGAAAACACAGCTGGGGATGGTCCTGTGAGGGAAATGAAATGCAGCCTCATTGTGATTAATGTATTAGGCTATGTTCACACGGCGTATGAGACCGGCCGTTCCGTGACCTGGCTGGGTGACGGAATAGCCGGTCTCTGAATAGATCATAACTAAATAAAGTTATGTATGGAATTTATGCCATGTACCAACCAATACAGGAAGGAAAGGTGTTTGTATACCATCATTGCCAATACAGTATAAGGCTATGTTCACACTACGTAAGTTTCCGGCCGTCGTGCGTTTTGTGAATAAGCGGCCGGAGAATTACGTAGTTTGCTTATAATGGAAAGTATACAAAGTACGGCCGCACAGTTCACACTACGTACGAACTTACGCCCGGATCGTACGCGGCGGCGTAAAAAATGAACCAGACCATTGTTTGCGGACCAAAATGCTGTAACTTACGCCCGTAAGGTTACATGCGGTCCCGTACGTAGTGGTGATTTCTTCATTTTTGCAGCTTTTTGTGCCGATCCAAAAGGTTCTGTGGGGTGTCCAGGGCTAGGCGAAGATTTCCAAGTAAAAGACCGCTGTCAGATCGCTACGTAGGGTGCTCGGGAAGCGTAAGCAGACTTCAGGCGTAAGTTTGCGGTCCGTACGTAGCCGGGCGCAAGTAGCGCAAATCTCCGGCCGGAGTTTACCGCGTACATGTCCGGCAGCGAAAATATGCGGCCGGACATATACGCAGTGTGAACTTAGCCTATAAGATATTGTATAACGTTTGCACAACCCTTGTTTGTAAGAATCTGCCAACTAGTTAGCTAAATCCTACATCCCATCTGTTCTGTGCACCTCACTGACATTCAATGTGAGACTCAGTTATTGCAGTTCAACAACCTCATCAGGGCTGTGTCTACCACCGGGTATGGGGTGCTGGGAGCACCCACCTAATGGGGAAAGCTATCTGCAAAGGAGAATTACCTAATGGGGCAGATTACCCGCTGAGGGGAGGACTATCTGCTTGGGACCTACTTAATGAGGGATTTTAGCTACAGGGACCTCCTTGTAATAGAGCTTATTATTGACTGGGGACAGCTACCTAATGGGGGAAAATATCTACACTGTATCTCACTAAGTTGCAAATTATCAGAGATGTACTAGCATTAATTTGTAGAACACTTTCTGGATAACAAATAATAATAAACAAATAACAAACAAATAATTAATTTGTACAGAGACTTACAGGCCATTCATGCTCCACTGGGAATTCTGGGACAAAAAGGATATGCAAAGTAACTGTGATGATGGATCGTCATGGTAAATCTTCATACAACCTTTTTTTTCCTAACAATTAAGAGAAGGAAGATTGTCTCGAGCAGTTGGCTTGTATCCCTTCAGCCCACATACTCTAGAAGTCTTTACAGGAGGTTAAGGAGTATTGGGCTGTCCAAGAGCCAGCACAGAGATTAGGCACCTCCTTCTCCTGGCCTGGAACTAGGAAACCCAGCTCTCTGGCAACAAATGGTGCAATATTTGTTTGGTGACCCTACTTACTTTGGCCTGTTGAAGAGAGGATGAGGGGAGAACATGAAATAGGAAACATAGTAAATATGGTAAGGCTTTTTCTAAAAGGTTGGTTGCATTGCATAATCCCTTCACACTTGGGGTTACTTGCCACCCTAGGAGGCTGTACACAACAGGAAAATCCCAAAATGTTCATCGAATGACTGGAATTCCCTCTTTTCTAACCAGCAGAACAAATAGGGTGTGTTGTGAGCTGGTAAGATAGATGTAATATTTATTGAAATAATATTAATAATAATTCATATAGGCCAGCAGGAGACTCCATAAAGGGGAGCTTCACCCACTTTTTTCTGTCCTCTGGGGTCCCTCCAATATAGGGGCATCTTCTTACTAAATCCCCATCTATGCTGCTAGTAGGACAAGAGGGAAGCTTTGGTTATGTAGATAACTTGTTTTTCCCTAGTCCTAAAAGCAGCACAAGCTACCCTTCCTTATTATGGGTTGTAATATTATTATTATTTTTTAATTACTCACTAAACAGGGGTCCCCTCTAGCCTATTGGCTAGCCTATGTGACTTATTATTCTTATTTCAATAAATATTCCATGTGTCCTACAAGCTCACAGGGGGAGAATACCCCATTTGTGCAGCTGTTAGGAATAAGGGCCCTATTACCCCAAGAGATATCTGACAGATTTTTACAGCCAAAGCCAGCGGCACACGTCATCAGCTGCTCAGCCGCGATTGGCTAAGCAGTTATGCTCAGCCAATCGCAGCTGAGCACAATTATGACGCGACAGAGGGGGGCCGGCATGAGGGACGGCAGGAGCGGGTCGGCCGGCCTCCCGAAGATTACATCACTGTCAGAAGACGGCGGACGGAGGTCGACACGTATCAGGTATGTATAATGCATTACACTTCCGGTTCCACGGGTGGGGGTGGGGGGACACGGGAAGGGGGCCATTCACATACATAACATACATTACAAAGTTTGTATAACTTTGTAATGTGTGTTATTTTGTGAATAATTTCTTAGCGCCGCACTACCCCTTTAATAGAGTGCATGTGTGATTCCAGCATTACAGTAATATGTTACAGGGCACCTTCACCTGTCCCAAGCAATGCAGGCCCACCAATGCAGAAATTAAATAAAAATATTGAGCTCTGCTATATCTGCAACATAACTATATTCTAAATAGGCCTCATTATATTCTATTCATCCAAAATTATTTTATACCTTAGAGATTCTGGCAGAACTCAATAAAAATGTTGCATACTTTCCTAAGCCCTTTAATAGACAGTAGTACTAGGGTGTAATGAAAGAGTGCTTGATGTTAGCTCATCGGACTGGCCAGAGCACCCTCTGCAGCTTTATGAAAGAAATTCCTCAACCAAAATGAAGCAGACACATACTTTGCTACAGCCCTGTTCTGCATAGACCAATCACGGCAAAGGAGGCAAGGGAGGAAGAACTATAGCGAAGAAGCTGCTTTCCCTTATAAAGTCAAGACACATAACTGGTATTTTGTCTGTTATGAGTTTAGGGGATTACACACATTATTTCTTGCTTTCCACAATACTCCCTGAAATGTCTTTTTCAACCACATCTTTAATAGTTATGTATTTCCTAAAATGCAAATAGTTGAGAGTCCCTTTGTAACTGCATTTGACTTTTGCCTCTAATTCCTCAGGCTTGGCTTCCTTAAAAATAAGACAAGTGCAGAACAATTTATTTCAAAGAAATGATTTTGGTTGCTGCAATTGTCAAAGGAGGCACAGAAGTGTAAAGGTTACTTTTACTCACCATTGTGATCACTCTGGCACAAGGGACTCCACTCTATGGGCTGGTGTAATGGGGGGGGGGGCTGCACATGGTACAGTTAAAGGGAATCTGTCACTAGGTTAAAATGAAGACAGCATAAATTAGTGACAGAAATGCTGAACAGATTGTTGTATTACATGTATAATTCTGTTTAGCCATTCTCCTAATATGCCGGAGAATAGGATTCTTGCCACACCTCTCCCTCACCCTCCAGATGCTGATTGACAGTTGATTGCCTGTACACAGCATGGATAGATAACTGCCAATCAGCAGCTGATGGGCGGAGTTTTCTGCTTCTCATGAATATACGGGATTACTGGGCTCATGGACATAATGGAAAGGACTACTTATTGTCCATGTCTCTCAGGAGGATATCACCAAGTCAGCTGCACAGAACAATATAATATATACATCATTCTGTTCAGCTTCTCTGTCACTACATTATCCTTCCCAGCAGAAACCTACTGACAGTCTCTCTAGTGACGTTTTTTTTTCTAGAGGTACAACTTCTTAGGTGTCTAATCAGCTTTTATGTGTGGTGCCCTTAGTGATATATATTTGGCCAAAAATGTGTATGGATGATGAAAACAACAAATAGTCTTTACTAAAAATTAACATTTTTTGTTTTTACAATATGGAAGGTGCAGTGTAGGGGGGATACTACAACTGATTAGCCCCCAATTTATTATTATTTTTTGTCTTGGTGCTGCAATGCCTAATGAGGGGTACAGGTGCCTCTTTCACTTTCCCTCAGGGTTATACTAGGAGGTCTAGTGCCCCGGTATCTGGCTGTCCAGCTACTATAAGTCTAAAGCTGTTGCGTAGCTTAGAAATCTTTTGCAAACACATTGTCCTACATCTATCAATTTGCTTTTAACATACAAGTCTTGCTTTGTAGCATGTTCCTCTGAAAACAGGAAACCAACTAGGCCAAAGCTTGGTGTATACAAAACAGAAATTATTATTATTATTTTGTTAAGCTTGGTGTATGACCTAGCAAGCAGAAGAAGACAGGGGTAGATATACTCACTCCATTGGTCAAGAGGTCCAGAGGTCTAATTCCTGCATCATTGACGCCAACTACATTGACTAAAGCATTTCTGGGCTCACAGGGAACCATTGGTTAGTTGTACAACTCTGCCATGTGACACAACAATACTATTCCCAGCTAGCCTGTAGCATAATGCTCATTATCCTCATGGGTACCACGGAAGGTCACCAGGATATTTGGATGCTCTGCAGGAACAGCTTTGTCCCATGCAATCCTGATTTTGGCCTAATAAAGGAAAAAAGGCAGAGGCATGGCTAAGGGTTCAGCCTAGGGGTCCAAGTGGATCTGAATGGGCCCCAACATATTATGTTACCCATAGGGAACCTCACCAAGTTACAATGCTATATGAATATAAAAATGTATATTCTACTACATTGCAGCAGTGTAAAAGGATTTCTACATTTCCCCTACATAACCACGTAAATAGGGGTTAGGGGGATAGAGGTTAATAGAAACAGCACCACCCCTGTCCTCAGTTTGTGTGTGGTATTGAAGTTCAGTTCCACTGAAGTGAATGGAGCCCCGTTTTAATATCACACAACCAGTGTGGTGCTTTTTTTGGAATAAAGTGGCTATGTTGTGCTAATCCTGGATGTGATTACAATGTAGTTACATTAGGTGACTAAAAAGGGAAAGTCCTCTTATCTGAGTCACAAACTTCATTTTCTGCTTTATCTGGCCTGACCGTCATGAGGAAATTTCCTGATGATGTCTCGTCTCTGCAGAATCTGACAGACAGACATTTTAGGCTCTATCACCATCATCATTTCTAAACAAAGTTCCCATCTGTATTGCTGCACACTGCCACCTTTGTGCTCTATGTGAGAGCAACCCTTCTATTCCCTCACATAATAGAAAAGCCCCCATTTGTACCCTCATACAGTGGATTAGTCCCCACTTTCCCTCCATACAGAAGACAGGCCCCCTCTGTACCCCCATATAGTAGTCGGCCCTCTGAGCCTCCGTATATTAATTAGGTTTTCTCTGTCCATCCATATGGAAGTTAAGCCCCCTCTGTGCATCCATATAGTAGTAAGGCCCTATGTGCTCCTCATGTATCCCTATATAGTAGTAGGATCCCTTTGTATCATCCATATGATAACTAGGCCTCTCTCAGGTTATCCCAAGTTGATCAATAAATATCAGCAGCAATCTAGGGGACAGTCCTGGTCAGAAGAAGGTGTTTGTGAAAATACTTGAGTAGAGAACAGTCATCCTAGATGTAGACAGGTGGTGGACCCCTTTAATGGTAGTTGCCCCACTTAGGGCTTAGCAAGCCATAGTAGTAATAAGTCTTCACACAGACTAAAATAATCCATCAGGAGCTAAATGGGAGTTTTTATGAGAGAGAGAGTGCCTGGACTCCTATTGGTTTAGGATAGGTGAGGCAACTTGATGTCCCATTGGTGGGAACTTTCTAAAACACGCCTGTGATAGACTGAGGGAATAGGTTGTGCCTCGTAATTAATTCCTGGCAGCATAATTTAATACACTAAAAGTATAACATTTCCCCATTGGCTTCAATGTGTTGTAAAGAATATAGAAAATGTGGCCGCATCTTGTGGCCAAAAAGTAATACTGCAGTTTGGAAAATTACATATAGTATAACACAACTGTGTTAGGAAGCATAGGAAACCTTTTATAAAATGCCTTCAGTGCTGACTGACAGAAGCTAAGAGATACTAGTGGCACATTGGTTGCAGGACACTACACTTCCGGCTCTGTTCATGAGTGCCAGGCGTCAGCACCCTATCGATCAGTAACTGATAAGCTACCTTTCGGATAGGTTTATTATGGCCATTAATCCCCTTTAATAGCTGCCTAAATAGTCTGACTAGCAGGAGTTGAGGTAACAGACATGTGCACTGGCCAAAAGCCAGGTACTATGTATGTTATTATGTATAAAGAGATCCCAAAGTACTTTCTATATGGGCCAGTGGAAGAAGTACGAGGAAGTGAGTTGTGGTAACTATGGAGATACCAAAGACCAAACTGTAATGCACTTGATCACATGATCACACTGGGGCCCACCCACAGAAAGTGGTGGAAATAGCCTAAAAGGGTTAAAATGTGTGGCTGATTTATTTATTTATTTATTTATTATTTTGTTTACATTATCAATGGAAATAGTCTTCTCCCTATGTATTTTAAACTGACTATATAAATAGTTTCAGGTTCCTACATGTTATTGCTTGTTACTGGTTCCAAATTTTTCATTAATATTGAGTAAAGAAAAGTTACATATATAGTTGATTTTGTATAGGTGGGATGAATAAGTAGCTTGTTTGTGAGTGGTAAGCAGAGCATGTAATAATATTTGCAACCAAAGCGGCACATGAAAACTTAGTAACCATGAAAGTGGTTACAAAAAAAGTCCCACCAACCGTCCTCTAATGTAAGCTAAGAAAATACCACAATTAAAAAAAGAGAAAAACCCAATGACACAATAAGGGTATTTTTAGTTATATGGAAAAAACAAGATGTAGATATGTATCATGTGACTCAATAAAATGACTGAAGATTTTTATTTGAATGGGGGGGGGGGGGGGTAATTTGACATGTACCCCCAGAAATTGTGTATCACTGTACATGATAGTCATTTCCCTAATGTAAATCTATTTTGCATTTGGCCCCAGAATAGACCGTTCTCTTACTCCCAATCACATCTAACTATACCTTATGAGAGGGAGTTCCCCGCTCTGTCTACATAGCTCCCATCTCCAGGGCAAGACCTATCATAATATAAGTCAATGGGGAGAGCTAGTGCCTGAAAGCCTATTCTGGTGCCACATTCAAAATAGATTTCCATTAAAGAAATGGCTTAAATTTCAAATATTATTTTTTTTTATACACATTTTTACTCCCCCCTAGGCACACAACTTTATGATATTGAACTACTACTGCCTATAGCAGTCTGTACTAGCACATCTTACATGGATCCTAGACTGTACTAGCACATCTTACATGGCATCCACAAAGACCTAGGGGTATAGATCGGAAGCACAACAGGCAAAGCAGCTGTCAAAAAACTATTGATTGTTACATGTAAAAAGTTAAATGGCCAGGATCGGCTGATGTTAGTCAGTGACAGTGTGTGTTGGCTCCAGACCAACCAGGTCAGCTGCTTTGTATGAAGTAGGCTTAGGCCCTGAGCCCACTTTATACTACTCCACCGGACCCATGATGTATAGGTATGTCATAGATCAGGTAGGGGTTAATCCGAGTAACATAAAAAATCTAATTTCAGTCTGCCAGGACTAAAGGCCTAGACCAATGACAATATACTGTACAAGCTCATCCCCAGCATCAATGAAGATGAAGGTTATCATGAAATGTGTTGAGACTGGGATTATGGTGTTATTATGTGTTACTGTAATGAAAAGAAGACTAGAGAACTGTCATTCACAGATATGGACAAGAATGGAATATATTTATAGATGTTGCATTGCATTACCCTTATTTCTAAGTAAGCTGTAGTTTCACATAGTAAACTTTATAACAGACAAGTTATTTAGAACTCACATTATAGTAATTTTATTGCTTATCCACATACTGAGTGGTTACATGTCTCTGTTCTCCTAAAGCATTACTGTAACTAAATTTCCCAGTCTATACCTTTACTGTTGTGACTGCATAATAATAGAAAAGAAGCTGCATTTCCCATGAGCAGTGGCACTGCCAGTACATTATTATACTGGTCCAGCAGACATGTAAATGTTTGTACAGCATGTCTACTGTGCCATACATCTTGGACGCACAGCGCACATGCTCTATTCTTAAGCGTGTATCACCATCAGATCTCCTTTTACAGCAGCTAACACCCAGAACATTCAGCTCCCTGTAGTGAGCACTTAGAGGCCAGCAAGAAAAAAACCCTCTCCCTACCATATCAGATAATTTCCTTTTATGTACATTGATGGGAGATGCAAATGTGCACACCCTTTAGAAGTTAGGGTTTTAGCTCACTTCTGTGACAGTGTTCTCCTGTGCCCCCTAGGGCTGCAAGCATATTGATTTCTATTGGCATCAATAATGTAAAACAGCAAGGAAGTTGTGGTCTCTTTCTTGTATTTTTCTAAGACACATGTTCTTACACATACACACAGTTGATCCCATAGGCATCAAAACAGTAACACAATTTACAATGTAACAGTGACATAAGTACAATGATTATGAAACATGAAACCAATGTGGTATTTAAAGTGGTATTCCGGGCGGGAGGGCTTTTGTTGCAACAGCAGGGGAGGGGGTGGATGAAGGCAACAACGTCCACTTACCTCCCCGTTTCCAGTGCTGGGTCCCACATTGCGCTGCTCCAGTCTGCAGTGCCCGGCCATTTCCTGGTCTGTGATGCGGCTTGACGTTTCCAGCCATTCAGCAGCAGAACCAGGATGCCTTCATCCAACCACTTCCTAGCCATAGCGAAAAACCCTCCCGCCTGGAGTACCCCTTTAAGAATAGATATTTAGGTCTAACAAGAATGTGTTATTTTCCCTCTATTTTCACCAACTCAAAAGTGATTGTCAAGGTTTCCTCTTTTGGGATGATTTGCCGCTGCCTTTGAGTGTAACGGATGTAGTACAGATAATACAAGTGCTCTTATACCATTGATATCCATACATGCCCATGACATAAACATATTGGAAAGATAAAGTACTCTGCTTTGGATGGCAAACCCTTCATTTGCTTCAGTAAACTGTTAACTTGTCACTACTTTGGTTGGTTACTTGTCTTGTTCTAGACAATGATACAACTAGCTCCTCAACAAATGGTAAATAACGACCGTTATTTTAATATATATATTTAATATAAAAATAGATGTCATTTTGACAGTGTGTGAACATAGGCTATATTCCTACTACTAAACACAATGGGGGAGATTTATCAAACTGGTGTTAAGTAAAATTGTCCTAGCAACCAATCAGATTCCACTTTTCATTCCACACCAGTTTGATTAATCTCTTCCAATGACCAGAAACTGGTCAATATAATTGCTAGACATAAATTACACAACATTATAGAAAATTGTTTACATTATTTATATTCTATGACATTAAAAAACATAATTCAGTGATGCCTTGGTTTAAGAGTAACTTGGATTAAAAGCGTTTTGCAAGAAGAGCTCACAGTTTTTCAAAATTGTAACTTGGTTTAAGAGCATTGCTTTGGTTTAAGAGCTCCCTGAACTTGGTGGGAGTGGCAGTGGGGGAGGGGCATGGTCTGCACTGGGTGGTCTAAAGCCCTGTACTCTGACCCAGGAAGTCTCCCTCACCTTCCAAATCATGAATATGCAAAAGAAAAACCTGTGGAGCCTCATCAAAGAGTCTCAAAACACAGGACTAGCCAGATATTCCTAGTCCTAGATATCTGGCTAGTCCTGTGTTTTGAGACTCTTTGATGAGGCTCCACGGATTCTTCTTTTGCATTGTCATGTTTCCCAGGGGGCAATGTACCTAGAACTTCACTGCACTGAGCACTATCATTAGCAGCCGGCAGTGTTGTAATTTTTGGTTGGGGTCCCTGAGATCAGCGATCTGTTTACCTTCCAAATCATGGCAGATCCACTTCAGGCTGGGGCTTGCTTCAGGGGACAGGACTGTGGAGGTAATCTCTTTATAGCTGTAACTTCTCTCTCCACGGACAGAGAGTGCTGCATTTATGTGCCCACATCTGCCCTGCTCATTCCTTCATGCTTCCTGCAGTCTGTCAAGCCCTTGTGTTTCCCATCCTCTCCATTCCTGCTATAATCTGCCTGCACTCACACTCAGCTATACAAACTGCTGCTATAATGTGCCTGCACTCACTCTCAGCTATTCAAACTGCTGTATATAAAGTTTTTGTCTCTGTCCTCCTGCACAGCTTTGTGATTCTCACTTCCTGATTGGTCCATGCTGAACACACCTCCTTCCCTATTGCTGGCATGTGACCACACACTTCTGACAGCAGCCCTGATTCTCTATTCTAGCCTGTTGTACTACACTATACTGTGCAGTAATTTATAATATCACATATTCAGCTGTTTCTCATTGTTTGTTTCATCTGTTCTACATGTTTTTCAGAATAAAAAATCATTATGTTTGGGGTGTGGGACCAATTGTCTGCATTTCAGTAATTTCTTATGGGAAAATCTGATTTGGTTTAAGAGTAGATTTGGATTACAAGCACGGTCCCGGAACAAATTATGCTCATAATCCAAGGCACCACTGTATATATTTTTTAAAAAGATCCCATACAGGAAATAGTATAGTACAGATCACAAAGAAATAGTACAGATGCTAACCTGGTGGACCAGCTTAGATACTGGTGGGTGAACGACTCCTCTAAACAGTGGGTAGACATCGAGTCCTCATGCACCCCAGATGGAAATCTAAAGGCCTTTACTCAGGAGGTGGGGAAAGTTTCATAACAATCCTGTAACCATGTTCACAAGGCACATGTGGAAAAATAAAAGAAATAGAGGGGAGTTGTCGGGTAGACCCTTGTCAAGAAGAAAGGAAGAAAGTAGAAATGTATGAAATGTATAAACCGACTACTATGAGTCCAATGACCCTGCTACCGAACCTAAATGACCAGCATCCACACCCACACATATAATATTCAAACAATAATAGCAAGTGATAAAAATACATAGAGTGTATACCAAGCATTTATCTCACCTCCTCACCAAATGCATGTTTCACGTTGCTATTTCGAGGGTTGTTTGAAAAAGCAACATAAAACCCTTGTTGATTTAGGCAGTGAGAGGAACACTTTGTATACTCTCTATGTAATTTTAGCGCTTAATATTATTGTTTGGATATTATATGTGTAAAAAAATTGTTGTGTTTCACATCATTAGTGATGAGCGAGTACTAAAATGCTCGGGTGCTCGTTACTCGAGCCGAGTATTTCCCGATACTCGAGTGCTCGTTTCGAGTAACAAACCCCATTGAAGTCAATGGGAGACTCGAGCATTTTTTGAGGGGACCCAAGTTCGGTAGAGGGAAGGTCGTGTAAAAACCTGTCAACCTCAGAAATTGATGGAAACACAGCGGAAATGGACAGGAAACAGCAGGGGCAGCATGTATGCATGCCTCTGAGGCTGCCTAATGGCACCATTATGCCTAATTCTGTGCAACAGCCTGGTTAAAACAGAGGTAGGCATTGGGACCACCCAAAAACTCAGCCTGACACAGCATGGCATTGAGAACACAGGGAACCATTAAAACAGAGGTAGCTTATCATGAACCACCCAAAAATTCAGCCTGACACAGCATAGCGAGGACAGAGAGAACAAGGTAGAAGTGGTAGCCAGTTAGCCTTTCAAAAATTATACCAGACCTAGCATGGCAGTGAGCTCACAGAGAACCATTAAAAGTGAGTGAGGAAGAAAGTGAGCCTCCCCAAAATTAGGATAAACACTGCATGGCATTGAGCACACAGAGAACTGCCGGGATCAGCAGTAGCCAACATGGAGGCCAGGCAGGAGCAACAGTAACCAACATGGAGGCCAGGCAGGAGCAACAGTAACCAACATGGAGGCCAGACAGGAGCAACAGTAACCAACATGGAGGCCAGGCCGGAGCAACAGTAGCCAACATGGAGGCAAGGGCAGGCACACCAGTAGTCAGCAGTAGTTAACATGGATGCCAGTTAAGGCCAAGCAGCAGCCAACATGGATGCCAGTAAAAGCCCAGCAATAGTCAACATGGATGCCAGTTAAGGCCCAGCAAAAAGGAGGCAAGGGCAGGCCCAGCAGTAGTCAACATGGATGCCAGTTAAGGCCCAGCAAAAAGGAGGCAAGGACAGGCCCAGCAGTAGTCAACATGGATGAAAGTAAAGGCCCAGCAGAAGTCAACATGGATGACAGTTAAGGCCCAGCAAAAACGAGGCAAGGGCAGGCACACCTAATGAGGCTCCCCAAAACTAGGCCAGACACAGCATTGCATTCAGCACACAGAGAACTATTACAAGTGAGTGAGGAAGCTAGTGAGGCTCCCCAAAACTAGGCCAGACACAGCATGGCATTCAGCACACAGAGAACTATTACAAGTGAGTGAGGAAGCTAGTGAGGCTCCCCAAAACTAGACCAGACACAGCATGGCATTCAGCACACAGAGAACCATTACAAGTGATTGAGGAAGCTAGTGAGGCTCCCCAAAACTAGGTCAGACAGTGCAGGGCCTTGAACACACAGCGAACCATTACAAGTGAGTGAGAAAGCTCAGGGCCGCTTCTGCCATGAGGCGGAATGAGTATTCTGCCTCAGGCAGCAGATTGTGCGCCCCTTCAGGGGGCAGCAAGATTTCCCCCGCCACTGTCATTATAGCTAAGTTTAACTTGGCTAAAATGACAGCCGCAGCCACAGCCTCACCACTCGTCGCACGGCTCGCGCCGCCCACGCTCACCGGCGTCCCTGCATCTGACGTCACCTAGCCTTCTTCCTGATTGGTTGGGTGCGTACATGCGTGCGTGCGTGCGCCACGGCCGTCCGCCGCGGCGCTACGCACTGAGGTCACGTCACCTGTCCAGGAAGTAGGAGTGCATTTCCGGTCTTCATCTGAGGAAGAGCGGTTTCCCTGTGCTGTGGTAAGTTCCTGGGGTGGTAGGGGGGTTGGATGGGTGGCGGGCGGCTTGTGGAGGTGCGGGTTGCGGCGGTGGGGGGACCTGTTAGTTTTTTTTTCCGGGTTGGCAGTCTATTTTCATTATTAGGGAGTCTCTGCATTCAGGGGTCAGGGCCTCTGCAGAGACCTCCTCATAATGACAACAGACTTAATGCAGCCAGGGTCTTTGTTTGCAGCTCATTCACTTTTTTTTTTTTTTTACAGGTAGAGACAGGACTACTTCGGAAAAAAGATTTTTACATTTTTGATTTAATAAAAGGGTCAATGAGGGGTCTCGGGGGAGTTTTATTTCAATAAAGAACCTTTTAAAATTGGTGTTTTTTTTCTTACCTATTTTTGGCTTGGTAGTGGAAGCCATCTAATAGATGGCATCCATTATTAAGCCGGGCTTAGTGTTAGCCCGTAGAAGGGCTAACACTAACTCCCCACGCTTATTACCCCGATACCCACCACCACCAGGGGTACCGGGAAGAGCCAGATACCGTCAGGCCTGGAGCACCAGAAAATGGCGCTCCTGGACTGGGCGGCAGCAGGCTGGCGTTATTAGGCTGGCAGTGGCCAAAATAAATGGCCCCTGCCACCCTGGTAGCGTCAGGCTGCTGTTGCTTGGTTTTGTATCTGGCTGGTTATGGAAAATGAGGGGGACCCCACACATTTTTTTTCATTTATTTATTTATTTAATAAACTAATGCATGGGCCCCCTTATTTTCTATAACCAGTCAGATACAGAACCAAGCAACAGTAGCCTGACACTATCATGGTGACAATGGCCAAAATAAATGGCCCCTGCCACCCTGGTAGCGTCAGGTTGCTGCTGCTTGATTTTCTATCTGGCTGGTTATGGAAAATGAGGGGGACCCTATGTATTTTTTTTATTTATTTAATAAACTAATGCATGCTTTCGCCCCTTCATTTTCCATAACCAGTCAGATACAGAACCAGCCAACAGCATCCTGACACTATCAGGGTAGCAGTGTCCAAAAATAAATGGCCCCTGCCTTCCTGTCAGGCTGCTGCAGCTTGGCTGTATCTGGCTGGTTATGGAAAATGAGGGGGGCCCGACGCATTTTATTTATTTAATAAACTAATGGATGGGGTCTCCCCTATTTTCCATAACCAGACAGATACAAAACCAAGCAGCAGCAGCCTGACACTATCAGAGAGACAAGCACCATTTATTTTGGTCATTGCCAGCTTGATAACGCCAGCCTGTTGCTGCCTAGTCCTGGATCATCATTTTCTGGCGTTCCAGGCCAGACAGTATCTGATTCTTCCCAGTACCCCTGGTAACAGTAGGTACCGGGGTAATAAGCATGGGGGTTAGTGTCAGCACTTATAATAGCTAACACAAAGCCCTAGCTTACTAATGGATGCCATCTATTAGGCGGCTTCCACTACTAAGCCAAAAATAAGTAAGAAGAAAAACAATTTAACAAAGCTCTTTATTGAAATAAAATACCCCAAGAACCCTCGTTGACCCTATTATTAAAAGTAAGAATCTTCTATATGAAGTAGTCCAGAATGAAAGTTTAAAAAAATATAAACAAAATAAAATGATACTTACCTGCCCTTGGACCAGCTTTTTCAGTCCCTAAGGGTCCATATATACAGAAAGATTATCTGCCAAAGATTTGAAGCCAAAGCCAGAAACAGACTATAAACAGAGATCAGGTCATAAAGGAAAGACTGAGATTTTTCCTCTTTTCAAATCCATTCCTGGC
Organism: Dendropsophus ebraccatus; assembly: GCF_027789765.1. Taxonomy (NCBI): domain Eukaryota; kingdom Metazoa; phylum Chordata; class Amphibia; order Anura; family Hylidae; genus Dendropsophus; species Dendropsophus ebraccatus. The sequence goes on along the minus strand of NC_091461.1, from coordinate 51,426,463 downwards.
TTTGGCTTCAAATCTTTGGCAGATAATCTGTCAGATAATCTTTCTGTGTAAATGGACAAATGTGACGATTTGCAACACCAGTAGATTTTGGCAGACAATCCAGGTTGTGTGTCAAAATCTGGTGCCACCTTCTGCTCTTTGCTTGAGGCATTCAGCAGAAGTACAGCAAACCTCATAGAGCTGTGCCCTGTAGCCAGTGCAACGAATTCGCACCTGGTGAATATAACCATGTACCACATGGTTGTATTCACTGCTGTGGTATATATCAATGCATACAATATATTCATCACTGGTATATATGAATGCATTTGTTGCTGTTATATATGTATGCTTGTGGTATATTCACTGCTGGTATATATGTATCTGTGTGGTGTACACTGCTGTATATGGTTATGCATTTTGTATATTCACTGCCGGTATATGGTTATGTATTAGGTATAATTATTGCTAGTATATTGTTATGCATTTCGTATATTTACTGTTGATATTTATATATATATATATATATATATATATATATATATATATATATATATATATGTGCGGTAGATTCATTGCCGATATGTATGGATGCTTTTGTATATTCACTGCTAGTATATAGTTATATGCATACATTTGGTATATTCACTGCTGTTATGTATGTATCTGTACAGAATACACTACTGGTATATGGTAATGCATTGGGAATACTCACTGATAGTATATACGAACGTGTGCAGAAGTATATTCATAGCTGGTGTATATGTATCTGTGCGGTATATTCACTGCTGTGGTGTGGTTATGCATATGGTATATTTACTGCTAATATATATATATGCCTGTTGATAACTGTGTTATCTGTGGTGTTACATAGGACTGCAGGTGACATCTACCACATTATCTGTACTCAGAGATATCACTGTGTTATCTGTGGTGTTACATAGCACTGCAGGTGACATCTACTACATTATCTGTACTCAGAGATATCACTGTGTTATCTGTGCTGTTACATAGGACTGCAGGTGACTACTACATTATCTGTACTCAGAGATATCACTGTGTTATCTGTGGTGTTACATAGGACTGCAGGTGACATCTACCACATTATCTGTACTCAGAGATATCACTGTGTTATCTGTGGTGTTACATAGGACTGCAGGTGACATCTACCACATTATCTGTACTCAGAGATATCACTGTGTTATCTGTGGTGTTACATAGCACTGCAGGTGACATCTACTACATTATCTGTACTCAGAGATATCACTGTGTTATCTGTGCTGTTACATAGGACTGCAGGTGACTACTACATTATCTGTACTCAGAGATATCACTGTGTTATCTGTGGTGTTACATAGGACTGCAGGTGACATCAACTACATGATCTGTACTCAGAGATAACACTGTGTTATGTGGTGTAACATAGGACTGCAGGTGAGTATTACATTATCTGTACTCAGAGGGATATCACTGTTATCTGTGGTGTTACATAGGACTGCAGGTGATATCAGGTGATTTCTCCAGGTTGCAGAAGTTCAAACTTCATCGTGCCCTGCTGACAGTTTATTATGGGAGTTGTAGTTTTGCAGCATGTGGCTCTACAGGTTGCTTCACTACAACCCCCATGGTTTCCAACTGGCAGTTCATGATGAGAGTTGTAGTTTTTCAGCTGGAGAGTCAAAGATTGGAATACAATGATTAGACAATGACACAGTACAGTCCATTAATTATAGGGGGCAGTAGTGCAGTACATGAGGTGGAGGCAGTCACAGTGCATTAGAACATGGTGGCACATTAGAGTAATTGGATATAACGTTAGATATGACTTTGCCTGATCGGGTGAGATGGGGGGGCCCTAAGCTAACATTTTGCACCAGGGCCCATCAGCCTTTAGCTACGCCCCTGCCACCACCATGTTCTGCCCCTTGTCACAAGCAACCAAGCTCACTGCTAATTACACACGAACCCAGGTGCTTACAGCTAACTGGCTAGGCCAGCAGTTAGTCACCATCAAGGGTACACCTGATGCCTCTCGACCGGGGGTGGTGAGGCCCGACCACTGCTAGACCAAAAAAACTAAAATAAAACAGCTGGCTGGTTGGCGGGAGAGCGATCGGCGGGCCCCCGGCAACCAGTCCCGCTCCTCCGCAGACGTAGTGTGACGTCAGAGCATGGCAGTGAGGACACAGAGAACCATTAGAAGTGATACAGAAGCAATACAGTGTAGTGCCCACTAGTTTAGGGGGGGCTTGGTATGGGCAACAACTGTACACTCTTTGTCACCCCAATACAATGAGCAGTGAAGTAAGTTCTATGCGAGATGCACTACAACTCCCAGCTATACAGTGTGTGTGTGTATGCAACACCTAATGCCCCCTTTCTGCCAGCAGCCGGTCACCACAGTGTGCTGGTTAAATCGCGGTAGCAGCACTGCAACTCCCAGCCAGCAGTCTGTAGTAATAGTATTAATAAAAGCTGTTAAGCCCTGAAAAGGTCTGTTTGTTTGTATTGCTAGTATTCCCTGCCTACTGGAACGCTAAATCCTACACTGACACTCTCCCTGACCAGCAGCAGCTCTGTCCCTGATCTCTCACAGCAATCGTCTGAAGCGAGCACTGCCGGCGCCGAGTTTTATATGGCAGGGTCATCTGATCTGGCCAACTAATCGCTGCTATTGACATGTATGGGTCCCACGTCATTGCAGGATGTACCAAAGAGTCTCCTGCATGTTTATTGGCTGCGAAAAAGCGCGCAAACTTACAGGAAACGGATGATGAGATTTCCTCGAGTATCGCGAGACGAGCACGTTCGCTCATCTCTAATCATCATATCAATAAAGAAAAAAAAATTCTGTAATCTGGGATAATTTTATGTCATTTTTATACTGACCAGTTTCTGTGACAGATGACTTGCTGGGATAAAGCCCTTTTTACCTGTTGTAAAGCTGGTGGCATCGGGGCGCTGCACAGTAGATCTATACTGTGCAGCTAGGAACCATATCAGCACTTTTCTGCTGATTGGTTCCCTTTAAAGGGATCTCCCATCTTGCTTGCTGCCGCTGTTCCTGAGTTACAAGTTTTTCTAAAAGCTAGTCTATATCCAAGATGGCGCCGGCCAGGAAACTACATTTCCCATCATGCAGTGCTTGTCACCTGATTGGTCCTTTCGCATACCCAACCCCTTCATTTCTTTCTTGCCCACTGCTGTCATTACTATTGTACAGTAAACACAGTACTGTTTTTTGTCAGATGTAGCAGAGCTGATCCCCACATGATGTAGCAGATCTCATTCCCACATGATGTAGCAGAGCTGAACCCCATATGTCTGATGTATCAGAGCTGATCCCCATTTTGTCTGATGTAGCAGAGCTGATCCCCATTTTAGTCCCCCCACCACACTGACAGTGCATAGGAAGACCTGGTGGTGCATCACCACAGCGCAGAACTCCCCCCATCCCCACTCATGCTCCAGGGTGCCGTGAATGAGGGGCCATGGAATGACACAGGAGATGTATCTGCAGGTATTTCTGTTTAGCCGTTCAACAGTGCAACCTTCTTTGCCGCTGCTAAGCATCCACCGGCCGGAGAGTCCCCAGCAAGGCGGATGCAGTAGAGGTTATTAGGTTGAAATAGCAAAGGTGGGTACAGGGGAAAAGCCTAAGGGGGATGCGCTGCCAGTGGCTGTCAGGGGAGAGGGGGCGCACAGGAGGGGGAGGCTTGTTAGAGGCAGAGTGGGTCACAAGTTCTCTGTCCATTGAAGAGCCAGAGGACACATGATCCATGTCTCAAAAGGTGGGGGTCAAAAGGAAGGAGCAAGATGGAGAGCTGTCTGTTTAGCTCATTTTATGCATCAAGATGGGGTGAAATAGGCCAAAAAGGCTCAGAACAGGTAATTACTTGCTTTGTGCAATTTATGGAGCTATGGGTGGCCTACTCAACATACCATTTGTTAGTTCTTCTCAATCTATGCTTGGTCCAGGGGTCTACCTGTCTCTTGGGGCTGGTATTTGGGTAAAAATTTATATGCAGGGCCTAGAGCGTCCATGCCCTAGGAGTGCAGCGCCTCTCTTCGTCCCTCGGCTGGATCTTCATGTCCTGCAGGCGTAGGGCACAGATGCTCTAGGCCCTCTCCTTTGACACAGTGCCGTGCCACACTGCCTGAATGAAAGAAGTCTTCTACTAGAACACCAGCCGCAGGAAACGACAGACCCTGGACCAGGCAAGGATTAAGAAGAGCTAACGAATGGTACCAGAACTTTGGGGGTGGAGCAATACAGATTCACTTTAAGGTAATATGATGAGGAGTATGTGCAGAAGTGTAGAAGATGCTGGAAACGTGATGCTAAGTTGCTTTCTAACAAATTCTGTTGAGATGATTCATGATTGGAAGAAGTCATCATGGTGGTCTGGGTAAGAAGGAAAGTAAACATGAACAGAAGACTCACTCTGTGAGTCAGTGTAGATAGCTACACTGTAATCATTTAAACAGTCTGTAGAACCTGTGTAAGCTATCACTATTTGGGTTACTGTTATGAGGTAATATTGATCTGTGTATAGTGTGTTTTTATTTAATTACAACATTAAAGTGGGCCCCAAGAATGATATTCACTAGTGGCCCAAGGTACTCCAGTCCGACACGTCTGCATTTTAAAAAATATATTGCTCCTGTGTTCTCTTGTACAACTAGAGAGTCAAAGAGGCACATCCTGAGCTACAGCAGCACGCACACCCCCTCCACCCCCTGCTCTCCATAATTGACACATATATTCAGGTCTCCGTATTGGGAGCCGAGCCCTGTTCATTAATCGTGTGGCGCAAGGCAGAAACGAAGCATACTGCTGCAGCTCAGCACCGCTTCCCTGACTCTCTAGCTGTATAAGAGCGGTGTTAAAACTTTATAAAACGTAGAAATGGTGGTCAGCGCCCAGCAGAATGGATGGTGCTTCTTCGAATAGGAGTGACAGAGCACGAAGGTGTATCCCCTGGATACCGGGGTATATACAGTGAAGAAGAACAAACTGGATTCCTTCAGCTCACGTAAAATCATTCAATTTTTATTTCAGTAATTCATTAAAACGACAGCCGACGCGTTTCGGGCCTAACCTGGCCCTTAATCATGGCATCTAAATAATAATGTTACAAGACAAACATAGTATTAGTGTATGTACATACAAGGTGGTTAAAAACTACACATAACAAGATATTAGTAACAGAAAAAGAAATGGACAAAAAACATGCTGCTGTGTGTATATCTGATGCTTAAACCATGATATGTCCTGCCTGTATATGAGGCTATATATAAGACAACCACACTCCAAACAATTTACGTGGTATGGCATGGGCTCAACAGCAGTATAAATGAAGTAATACTCAATAAAACATAGAGAAGAACTCTGTCCAATTATATGAAAGACATATGCCACACTCTCTTTAAATACCTTTGGTCTGTGCAATCACTAGGAAGGGAGGATAGTCTCTACCATATTTAGAAAGTCCCCAAGAAACAGGGAGTCTCTGTAATAGACAAATGAAGTGGACATATGATGTAAACATAAAACAATGGTACCTAGTATGCAGTGAGAGTTATGGATCCTATATAAAACAGTTTATATAGAGGGAAGCATTTGTGATGCCACTCACCTATGGGACCAAGACAACAGGGGAAGCGCAGGTGGCGCTGCATAGAATCGCAGCGTGTGAGGCGGATAGGTCTGCGTCCGAATTAATACCCGACAAGACCGGAAGTGACGACAAGCGTCACATCCGGTTAGTGGAACGCAAAATGCGTGTCACCGAGAATCGCAAATCTAGATGGATTACCAGTGGCGTGTCACATCCGGTTGGTGGAACGCAATGTGCGTGTCACCCAGAATCACAGATCTGGATGGGTTTGCCAGATACTAAGCTCGTGGGACTCGATGCGTTCCAGCTTGGAGCGCATCACTAACGAATCTAAACCCTAAATGAAAACAAAAATCTAACCCAAATCTAAACCAGAAAAAGGGGGAATATTAACGTGGATAAATAGATCTGGGTGCATAATGGATAATAGACTGCGGTGTAAGTTGACTGGTGATAGAAGATGGCAGTGCAGAAATAGCAGCAGGCGCATAAATGTGTAAGGCACGAAAAATGATATGATTACCCGCTTAAAAAAAAAAAAAAAAAAAAAAGAGACATAGAAATAGAGCAGAACAGAGCAAAATAGAGAAACAGAATAGCAATAGTACAAACATAAAATAATGACTACATAAATAAAAATGAATAGGTAAACATCTACATAAAAATAAATGAAGAAACAAATGAAAAAATTGGCTCTCTGAATGAGAACCTATGCACATGGGTTGATTCCCTCCTGCAACCTCTAGTAGTTAGAGTTCTGGGATACATACGTGATAGCAAAGAGGTCCTCCGTGTTTTTGACAAGTTCAAATGGCATGAAAACTATACCTGGTTAACATGCGATGTCACTGCTCTGTATTCTTCAATTCCACACAACATTGCTTTAACAGCAGTGGCACATCACCTGTACAAATATAGTCCCTACACGGCGGACCTTTGCGAGTTTATTCTGGAGGCACTCAAATATCTACTTTCCAATAACTTCTTCTCTTTTGACGAAGTCTTTTACCTACAGCTTGTGGCTGGGTTCACACTATGTATATTTGAGGCTGTATTTGGTCCTCATGTCAGGTCCTCATAGCAACCAAAACCAGGAGTGGATTGAAAACACAGAAAGGCTCTGTCCACACACTGTTGAAATTAAGTGGATGGACGCCATATAACAGTAAATAACTTACATTATTTCAATACAACAGCCATTGTTTTAAAATAACAGCAAATATTTACCATTAAATGACGGCCATCCACTCAATTACAACATTATGTGAACAGATCCTTTCTGTGTTTTCAATCCACTCCTTGTTTTGGTTGCTATACAGCCTCAATCATACAGCCTTAAATATACATAGTGTGAACCCAGCCTGTAGGTGCACCGATGGGGGCCAAATTTTCACCCTCTCTAGCAAATCTGGTGATGGCTTGGTGGGAGGAGGAGTTTGTTTATTCTGATCGTAATGTGTTTGGAGGCAGCATTGGATGGTATGGGCGATACATCGATGACATACTTATTGTGTGGTCAGGCGATGTGTCGTCCATACCATCCTTTGTTGCGATGCTCAATCGAAACGAATTTAATCTGCGTTTCACACATGAAACTTCAAACACTAAGATATCCTTTTTGGACATTGAACTTACAGGTAATCCCGTAACTGGCAAAGTAGATACTGCCATGTATAGGAAACCGACGGCAGGCAATACGGTTTTACATGCCACCAGTCAGCACCCTAAACACACTATCCAATCCATACCGGTAGGCGAATACATCAGATCAATCAGAGCATGTTCCACCCCAGAGGCCACACAACGCCAACTACAGGACACTGAACAGAGACTGAGGGACAGAGGTTACTCGTCACTCACTCTTAACAGAGCCAGAAACATAGCAACGAATAAGTCCAGAAATGATTTTCTTAGTGACAGGAAAAGAATCCGTAGCAACAGATTCCGTAAAGGAGTTTATTTTTGTACCCCTTTCAGTAAGGAATTTACCAAGGTCAAAAACATTGTACAGAAACATCTGGGCATTTTACGACAAGACGAGGGCCTAGCAAGGGTATTAGATGAAGGTTGCCACTTTGTCTCCCGAAGGGGACCCTCGCTTGGCAGCTTACTTTCTCCGAGCTTATTTATTAGCACCAAACACACTCGAAGCCTTAGACCTTACAAACAAGCAGGTTTTACACCATGCGGTAAACCACGGTGTGGTATGTGTCGATACACGGAAGCACATACTACTTTTCACTCCAGTGACATGGCTAAGTCCTTCAACATCAACCACCATTTAAGTTGCGAGTCGGATCACATTATTTATATCATACAGTGTATAGAATGCAACCTACAGTATGTAGGCTGCTCGATTAGAAAGCTTAAGGTCCGTATCGCAGAACATGTGCATAGCATAAAAAATGCGGGTCTACAACTCTCTGGAGCTGCCAGACATTTCTGTACCACCCATAATGGTAGTTTAAATTCCTTCAATTGTTTTGCCATCGACAGAGTTCTAGAACCAAGGAGAGGGGGAGATTGGAGGAAAAAAGTGTTAAGAAAAGAGGCAGAATGGATCTTTAGATTGGGCACACGATCACCTCTTGGTCTTAATATCAGGAGTGATCTAATGTTTTTGTATTAACTTTCTATCCATTCTGATCCACCTCATTGTGGATGGCGCTTAGGTTAACATATTATGTTATTTTCTATCTTTGCTTCTTATTCAATACTATATTTCATCTTTATTTGTTTTTTTTCCAAAAATTTTTTTTTTTTTTTTTTTTTTTCCATTTGTTTCTTCATTTATTTTTATGTAGATGTTTACCTATTCATTTTTATTTATGTAGTCATTATTTTATGTTTGTACTATTGCTATTCTGTTTCTCTATTTTGCTCTGTTCTGCTCTATTTCTATGTCTCTTTTTTTTTTTTTTTTTTTATTTATCTATATTTTTTTATGAAGGACAGGTAGACAACATACTAATAAGCGGGTAATCATATCATTTTTCGTGCCTTACACATTTATGCGCCTGCTGCTATTTCTGCACTGCCATCTTCTATCACCAGTCAACTTACACCGCAGTCTATTATCCATTATGCACCCAGATCTATTTATCCACGTTAATATTCCCCCTTTTTCTGGTTTAGATTTGGGTTAGATTTTTGTTTTCATTTAGGGTTTAGATTCGTTAGTGATGCGCTCCAAGCTAGAACGCATCGAGTCCCACGAGCTTAGTATCTGGCAAACCCATCCAGATCTGTGATTCTGGGTGACACGCACATTGCGTTCCACCAACCGGATGTGACACGCCACTGGTAATCCATCTAGATTTGCGATTCTCGGTGACACGCATTTTGCGTTCCACTAACCGGATGTGACGCTTGTCGTCACTTCCGGTCTTGCCGGGTATTAATTCGGACGCAGACCTATCCGCCTCACACGCTGCGATTCTATGCAGCGCCACCTGCGCTTCCCCTGTTGTCTTGGTCCCATAGGTGAGTGGCATCACAAATGCTTCCCTCTATATAAACTGTTTTATATAGGATCCATAACTCTCACTGCATACTAGGTACCATTGTTTTATGTTTACATCATATGTCCACTTCATTTGTCTATTACAGAGACTCCCTGTTTCTTGGGGACTTTCTAAATATGGTAGAGACTATCCTCCCTTCCTAGTGATTGCACAGACCAAAGGTATTTAATGAGAGTGTGGCATATGTCTTTCATATAATTGGACAGAGTTCTTCTCTATGTTTTATTGAGTATTACTTCATTTATACTGCTGTTGAGCCCATGCCATACCACGTAAATTGTTTGGAGTGTGGTTGTCTTATATATAGCCTCATATACAGGCAGGACATATCATGGTTTAAGCATCAGATATACACACAGCAGCATGTTTTTTGTCCATTTCTTTTTCTGTTACTAATATCTTGTTATGTGTAGTTTTTAACCACCTTGTATGTACATACACTAATACTATGTTTATCTTGTAACATTATTATTTAGATGCCATGATTAAGGGCCAGGTTAGGCCCGAAACGCGTCGGCTGTCGTTTTAATGAATTACTGAAATAAAAATTGAATGATTTTACGTGAGCTGAAGGAATCCAGTTTGTTCTTCTTCACTTAAAACTTTATAAACTATCCATGTAAACAAAGGTATGGTTTTATCTTACTATGCCCTAACTGTTGGGATCCGTTGCTCAGTATGTTGTATGAAGCTGATAGATCCCATTTAAGGTCTGTTTACATGTTGCAGTCTGGTTTCATTATTATTATTATTATTATTATTATTATTATTATTATCATCATCATTAACATTATTATTATTATTATTATTACCATTATTATTATTATTATTATTATTATTATTATTATTGTCTGGATGTTAAATTTAAGTGAATAGTATTTATTTTATACAGCTTTCCAAGACAGGAACTGTCCAGAGCAGCAGCAAATCCCCATAGAAAACCTCTCCTACTCTGGACAGTTCCTGTCTCAGACAGAGATGTCAGCAGAGAGCACTGTGGCAGAACAAAAAAGAAAGCAACACTTCGTGCAGGACATACAGCAGCTGGGAAGTATTAAAAGAATTTAGATTTTTAAATATAAGTAAAATACAAGTTTATATAACTTTCGGAAATCAGTTGATTTAAAAGAAAAAGAGTACCCCTTTAACCCTTAGAAGACCAGGCCAACTTTCATTTTTCCCTCCTCGTGCTTTAAAGGCCATAGTGCTTGCATTTTTTCACCCACATGACCCACACAAGCCCTTATTTTTTGTGCCACCAATTTTACTTTGCAATGACAGGCTTAATTTTTGCATAACATATGCTGTGAAACCAGAGAAAAAATTATACGTGCAGTGAATTTGAAAATAAATTTAGGGGGGTTTTGTGTTTACTTTGTTCGCCTTATGGTAAAACTGACATATTATTCATGTTCCTTAAGTGAGTACAAATACAACGATATGTAACTTAAAATTGCTCTATTACCATGCTTATAACGCTTTTAATTTTTTGGTCTATGGGGCTGTGTGAGGTGTCATTTTTTGCACCATGATCTGTACTTTCTATCGGTACCTTATTTGCATATATGTGACTTTTTGATCACTTACACTGTTTACCGTGCGAGATCGGGAATGTGATAATTTAATAATTTAGGTGATCACGCATGCGGCGATACCAAATATGTTTATTTATTTATTTTTATTTATAAAATTTGAAAAGGGGGGTGATTCAGACTTTTATTAGGGGAGGGGATCTTTTTCTTATTAAAATTTTATTTATTTATTTATTTATTTTTCACACACCTACTAGGAGTCCCCCTTGGGTACTTCTAGTATAACTACATTGATCTCTCATTGAGAGCTATGCAGTATAGATATACTGCATAGATCAATGAGATAGGTGATCTATTGCTCTGGCCTGTTGCAGCCATAGAACAATAGATCGCCGAGCAGGGATCAGCTCCATTACAGTGCAGACCCCTGGCCAGCTTAGATGGAGGGAAAACTTATTTTTTTCATAACTAGTTAATTTCCTTGATGCCAAAAAGGCTGCAGAGATGATCTGTCCCACATGCTAATTTTAAACATTGGCATCCAGGCTCCATGTCTCAGAAAGCTTGTTGACTAGAAGAAATGTGAAGAAATGCTTCTGTAAGTCATCATGCAGGACCCAAGCTGCAGTCCTTGAGGTCTGCACCTTTAGGGGTACAGAATACTATTAGTTGTGGGCAGGGTCAGGGATGATGACCCCTTAGGGCGTGTAATAGCTTTGTAGTTATATCTGTACAGTTTGTTCTTACAGCAGGTTAGCATAAGGTAAGTGTTACTTACTGTATATGTGACTCCTTCAACTGACAGAGAGTATGACCGAGTGACTTAATTTGCCTCCCTCAGCTTTCTCACACATACTGTAGATTTATGCAGGGGCAAAATTAGCATAAAGAAAACTATCATATAATTTTCAATGTACAACCCCTCTTTATCCATAAGTGGCACAGAGGAGAAGTGGGTAAAGGCTTATGTTGCCTCATCTCTCTATTTCATTTTAGGCCCAGCAACTCTCATTCTCACATTGCCCCATCTTTCTTTACGCATCTGCACCACTTTTGCCCTAACCTCATATGTCAAAGAGACCTACCTGGCAAACAGTGTCAATGTGTATGTGTGTGTGTGTGTGTGTGTGTGTGTGTGTGTACACACACAGATGTTCATATAGGTTAGTATTTTAAACCTGTTTAAATCCCATAAATGATGACATTGACTTATATCCAGTGACGTCTTCTCTGACATCTTCATTTTTCCTCTTCTTTTCCATGACTCTTCTCTGCAGAATCTGCAGAGAAACATTTTAGGTTCCTAGCTCCATCACATAGTGATTAGGTCCTCTCTGGCCTACAAAATATCAGTTAAGCCCCTCTGTTTCCCCTCCCTATAAGGCCCCCTCCTGTGTCTTCATATAATAATTGGGCCCCTACTTTCCCCTATATATTTTTAGCCCCCCCCCCTCTTTCCCCATATAGTAGTTAGACCCCCTCTGTCTCACATAGTAGTTAGGTCCCATCTGTGCTCCCATAAAGTAGTTTATCCCCTCTTTGAATCCATACAGTAGTTAGGCCTCTCTGTGCAGGTAAGCCCCCATTAGATACCATTCCTCATGTAACCCAATGTAGCACCCGACGGGTAATGATTGCTCTCTGTAGATAGAACCCCCCCTGGTAGTTAACCCCCCTAGTAAAGTCCATATATATAATCCCTATGTAGGTAGCCCGCCTATGTAGGCCCCCTCCAATGTAGACACCCTGTCACCTCCATAGACATTCCTCCTCCTTGTGTATTGAAAAAAAAATGACCCATCTTCAGTGCTACAGTCCTCCAGTATCTCCGTATGAGTGCCATCCCTCCCTCCTCCTGATAGGATGGCACAATACAGAGTTCTAAGAAACGTACTCATTTTGTGTTGTGTCATATCAGATATAAGTGTTTACTGTACTGAATCAGACATGTCAGAGAGCTGACGGAGTCTCCTTGTGATGGTTCTTGAGCTGTGTTCACATGTGCAGGTCATGCCTGCCATATCAGCATGAACGAGTTGGGATGATAATCGTCAAGGCCGCGCATTATAAAAGATATTACCTTATTTTACACACTAGCAGAAGTGTCTTCCTTAACTTTTTTCCATCCTTTACGAACAACTGTTTTACAAATCCATTTTTAATAAAAAGTCATGTTTATTCTTGTCTGTACAGATGATTTCACAAGTGTCTCCCAAGTGCATTTAACTCTTTAGGGACTTTGCCCCTGTACACTGGGCACTTATGTACATTGCACGAAGATCAAGGATGGCGGAAATTCAGAAACATTTATAAGAAAATGCTTTAAAAATTACACTAGACTGATGTAGACTTTAGTGCACAAGGTCTGAGGGTGGTATTGATTTATAATACACCTAGAAAACCTGAAAAACACCACTGAATAGTGATGACAGTGTGTGCTAAATTTCTGTTGTACAGATTTGTTATACAACAGCCAGAAACATCTATGGGTCCATACTGTCCCTCTATTAGTCTACATATAGAGTAACATGGAGGGCTTTTCTCACAGGTTCATTAGGAACAGATGTAAGGGAGGGAGACTTCCTGGGTCAGAGTACAGTGCTGTAGACCCCGCTATTCAGACCATGCCCCTCCCCAACTCGCCCTCCCACCCAGTAGAGGGAGTTCTTAAACCAAAACAATGCTCTTAAACCAAGTCACAATTTTGAAAAACTGTGAGCTCTTTAACCAAAACACTCTTAAAACCAAGTTACTCTTAAACCAAGGTACCACTGTATATATAAAATCATGTATTCAATGTGAGGAGAAGAGGAAGACACAAGTACTGTGGAGAAGAGCCAACAAGCTTCACTGGATAAGCAGATAAGTATATTGTATAGAGCTGGACACTATATACTCTAAAAGAATAATACTATTTGGGCTGCAAAAGTGCAAAAACAGACGAAATAATGGTAAACTAGCAGCCATACATAAAACCGTCAAAATGCCTGTGAATTGCACAATATTTGCGGGTGTAATAAATGGTGAACTAGCAGCCAGACATAAATCCACTTAAAATGCACTGTTAAAATGCCTGTTAATTTCACAAATATTTTGTCTGATTACTATAACCAATGTTTATTTCCTATATATAGTATTTATATTGCACTGAAAAAATAGGAAATTACTGTAAAATATAACTTTTATTCTTATTTAAAAATTCACAAGAATCACCAGGCAAAAAAACCTATTATCTATTTACACAGCCACCACCAATAATTTAGCTTGTACAAAAAATCCTAAACTAAGAAACTTTTTCATAACAAATTCATGTCTAAGTACACCTTTTTCTTCTTATTTGTCCATGTATTTTTGTGTACAGTGTTTTTATTTTTATTTTCTCGTGTCCCTTGTTTTTCTTATCAAAGTCTTAGTTCTGATTATTTATGTGAGTATTCAGACTGTTGCGTCTTATTTTCACAAACATTATTTTTCACAAAGAAATGAAGAGTTTATTTCCCTTTATCTTTTGTTTGGGTTCTCTTCACATCCCTGGAATCGTGAGTTTAACCCTATAGCCCCTGAAGATGTGTGGTAACAGGAAATGCGTTGGGATGAAAAACATGTGATGTGAAGAGAACTCAAACAAAAGATAAAGAGAAGTAAACTCCTCATTTCTTTGTGAAAAATAATGTTTGTGAAAATAAGACGCAACAGTCTGAATACTCACATAAATAATCAGAAATAAGACTTTGATAAGAAAAGCAAGGGACATGAGAAAATAAAAATAAAAACACTGTACACAAAAATACATGGACAAATAAGAAGAAAAAGGTGTACTTAGACATGAATTTGTTATGAAAAAGTTTCTTAGCTTAGGATTTTTTGTACAAGCTAAATTATTGGTGGTGGCTGTGTAAATAGATAATAGTTTTTTTTGCCTGGTGATTCTTGTGAATTTTTAAATAAGAAGAATAAAAGTTATATTTTACAGTAATTTCCTATTTTTTCAGCGCAATATAATTTCACAAATACCCGCAGTTGCCAAAACAGCCAAAATAGTATAAAGTAAATTGCACTAATCCCTAATGCTATTGCCACAGGAAGATCCTCATGGAGAGGGATGTGCAAAAATACAAGGGTAAAGGGTTTTCCGAAACATGCGTTGGGGATTCCAGTGAGCCACGCTCCTTAATAAGTATGTCATTATGTGTTAATTTTTTTGTGTTTTGCACTTGCCTTGATTTGTGTGCAGCCGGTACTCATATGTTTACATTTTTGTATTTTTGCACATACCTCTCCATGAGGATCTTCCTGTGGCAATAGTAGTAGGGATTAGTGGAATTTACTTTTTACTATTATGGCTGTTTTGGCAACTACGGGTATTTGCGCAATTCACAGGCATTTGACAGTGCATTCTAAGTGGTTTTATGTATGGCTGCTAGTTTACCATTATATTGTCTGTTTTTGCGCTATTTCAGCCCAAATAGTATTATTCTTTTGGTGTATATAGTGTCCAGCTCTATATAATATACTTATCTGCTTATCCAGTGAAGTTTTTGGCTCTTTTCCACGGTACTTGTGTCTTCCTCTTCTCCTCACATTAAATACATGATTTTATATATATCTTTGTGATGTATTAATTTAACAAAATTATATAATTTTTTGGTAATGAAGTTTGATATGTTTTGTTGGGAAGGGAGGGGGGGTATATTCTTTTTAGGTGTATATTGATTGATTTGGTACCTCTTTATTTTTTCCCCCAGTGAGACCCAATTTTTTTTGGTGTGTATACCCTAAAGTGAAGTATAGAATATGGTGTGCCCACAGCCACATAATAAAGAACCCCAGTGATTCCATATGCAACCATGTAGACCAGGGGCGTAGCTAAAGGCTGAAGGGCCCTGGTGCAAAATGTTAGCTTAGGGCCCCCCCATCTCACCCGATCAGGCAAAGTCATATCTAACGTTATATATCCAATTACTCTAATGTGCCACCATGTTCTAATGCACTGCCACTGCCTCCACCTCATGTACTGCACTACTGCCTACTATAAATAATGGACTGTACTGTGTCATTGTCTAATCATTGTATTCCAATCTTTGACTCTCCAGCTGAAAAACTACAACTCTAGTGTTGCAACCTGAAGAGCCACATGCTGCAAAACTACAACTCCCATAATAAACTGTCAGCAGGGCACGATGAAGTTTGAACTTCCACAACCTAAAGAAGTCACCTGATGTCACCTGCAGTCCTATGTAACACCACAGATAACACAGCGATATCCCTCTGAGTGCAGATAATGTAATAGCTGTCACCTGCAGTCCTATGTAACAGCACAGATAACACAGTGATATCTCTGAGTACAGATAATGTAGATGTCACCTGCAGTCCACTTCTCCTCTCCTCCGTGGTGTAAGCGGCTCCCACAGGGTTGAGGCTCCTCCCCCACCAGATCACAACATTGCTTTACCCTCTGATGTTACTTGCCGGCTGTACAGTGATGTCATCTAACCTGGGGGAGGGGCCTCAATGCTGAGGAGAGGTGGATTGCAGCACAAGCTGGAGCTCAACGCCGCAAAGGTACGGCCATGGGACACAGCTTGGGCCGCCAACGCAGATGTCTGGAGGAGGGGGTGCTGGTACTTGCTGTCATCTGATTAGGTAAGAGGCCCAATCAGATGACAGCATGTGCCAGCGGGTGCAGCGGGACAGATTAGTGCAGTGCTTCCCAACCTTAGCTCGGGGCACCCCTACAAAATAAGAAAACCGTCATACAGTGACTCACAGGCGACGTCTCCTTTGATCTGAGGCTTCACTTTCCCTTTTCTTCTCCATCTAGTCCAGTCCTCTATGATCATTCCTTCCAGATACGTTTAATCTTTTGAGAACCTGCAAGACAAACAATTTAGACTCTGCACATTTCTAGCAACTTCCTTCCCTTTCTCCCTCCTTTAGGCTCCCAAAGTAACTGCGCTGTTTGGTGTTATGTGCAGTAAAGCGAGTGGGCTGCCCCCTGTATGTAGGATCCCCTGCTGTGCCCCCATGAACTAGTAATGCCCCCAGAGGTGCCCCCATGGGCTAATAATACCCCAGAGGTTCCCCCATGAGCTAATAATGCCCCCAGAGGTGCCCCCATGAAGTAATAATGCCCCCAGAGGTGCCCCCATGAAGTAATAATGCCCCCAGAGATGCCCCCATGAAGTAATAATGCCCCGAGAGGTGCCACCATGAAGTAATAATGCCCCCAGAGGTGCCCCCATGAAGTAATAATGCCCCCAGAGGTGCCCCCATGAACTAATAATGCCCCTAGAGGTGCCCCCATGAACTAATAATGCCCCCAGAGGTCACATCATCACGTCTGCCGGAGAGTTCACGTCCCGGCGTCCCATAGGCTGCTGGTATGAAGTGCCGGCAGTCTATGGGAGGGAATGCAGGAGCAGGACCTGTCTGCGTTCTGCTCACTTTAATGTTTCGCTCACTGTGCAGGCGGAACATCAAAGTGATCTGTGCATCCCGAGAAGCTGCGTGGCCGCAGCTTCTCGGGATGCTTAAAGTGACAGTGTCACAAGTGGCAAGGGGGGGGCCGTGCGGGCCCCCCTAGCGTAGGGGCCCGGTCGCCATTGCGACCGCTGCAACCCCTATAGCTACGCCACTGATGTAGACAAATGTGATAAATTATGCCTAGGGCAAATTTTAAAGGGGAACTCCGGATAAGAAAAAATAGTTTTCTATTAAAAGTACATTAAAAGTTACATAGATGTGTCAATACAATGTATTACCGTATCTGTACAGTTCTGCCACACTGGTAGCTGATAGGAATCCAGGAAGTGAAAAAAATGGCCCCTGTGCCAATACACATTGGCTCCTGCTCCTGCTGCTATCCCCCCCTAGGAGACAAGTCTTCCATGCCTCTGTCTCACATTGTGTGTGTTTGCTGATGATTCATACAGGGGGCAGGGCGTGATCTCACAGGAGGCTTGGCTGGATAACCCAAACCCCTGATTCACTATCTCTGACCGACCAGAAGCAGCTGCTGCACTAATTTTTCTGATTGTAATGGGTGGGGGCTGTGATGATCACATGAGGGAAAGCATTGCATTCTGGGAAATGCCAAACCAGGAAGAACAGAAAAACAAAACAGAGCAACCCCCCCCCCCCAAAAAAAAAATAAAAATGGATTTTTCGGTAGTTTCAAAACTGGGATAGACAGGTAAGTAATGTGTTATGCCTTCATTTTTTTCAACCTCTACCTGGAGTTCCCCTTTAAAGCACCAGGAAATGGGACATAATAACCTCAAAACCTGCTATGTGACAATAAAGTAAAAAAAATTACAAAGTATAAGAGCCTTACAATGGATGAACATTAAGGTTCTTTTTCTCCTTTATGCATTTTAACTGCTATTGCACTATGTATGGCCTTATCTTACATGGTTGTTATTGATGTAGTGTTCATTTTTTCTACGTTAATATAATTTTATGCTTTTTTGTGCTTTTTTTTTTACTGAACAACAGAGCAGATGATTTCTATATGCCTAAAACTTTTAGTTTAAATGCATGACCAGGCTTACTGTATGCAGATGTAAAGCTATACATGTGGTATCCCACCACGGTTGTTGCTTATGGTTACACCCTTCACAAAATTCTGCACTCTAAGTAAACTGTGGGGATGGAGCAGTACCTAAGTGTTGCCACAAAATGTTACTATTGTATGTAACGGTACTTATGTTTTGCACAGCTGTAGGTTATCAAAGGGTTATTGCTATTGTGATTTGTACACCAATGAGGACCTTCTCTTTCTCTCTACCTATCTTTAAGCTAATTTCATCCATGATTTTCTTCTCCACCCTCACAGGGATTATAACATCACCTGTAGGAAGTCGACACATGGGGAGAGGAAGCATACACTCACACCTAGTCAGTCTTAGTCTGGTTGTTGAGCAGAGCAGAAGTATATGGGAGACTTAGACACCCTTTTCTTGAAAGCAGTGTTAAGCTAACCAGTCTAAGAGTGCAGGACAGTATCCTGATAACAAGAGGAACTGATCCGGATAGAGCAAAGTTGCTAGAAGCCTACGTACTCTATCTCGCAGCACAGGTGTCACCAGGGAACCTTGGCCACTCTGCTCAACCTAGGTAACATGGTCTGGGGCTTGTGTCACCCTCTAGGACAGGTCGCCTAACACTGGTGGGCAATACACAGGCACAAGTAAACACCTATTCTCAAGTCTACAGTATTCTACTTCTTCTAATGTTCCGGCAGAGCACACTTCTACCCTGGGTTGGGACTCTTACGATATCCTCCTCTCTACTACTCTGAACCCGCAGTACAAACCTCTCTCCACTTTTCTAAACTCTCTGCACATACTCCTCTCAACTACTCACAGCTCTCCTACACGAAAGGTCCTCAGTCCAGTTCCTGTCTTGTCAGGTTTACCATCTACTATCAACTATTGTACAAAGTATTCCTATAGTAAAGAAGATCTATTTATGCTAACAGGACTCAGTGATTATTACTCCAGCACCTATATAGTGGACACTACATCCTTAGGTCATCTCGTCTTTCTGTGGGTGGCGGTACCTATAGTCCGGGTGGGTCACAACTCCACTCCAGACAACCGTGATAAGTACCCAACCAGCACTGGCGTCACAACAGTATACCATCTGGCTAAGCTATATTCCGACCAACCACCACAGAAGTGGCGTAACACATTACCATCTAGCAAGTGACCAGTTGAGCACTCGCCACATACAATTCATCATATCTGTCAATGTATGTTATGCAAACTTATACTGTGAATTTAGCTTTATGATTTATTCATAGGTTGTGGTAATTTGTATGTTTTTACTGCACTTTTTCTACAAGACCGCAACTTTCACTAGTAAATTGCTAAGAAAAAAGCTGCAAGCTGTCACCATATGTTATCCATATGTCCTGTGTGCAGCTAAATCACACCAGGTTAGATTATAGGGCATAGAATTTACATACTCATCCTACCTGGCTTCAGTTATAGAAACCACAGATAATGTATATATATATATATATATATATATATATATATATATATATATAAAATAGGACATCTGTAAGGCCATGGGAATGCCAGATGCTTTTAGTAAACATTTGCAGTATACTGAAAGCTACAGCACAATGTGTCCCTGTATGACCCTGCAGTATGATCTAAGCAAGTTATATGTAACCTAGATAATAACATAGGTATGGAAGCCAATTACCATACATCTGTACACATCGGAATCTTTGAGGAAACTGTATAGTAACAATTATATCCCCACTTAGGCAGTAATTTTATTTTGTTGATCCTTTCAGACAATTTGCATTAAATAAAGGCCTTTAGCCTTATGCATTACCTACTATCAACGTCCTTGATCCCTGTAAGGGCAATGAGACTATGGAACTCTGTGCCACATGACTTTTGTGATGGTTAAGTCATTGAACACATTCAAGAAGGTCCTGGATGTCTTTAACGTAGAATACATTGCAATCTATTGGTACTCTCAGAGCCGGCTCCAGGCTTTTGTGGGCCCTTGGGCGACAGAACCCCCAAGGGTCTTTTTGTATAGCAAAACATGTGGCCTCATTATTAGAGGGTCTTAGCAGACCCCTACTACTAAACAAGATGCTGGGTGACCTTTATTATACAAGATGCTAGAAAAGTTTAGTGACCCCATAATACTGACTACTATACAAGATGCTAGGAAAGCTGGGTGACTCCATTATACAAAATGCTAGAAAAGCTGGGTGACTCCATTATACAAGGTGCTAGGAAAGCTGAGTGACCTCCATTGTAAAACATGGTAGAAAAGCTTAAGGACCTCCATTATACTGACTACTATATAAGATGCTAGAAAAGCTGGGTGACCCCATTATACTGACTACTATACAAGATGCTAGGAAAGCTGAGTTACCTCCATTATAAAATATGCTAGGAAAGTTGGGTGACCCCATTATACTGCCTGCTATACAATATGCTAGGAACGCTGGGTGACTCCATTATACTGACTGGTATACAAGATGCTAGGAAAGCTGGGTGACCCCATTATACTGCCTGCTATACAAGATGCTAGGAACGCTGAGGGACTCCATTATACTGACTAGTATACAAGATGCTAGGAAAACTGAGTGACTTCCATTTTACAAGATGCTAGGAAAGCTGGGTGACCTCCATTATAAAAGATGGTAGGAACATGAGTGACCTCTATTATACTTACTATACAAGATGCTAGGAAAGCTGGGTGACCTCCAACTGTCAATGATGAGTTACCATCCTTCCTGCTGTACAGCCCCTATTTCCTCCTCAGGCCCTGCGCACTCAGGCTAATCCTTCACTCGCAGTAAGCACTAAATGGGGCATGGCTTACAAGGACATACCCGGGGCATTCATTTGCCGGTACAGTCCCCGCAAAACTGGGAACTGGGGAGGGGAAGGGAGGCTGCAACATCACTCCATGGGTGTCCAGTGGCCCTGCATTCCGTATTCCAGTGGCCCTGCATGCCATATTTGGAGTCAGGACGGGATTTTTTTGTAGTATGGGGCAATTGTCATCTTCTTTATAGGGTCTTCTGGATCAAAACAGTAGGGTCATAGATTGTACTTGATGGACCTGTACTTTTCTCAACCTTTATAACTATATAAGTATTTGACAGTAGAATAAAAGAATACCAATAGTGTAAGAGTAGTATAGGGAAGTAGTCAAAGAGTTTATTGCTTGTTGAGAACATTGCAGGCATACCTCCTTGGTGAGAACAGAGCACCAGGGATGAGATCTTTTTTTAAACAGCAGTAGATCCATAATTTTCTATGTTCTCTCGTCACTGTATAAAGGTCAGAGCATACAGTATTACGTATTATACATCTTGACAAACTTAAGGTTTTTAGACTTCTGATGACACAGACATACAAATCAGTCATCGCCATACTAGGGTCCAGAGGAATAGCCTGAGGCTCTCAAGACCCAATGCAAAATCTATAACACGGGGCCCTTCTCCTACCATGTGCCATTTATAAGACTTAATAATATCTTATAATATCTTTTTTGTGTGGGACTGCCCAGACCCCCAACAATGGGGACCCAATTGCGCCACAATGAATAGAGTACTAATGGGGCCTACTGTGGCCTGTACCTTACTCACTCTTTATGGGGCTGCCAAATGTTTCCAAGTGCTGGAGAGGGGATAACAAGCTGAGATACATATCAGATAGGATGTTCCTACAGTCATATGAAAAAGTTTGGGCACCCCTATTAATCTTAATAATTTTTAGTTATCAAAATTTGGGTTTTTGCAACAGCTATTTCAGTTTGATAGCTGATGGACACAGTAATATTTCAGGATTGAAATTAGGCTTATTGTACTAACAGAAAATTTGCAATATGCATTCAAACAAAATTTGACAGGTGCAAAAGTATGGGTACCCTTATCATTTTCTTGATTTAAATACTCCTAACTACTTTTTACTGACTTACTGAAGTACTAAATTGGTTGGGTAACCTCATTGAGCTTTGAGCTTCATAGCCAGGTGTATCCAATCATGAGAAAAGGTATTTAAGATGGCCACTTGCAGTTGTTGTCCTATTTTAATCTCCTCTGAAGAGCGGCATCATGGGCTCCTCAAAACAACTCTCAAATGATCTGAAAACAAAGATTGTTCAACATAGTTGTTTAGGGGAAGGATACAAAAAGTTGTCTCAGAAATTTAACCTGTCAGTTTCCACTGTGGGGAACATAGTAAGGAAATGGAAATCACAGGGACAGTTCTTGATAAGCCCAGAAGTAGCAGGCCAAGAAATATATCAGAAAGGAAGAGAAGAAGAATGGTGAGAACAGTCAAGGACAATCCCCAGACCACCTCCAAAGACTTATAGCATCATCCTGCTGCAGATGGTGTCATTGTGCATCGGTCAACAATACAGCGCACTTTGCACAAGGGGAAGCTGTATGGGAGAGTGATGCAAAAGAAGCCGTTTCTGCAAGCACGCCACAAACAGAGTCGCCTGAGGGATGCAAGTACGCCACACACAGAGTCGCCTGAGCTATGCAAAAGCACATTTGGACAAGCCAGTTTCATTTTTGGAGAAGGTCCTGTGGACTGATGAAACAAAGATTGAGTTGTTAGGTCATACAAAAAGGCGTTATGCATGGCCGCAAAAAAACACAGCATTCCAAGAAAAAACACTTGCTACCCACTGTAAAATTTGGTGGAGGTTCCATCATGCTTTGGGGCTGTGTGGCCAACGCCGGCACCGGGAATCTTGTTAAAGTTTAGGGTCGCATGGATTCCACTCAGTATCAGCAGATTCATGAGAATAATGTTCAAGAATCAGTGACGAAGTTGAAGTTACGCCGGGGATGGATATTTCAGCAAGACAATGATCCAAAACACTGCTCCACATCTACTCAGGCAGTCCTGCAGAGGAACAATTACAATGTTGTGGAATGGCCATCCCAGTCCCCAGACCTGAAGATCATTGAACATCTGTGGGATGATTTGAAGCGGGCTGTCCATGCTCAGTGACCATCAAACTTAACAGAACTGGAATTGTTTTGTAAAGAGAAATGGTCAAAAATATCTTCATTCAGGATCCAGGAACTCATTCAAACCTACAGGAAGCGACTAGAGGCTGTTGTTTTTCCAAAAGGAGGATCTACTAAATATTTATGTCACTTTTCTGTTGAGGTGCCCATACTTTTGCACCTGTCAAATTTTGTTTGAATGCACATTGCACGTTTTCTGTACAATAAACCTCATTTTAATCCAGAAATATTACTGTGTCCATCAGTTATTAGATATATCAAAATGAAATAGCTGTTGCAAAAACCCAAATTTTGATAACTAAAAATGATTAAGATTAATAGGGGTTCCCAAACTTTTTCATATGATTGTATGTAGAACATATGGTAGTGATTTACAAGAAGCTTTATGACAGAGAATGATCATGATCGCTTGAGGACCAGTTCCATGTACTCACCTGAGTATGTTAGCAAATGCCCACCAGTCTGGCATCAAGAGAGGGCCAGTCTCTCTGTCACATCTATGGTAACAGTTTGTGTGGACAAAGTGTACAGCTATCCACAATAGCTCAATGAGACAGGCAGTTCTGAAAGGCAGATACCCTTTTGAGTGTTAACAAGAAATCTTTAGCAGGACCCCAGAATTATCACGTGTCATGTGACTTTTTGCATCCTTTAGACTCCAGATCCCAGGTGCAACCACAAGTGCCCCTCTGCTTGAAGTGTAAGCTCAGTCCTTCACATATTTTTGTATATGGTTATGTTAGGCTGGTCTTCAGGTAAGACCTTCAGGATATATTGGATGGTAGCCAAATGGAATGGGACAGCTTGGCCAAGGTGGATGCAATCAACACAGAGACTGAACATTGATAAGTGTCCTCAGATGGGTCAGCTTGACCTACCTAGTCAAACAACATTAGTATCTAGCAAACCATGTGTCTATGAGAATCATATTAACTCTATCCTCTCTGTATCCCAAAATTATATTAAAAGCTCTTATCCCTGACAGTTACATAGTGGGTTTTTGGTGATGCCCTACAGCACAGAAGGCCTGGGTTGTAATCTAACCCTGATATTTGTATAAGGTGTATAACAAATCTCCCTTGGGACCTACAACACAACTTATAATAGAGCCCCGCTCTTCAATGACAAACTTTACTGGTAACAGGTTACGAAGTTCACAGTATGAACATCATATGCTCTCTGTGGTGGCACACACTTTACTTCTGGTTTCTTCCAACACTTCAAAAACATACTAATAGGTAGATTGGCCTTAATTATACTATAGGTTGTGTGTACTTACTTTCAAAGCTTGGTGGTCCAGGGAACACAAATGGTCTATTGCCAAACATCATGCAGCTTTTGGTTTCACCTGGACATTGTGACATTCTCCCATGGAAGGTACTGTACACTATTGAGATGACCAGAAGAAGCGAGCGGAGGGAAGCAAAACAGGAAACACCTTTTCTTCTCCTCAGATAGCACCTTAAACATCAAAGTTCTGTTTTCTTCTTATTATTTAGTGACTACTTTATTTAATGTAGCATAACATATAGTAATACTATAACAATTTTGAGTAAAATATGCAGTTAAACAGTATGGGTTACAGGCCTCACTTGCAAGTGCAGATAGATATTTGGATATAGTGCGCCCTATGTTTCTGGTCCCCTGGTTGTCACTTGGTAAGGGGCATTAGCTTATTGCAGCTTATCGTTATTAGAAGAAAAAAACTCTAAATATTCTATCTGCCATTGTATTAGAAGCATTGCTGATACAGTTAAAGCAACAACTGCTGGCTTGCTGGGATTTCTGTGTCACTCCCTTTTTGGAGAACAGATTTCTCTATTAACTCATAGAGTCTCAGCGCACACAGTCCCTTCCTCCCGTCAGATGTACAATGTATCTGCCCTGTATGGAAGAAGGTTTACTTGATGCCAGGGGCGGCATGTCAGTAGTACAGTATGACAGTATTTTACCAGCTGTCCTGAATTTTTACATTTGTTTATATTCCACAGCTAAAATCTCCTCCTGTTTCTTGAGTACTATAATGGAATGCAATGGAAGAGACCCAGGGTCCTCATCCACCCAGATTAGAGGTTTTTGTCTTGAGGTCCCTATATGGATGTGTTAGAGTGAGAGATGGGGTTGAAGTCTGTCTGTGCTCCTTCTTTGGGAAGCTGGTGGGAGGGGAACAGGCCAACAGACTATATAGTCAAACATCTTCCAGATTTCCAGTGCACCATCCCGGAGCAGCTAACCCCAGCAAAGCACTGTCAGGGTAAGTGATACCCAGTCTCTCTGAGGGTACTGAGCTTGCACTACCTCAGCAATGGGATTGGCTACATACAGTAGCTACAAGGGACAATGCTTTATTTCCGAAGACTATACTTTTAGCCTTCTTTTTACAATAGTTTCCTTTGTGTGACTTTAATGCTTCATAAACTTTATAAGAAGTGTAAACTTTTGGACTTGCTTAAAGACATAGCAGGCTGAGTTTATTATGTGGCAAGGGACATATTGAATTCACATTGTGACTTCACTCAAATAATGGGAAAGATTTCACTCCAAATAATCATATGACAAGCTCAGCACTGCTACATCTCTGAATTCTACTCAAAGGTCACAGCGCCTTCAACTAAGTGCAGTTTAACTTTTTTTTTTTAATGTGCTTTGGGAACATATCTTAAAGAAAATTGGAAGCAGATGCTTAACCACTTGTCTCCTGGAAGTAATTGGGGCTCAGTGCAACAGAGAGGATGTGTTTAGTGACATTTGACAAATGCTGGAAATGATAAGGGATATGTGTGGGCTGATGCACTGTGACTAGACAGTGATAAACGTAAGCGCAGGGCTAGAGGCTAATGGTTATGTTCTTCTGTAATGGTCTGGCTGTCTGCAGATTGCTAGTGGAGGCCTGTAATCTATAAGACAGTTTGACAGGAGGCGGAACTTGTTTTTACAGAATCATAAGTATGGATGTAGCAGAGCTGAATTTGTCCTTTGTGCATGATCAAAACTTTCTGAACAGATTGCTTTGCATTCCTGGGCTGATATCGACTCTGCTACAACAGTACTCACTGCTTTGGTGGTATATGACTAAATATGGTTTGTGCTTGAAGTAGTCCTACAAATTCTACGTTTTTTCTCTGCCCCTCCCCTGCTTTTTTTTATTTGGCTGGCAGTATGTCTTGGATCTGAGTCTGAACGAACAAAACCCCTGACCTGGAATTCTGCTCCCGAAACAGACGTTTGACAGACTATTTCCTAATTAGGAAATAGATGTTTGGAGCCAGGCACTTCATTCATGAGGGGGCATCTAGGAAAGCAATGGCCGAGCACCCTGCAAACCAATGCTTTCTCATACTGACACTTCATGCAACATTTTATTTCTTATTTCTTTTGGCTTTTTTTTTTTATAAATGGAGCAGATGTAGAGTCAGAAATAAACATATGCGAGGGATTTCCACAAGTCAGAAAAGTATACAGATGACTCATTCCTATTGTGAAACGTGGATGAGCTATAAAAAGGAGTTTATTATTCTGCACTTAGGGCTGACTTATTCAATGTATTTTAAAGAGGCAAGGCATAATATAGTAATAATATTAAGGATACCACTAGAGGGTGTGGTCAGTGCAATGACATTGGGATTTCCCACAGGGAATTTCTTGTAGAGTGTTGTGGGACAATAAATCCCATCATGCCCTCTCAGCAAAGAATCACAAGGCTTTTTCATAAGTTTATTTTTTTCTGCTATGGGACAATAGGGTTGTTAGCAATGATTTATTCTAGTTAAGAAATGGGAATTGCACCTTATACACATTGCTTAGATTTTGACCAGCAAAATTTACCATTTACCAAATCAGGTTAAAACAAGTGCCCTGTGAATACCAATATACCATCAATATGAGAAGAAGCCATTTTTGTTCATTAGTTATATGGCCATACATGATCACTCCATAGAAATGAATGAGAAGTCTTAGGGCCCATATATGGCCACCTCATTGTTCAACCTTTAGTGGTCTGTGCTTGCCTTGCTGGGAAATGCGAGGGTCCCAGCTTCTAGACCCTATTTTCTGCAATAGCTCCTTCAACTTTAGCTCATAGGTGATCATTACACATACATGTCATTGAAGTGGCTGTACAGAGCCCCTGACTTCCCTGCCATCTCTAATTGTGAGTTTACACAGACAGATTTATTTGACAGATTTTTGAAGCAAAAGCCAGGAATGGATTTGAAAAGAGGAGAAATCTTTCACTTTCCTTTATGATATGTTCCTTGTTTATAGTCTGTCCCTGGCTTTGGCTTCAAAAATATGTCATCTCGGTGTAAACACAACCTCATGCTCAGGGCTCCAAAGTTGGGCGGATAGTTGATAGGGGGGTAAACAATATGTGTCTTCTAGCTTATGGCTTTTTTAAAAGTTATAAAATTATACAGTTTTTACAGAGGCCGTGCTGAGCTGCAGCATGCACACCTTCTCCCTCCTTCCCCCACCCCTTTTTGTCCTGCAGGATTGATGTACACGGTTCTGTGCTGAAAGCCAAACTCTGTATATCATAATACAGGACAGGGCCAAGTGGGGAAAGGAGGAGGCATGGATCACTATGGCACTTGTGTTCAGAAGAAAAACATGATTTTATGCCAGCCATCATCTGAGACACAGGTATCATTTGTTTTATCTCCTTATCAGCTGTCTGCCCATGCCTGCAGCTGTGAGAATGATGAAGAGTGGACAGGCTTCCTCTAAGCAAAGTCTTGTTAGTTGTTATTATCATCTATATTCTATTTGACGTTTTTTAAAACTTGTATTTTTCCTGTTCTTTCCTTTCACAGGTTTCTTGTTTGAGAGGCTTCAGTAAGTTATAATAAAACAAAATGTGCGACGAAGAAGATACTACTGCATTGGTGTGCGACAATGGTTCTGGACTTTGTAAGGCAGGCTTCGCTGGGGATGATGCTCCGAGAGCAGTATTCCCTTCCATCGTGGGTCGCCCCAGGCATCAGGTAAAAAGGAGTCCATAAAGACACAACCTTCTGTTCAATTCCATTACCAATGAGAATAGTATCACCCACTACACAGTCACAATTGTATCACTATTTATTACAGCTTACCGTTTGTCCCATGAATAATTTTTTCATAAAGAAAAATAATCCTTTTTCCATATAAGATCCTAGATTCTTCACTACACAGATGACATCATAAGGTGTATATTGCTACCTATGATTTCATGTGGCCTAATAAAGTAACACACAGACACTAAGGGGGAGATTTATCAAACTAGTGTAAAGTAGAATTATTTTAGTTGCCCCAAGCAACCAATCAGATTCCACCTTTCATTCCTCACAGATTCTTTGAAAAATGAAATGGGGAATTGATTGGTTGCTAGGGGCAACTAAGACAATTCTACTTTACTCCAGTTTGATAAATCTTCCCCTACATGTGTATATCGATATAGACCACTCCACTGTGATCAGATCATAACGCTAATAGATTAGCACTTTCTGGACCATTTTAGTTTGTTTTTTTCTTAAATATCACAAGAACTACTGTTGCTACCTTTTAACCACTGTATCACAATACAAGTAATCTATATGGATAACCTGTTATTTCTCTTCTAACCCAGGGTGTGATGGTAGGTATGGGTCAGAAGGACAGCTATGTTGGTGATGAAGCTCAGAGCAAAAGAGGTATCCTCACACTGAAGTACCCGATTGAACACGGCATCATCACAAACTGGGATGACATGGAGAAGGTATTAAGAGATACATACTTTTTATAACTATAAAAAAGTTCTGTAGTTTGGTTAGAATATATAGAAAATTAAGGTAATAGGTATATGAAATTACGCCCTTATATTGATAATGACGGACGCAAATAATGATCATTTTGCACTAAAACCCCTTAGTGGGAACATAGTCTTACAATGTTTTTTTGGTTTCTCTTAAAGATCTGGCATCACAGTTTCTACAATGAATTGCGTGTGGCTCCAGAGGAACACCCAACCCTTCTCACAGAGGCTCCGTTGAATCCCAAAGCAAACCGTGAAAAGATGACCCAGGTAAATAATCTCACAAAGACAGAAAGAAGCCAACTTACAGACAAGTTATGATTTAGAGAATGTTCTTTAAAGTGTTGTCTTACCATCTGCTCTTTCATTGTAGATTATGTTTGAGACCTTCAATGTACCAGCAATGTATGTTGCTATCCAGGCGGTGCTATCCCTATATGCTTCTGGCCGTACAACTGGTAAGTAAAAAACAGAACTAGAATCAAATAACCCTGGTGTCCATATAGGTGTAGGTCATTTATATTGTGACTCTGGGCTAAAAACTGAACCAATAAGCAAATTAATATAACCAGAAAATGTAATCATCACCTACTAGATCTGCTATAGGATGGATATAGATAATAAACATATACATGGCTACTAGAGATGAGCAAACCGGGTTCGGGTCGATCCGAACCCGAACGTTCGGTATTTGATTAGCTGGGGCTGCTGAACTGGAATAAAGCTCTAAGGTTGTCTGGAAAAATGTTTTCCACATAGCCTTAGGGCTTATCCAAGTTCAGCAGCCACCGCTAATCAAATGCCAAAAGTTCGGGTTCGGATCGACTCGAGCATGCTCCAGGTTCGCTCATCTCTAATGGCCAACCATAGAAGATGGTGGCCTATTAACAAGTGTCTTCTTCCTAGGTATCGTACTTGACTCTGGTGATGGTGTCACCCACAATGTACCAATTTATGAAGGTTATGCCCTCCCTCATGCCATTATGCGTCTTGATCTGGCTGGTCGTGACCTTACAGACTACCTCATGAAGATCTTGACTGAACGTGGCTATTCTTTTGTAACTACTGGTAAGACATAGAATTGTATGACAAGTAACAATGTTTTTTACAACAGGCATTAACAACACAAGGGTAACCATTGCCTCTCCTCCTGTGTGTAGCTGAGCGTGAAATTGTCCGTGACATCAAGGAGAAGCTGTGCTACGTGGCTCTGGACTTTGAA
Organism: Dendropsophus ebraccatus; assembly: GCF_027789765.1. Taxonomy (NCBI): domain Eukaryota; kingdom Metazoa; phylum Chordata; class Amphibia; order Anura; family Hylidae; genus Dendropsophus; species Dendropsophus ebraccatus. Next base: position 51,396,286 of record NC_091461.1, on the reverse strand, counting down.
AATGAAATGGCTACAGCTGCCTCTTCTTCTTCCCTCGAAAAGAGCTATGAACTTCCAGACGGTCAGGTCATCACCATTGGCAATGAGAGGTTCCGTTGTCCTGAAACTCTCTTCCAGCCATCCTTCATTGGTGAGATTGAGGAATTCATTTTCATTATGTCATGATGAATGTATGAAACATTAGACGGCTGATACCATAACAGAACTATCTAACACAACACCTTTCAAGAACAACCCTCAAACTAGCATCTGTCTATCTACAGATAAATGAATGACATCTATGGAGATTATTAAACATATCAGACATTTGTCCTAAAAACTAAATTTATCCACTACATATGACAGACATTATATATCTCTGAGGGCTTCAAACTTGTTTCTTAAAGGGGTTTGTTCAACAAAAACTTTTAATTTCACATGAGCTGGTACCAGAAAGTGCCAGACATTTGTAATTTACTTCTATTAAAAAAATCTCTAGTCTTCCCATACTTATCAGATGCTGTATGTCCTGCAGGAAGTGGTGTATTTTCTCCAGTCTGACACAGTGCTCTCTGCTACTGCCTCAGTCCATGTCAGTAACTGTCCAGAGCAGTAGCAAATCCCTATAGAAATCCAGACTGGAATCTCCAGACTGGAAAGAATATACCACTTCCTGCAGGACATACAGCAGCTGATAAGTACTGGGAGAATTGATTATTTTTAATAGAAGTAAATTACAAATCTCTGGCACCAGTTGATTTGAAAGAAAAAATAATATTTTTTTGTGAACAACCCCTTTAGGGTCACCTGCTAATTTCTCAAGACAATTTTGTCACTGCAAACACTGGCTATTTGTATCAATGGCTTTAGATCAGTGAATGGTATTTGTGCGCTAACCTATAGAACTTATACACAGGAATGGAATCTGCCGGTATCCATGAAACCACTTACAACAGCATCATGAAATGTGACATTGATATCAGGAAGGATCTGTATGCCAACAATGTACTGTCGGGAGGTACCACCATGTACCCTGGTATTGCTGACAGAATGCAAAAAGAAATCACTGCCTTGGCTCCCAGCACAATGAAAATTAAGGTGAGTGTTACTTTCCACTTATCACATTGTAGAAAGCTACTGGCTTATGTCAAATGTGTGTATATCTTATATATGGAAGGAAATTGTAAACTCATACCACCCCCCATGTTCATATGTGAGAGGGAGGGAGAGAGGGAGAGAGGGAGAGAGGGAGAGAGGGAGAGGGAGAGAGAATCAAACAATAATGTTGATTATGGGGGTTTCCACCGTTAGCTGGAAGAGTCTTTGCTTTCACTATGACTTCTAAACATGAAATTATACAGGGTTATAAAGCAGGTTACAAACCCTAGCAGTTTCAGCTCTGCTACATCTGCAGACCAAGTCACAGAACATTCAAAGTGCACTAGCTTTCTAAGCTAAGGCCAAGTCCTAGTTCTAAACTTATTTCTGTTGATCCTCAGACCTCTCTATATAGCTATTTATGCCTAGGCTTCATAAACACACAACCGATCCCATTGTATCACAGCTTTCAGAGCATATTGTATTTATCAATATAGGACTATGTTCTCACTACTGGAACGTGATATCCTATATTGGGGAAAGGCGACAATCTATTGATAATGATGGCCACTAATGATCATTATTAGCGTCTGTCATTATCAATAGACGGACACATTTTCCCGATATAATCTCATAGTGGATACATAGCCTAAATCAGTAATTGATCAGCATTAGAATTACTGTATGTCCCTGACTTTGTTCCTTTGCCCCTCCAGATCATAGCTCCTCCAGAACGCAAGTACTCTGTCTGGATTGGTGGATCCATCCTGGCTTCCCTGTCTACCTTCCAGCAGATGTGGATCAGCAAACCAGAATATGATGAAGCTGGCCCCTCCATTGTGCACCGCAAATGCTTTTAAATGTTCTTTCCTTTTATATTGTCTTCAATTCAAAGATATATCTTCAAGTGTACTCCAAGTACATGGCCACCATTTCATTCCAAATGTCTTAGGCTCTAATTCGATAAAGTATTTTTTTTTGTTTTGTTTGTTATGAATAAAGCTTAATCTATTCTACAAATGCATTTGATGGTTTATATTATAATGGGCGCGTGTATATGCTGTATGTGTCGTTAGAGCGACACCTACTGGAGGATCTATAAAGAGCAACTAAAAGGCTTTATCCAGGACTAGAAAAACATATGCAAATATATAAATATATATATATATATATATATATATATATATATATATATATATATATATATAGCCATAACAGAACATAGAATTTAGAATATTGCCAATAATTTACAATATAGGTTATTAACACAGCTACTGCAGTACCTGCTATTAAAACATTTATAAAAGGCCAGATGTCAACCATGGACTAGTAGCTCCACTTTCTCTAATTTAAGGGGTTGTTCTGCAATGTCTAAAACATGTGATTTATGATGTTTTGTCTTCTCATATAGGGCAAAGGAACCTTGTTGGCTCAAGGACCTGGGTACAGTTGGCTTTAGTTAGGCTACTGCCTATTTCCTTTATGCCATTTCTGCAGATTAGTAGCTATTGCATAGGCTGTGCCAACTTTCACCAATGAAACCCTTATAAAATGTGATTTCAATAGGAGTACACACATTTCGGAACATTTAACAGCGATTGTATCTCAACAATTAGCAACTATAACAAGATAAAAACAAAAGTGGAAACAATTCTCTCCATTAGGGTATAAACACACACACCGTATACGCAGCGTATATACTGCTGCAATACGCAGCAAATACGCAACAAATACGCAGCAGATTAGATCTAAATAACTAAACACAGCATCAAATCTGCACCATCAAATCTGCTGCAGATCTGCTGCGTATACGGTGTGTGTGTTTGTACCCTTATAAAGATATTGCAGTAGCAGGTTTGTCGCAGAATTTTCTCTTTCATCATAACTCATTAGGTTTACTTGAAATCTTACACAAAAAAAAACGCAATGTAGCATCATAAACAGTTTTTATTGACAGATTAAGCTCTGCTACATCTATAGTTCCACATATAAACTATGTTCACGCAATATAAAAATAATGGCCATTATTTTTTACATTGTGTGAACATAGCCATATGGCAGGTCAGCCTCATGCTTTGGGACTGTAATTAATCATATCCGAAAAAGTTGTTCTTTTTAGTTTTTTTTTTTTTTTTTTTTAACATTTCTTACAAAAATCACAAATTCCTTTTATAGGGTTTTTTTTTTTAGATCTATTAACTAGAACTTTAAATGTATAAACTGTGGACCTGAAAGCCTATTTAAAGGCGTATTCTGACAGCTAACAATGATGGTGTGTCATTAGTGTTGTGTCTCTCCATGGATCCTTTATTTCCTGGTTTGGCACTAGTTAGGTTGGCAGAGTTCACAGAATCTCCTGGTTCTTCACCCTTAAAGGGGTTATCCAGTGCTACAAAAACATGGCCACTTTTGCACCACTCTTGTCTCCAGATTTGAAACTCAGTTCCATTGAAGTAAATGGAGCTTAATTGCAAACCACACCTGAACTAGAGACAAGAGTGGGGCAAAAGTAGCCATGTATTTGTAGCGCTGGATAACCCCTTTAAACACCACAAGGAGGACATTCTTAGTTGGGTTCCAGGTTACAGATGTGTTATATGTGTGCGTGGCCTCTAGGGGTCTCACTTCATGTATGTGTGTACTACAGCAATGTTGGATGTTGTTGATTGATAAAGGATAGTCTTGTGTAATGGTAGTTGACACCTTATATAATAAAGTATACAGTAATAAAGTAGCAATATTATTAATTAATGGTCTAGAACTAAGTTTAGAGTATGAAATGTTTAAGACTACAAACTAACAGAACATGCAGAACAGTCAGAGATTGGTCGCAGATTCATTAAAGGAAGCAACAGCATAGTCAGGAACTGAGCCAAGGATTGTCACAAGTATAGGCCTCACAATGCAGTATGATAGAGGAGAACAAAACAAAGGATGTAGCTGGAGAAGACAATAGGGGTCCCAACCTTTAGTAAGACAAGAGGTATCATGCAAAACTGATCCTTCCTTAAACAGTCAGCAAGATAAGACACAACTAGGCCCTGGAGGAAGGGCAATGCATCATAGGGTCCAGGAGTGGGGAGTCTGCCTTGTTGCTACAATGCTGGAGGGAGGAAAAGTAACACAGACTATACCAGTGAATGAAATTGTGATTTGTACAACATAATCCACATTTGGTTTTCCCCTGAATATCTGTAGGACTGAAAGGATTACAAAGCCTGCCCATTAGCTCCTTTCCCTTTTATAGCCAATCCAGTATTGAAAAAAAGAAACATAAAAACGTAACATCAGTCACATACACAAACATTATATAAGTGTTACAGGAAATCCGCAATGGAGGAAACATTTTTCTGGATTTCATTATCCAATGGAAAAAAAAGGCCTATGGTCATTCCTTAAATAGCATGTGTGTTCAGGGAAATATATAAAGCAGGCAATAAGATAACTCTCTTCCCACATTCTGACACCTAATAATCTCTGGAGTGTTGCAGGATGAGTGCATACAATCACTTCATAGGATTTCAACATAAAGGCAGACTGTTTAGCCTTCACTCATGTGATGAGACATAGAATATAAACTACAGAGAAATGGATACCATACATTAGGAGCAGTGATGTATAAAGAGGAAAGGGGGCTCCATAGCCAAGATCAAGGTGGGCCCCTATTATAGTGCAGAGTTTTGCCACCCAGTACAGTTAGTAGTTTGTTTTACCCTCCACACTTTAAGCATGATATTTTGGCCAATTCCACCCTCCTGTGTGCTACTAAAGGAGAGGGCTATCCTGCAAATAGTCTCATCACTGGATAGCAAAGGCCATGAGAACAACTAGTCCCAGGCCTGCTGTCTTGTCCCATATATGCGGCATTGTCTGTCCATATGGCATACTATGAAAGGGGGTATCCCAAAATTTAGTTATCCCTTATCCACAAGATAGAGCATAACAAGCTGATTGGTGCAGGTCTTATCTGCCTCATTCTTTCTGTATAGGACTTCCAAACATTGGTGTGGCACTTGGTTATATTTGCAAGTCCCATCAATATTGAACAGAATGGTGGCCAGGCATAGACATAACAGCCCCACTGACTCTTGGGACAAATGGCCTCCATTCATATGATCAGTAGAGGTTCCAACAGTCGGACTCCCTTTAAACAGCTAGTTAAAGCTTTCTTTAAGTAAATTGGTATCAGTTAACGTGTGCGCATATATTGGTTACTATTGGAACAGTAAAATTTAAGACACAGGATCTGTAATATATAAATCAAAAAGGTGACAAGTCTTTTTTTTTTTTTTTTTTTTTTTTTTTTTAAATAAAGCTAATACAATAATTGGAGGGTATGGCCAGAGAAAACTGGACAGCCACATCATCTCTCCAGTGGCTGCAGCAGGAAAAATGTAAAATTACATGGCAGCCATTCAAATAAAAAAAAGAAGCTGCCCATGTAACGCATGGGTGTGCTGTGCTCACAAGATTGGATTTACAGTCTAACATATAGGCCCCCTTTTAACATCCATGTGCCCTAACTGGACTATATGGACCGGAGCTGTTTTCTTGACAGGCTGAAGGATGACAGTGACAGTAATCTATGAGGTTATGGCCATGGTTTGAGTCTGCTTCTGATGGTGTAAAACCCAATGTCTACGGTAAAAAAAGAGAATGCTTACAGATTAGAAGAGTCTTCAAAAAAAAATAAAAAAAAAAAAAAATTATATATATATATATATATATATATATATATATATATATATATATACACACACATATATATATACACACACACACAGTATATATATATATATTTTCCAGACAGAAATTATATCTCCCCTAGAAAGACCATGTTATTATTAACATGGTCTTTATTTTATATATTCTATAGGAGATAACACCTTGGTTTCTCAAATTTTCAAGTGAAGCAGTCATACATTCTCAGGCAGAATGTGCCTGTAAGTGTATGTAATCTGTAGAGGAGTCTGCTATCAATATTCATTTCTCTGCAAGTTTCAACAGAATACAAATGGAACATTATAGAGTTATTACAATCAATGGGCTGTCCATGTAATGTTATAAGCTGATGGGTCCTCCAGACAGAAATGCTCTTTGCAGTTGCTCTTCTCTGGCTAATACATGAAGGTATTAAAAATTAACATAGAAGGTATATAAGGCGGCAACCTAAAATTGATTTAGCAGTTGGTGGTGCGTTAGTCTTCATAGCTCAGACATGTGCGGCCCGGGCATCCGCATCTGGAAAGGTATGCTACAGGACGTAAGGGTTCTTACTAGAAAGCACATTAAAGTTAATATACAACCACAGAGCGAGAGCTGCTTGACCTCAGTCTCTCCGAACTGCCAATGAAATGTGGTTTATCTAACAATCTTATCAGGTGAACCCACAATAAGATCTATAGCAGACAATCACATTTCAGTGCTGCAACCTAAGTACAACACTGAGAATCGTCTGATATCACTCCTTACAAAATGTTTTCTAGATAAAAGATTCCTCCAGCCAAAATCTGTCACATTGGTTATTTGTCCTCAGTTCACCTGTGCAGCCTTTTCTTACTTTGGTATTTTATGTCCTGGCATATATTCAGATATTGTGAGCATGAGGCTAATGGAGGCCACGTGGCTGCGGGGTGGTAGGCACTCACTGCGTCTCTGTATAATACACTAAGGATGCAATTCATTCTCTAGAACTGCATCACATGGAGCATAGCAACATATATAAATATACTATAGAGTCCAATAGCACTGTATAGATGTCGTAGTACAGGGCTGCAAGTTTAAAAGTTGTTTTTAGGACACTAACTGCATCACCTGCCGAATGGACACCAGGACAGATCTTGGATTAAAAGCAGCTATCCGAAGGTACAAGCGGTTTGGGGGGATCAGATTGTGGTACAGAGTTGCTTACTCTTTGTATGTAAACTTGTAAACTGAAATTTATGTTACAGTAAGATTGTACCTCTCTGCTCAATATTCTCAAACTGTTTATACCAAAAATTTCTTCAATAAAAACTATTGAAACTAAAATGAGTAAACTGTTCTGTATTTCTCAGTTTTAAAAGGGCTGAGAATGGATGTATGAAACTGGCAATTGTTCTGTCTTCAGCAAGCAATAATAGAAAGCCCTTAGCAGGGTGCTCATCACTAAGTCCCCCACGCATTAAAACTTCTGACAGGTCACTATGACACATCAATCGTTTTCTGAACACTTTAAATTTCCACTAAAATTCCAAACATAAAAAGCTGATGCAGCAATGTGCCACCTGCAAAATGAATATATACCGTACCCTCTTCCTGTTACAAGACCTAATGTACTGTGAGTACATACTATATGGTGCATATTTTGGCAGCCATTTTGTTTCCTAAATCATTATTAACAGTAAAGCAACATAATTCAATACAAGAAACCAGAGGAGGTAGATTTTTCTGAAGCGCACTTTTTTATTCCAGGCCTGGTCTGATGTATGAGTCTACATACACAGGATGGTACATGTCTTCATTATTATGGCCTGTGTGGTCACAGAAATCAAAGTAAACAAAATAAATTCCAAAATGTGCAGAAGCAATAAATAAAACTATCACATTTAAAATGTATAAATTAGAAAAAGTCCACCGATTCATTCAGGAAATGGGCTAAGAAAACTGGCAGCCTTATCATCCAATGGTCGCAGGCGAGTTCCCAAGTTACTTGTCACTATCACCTCAGATCCAGCACGGAGATTTTTGCATCTTTTACAATCACATGTCTGCATGTCTGAGAAGAAATCAAGAAAATGGCATTATAGACATGAAAATAGCATTATAATAACCACAGCCCATTTATAACAGCTGTGACTCCAATAACCTAGGGCCTTGTTCACATTAGCCTTACAGTGAACCAGAGCAAGCGGTGATTGAGTTAATTAAACGTGCTCTGCTTCAGTGACACAGGCTGCCTCTCCAGTTGTAATGTCCATGTCCCTGCACACATTAGGGAAGGCTCTGTGCTGAGACTAGGGCTTTTGAAGCCCTGCAATTCCCGATACAGCCACTGGTGGCAGCAGAGGGGCTGTGTTATCCCTTATTGTTGGCAGTCAATGAAAACACTATATTTTATAAATGACCTTTTAATAAAGTTATATTAAAAATTTATATAACTAACTTTATGAAAGAAATGTTTAAAAAAAAAAAAATTGGTTTCACCAAAATACCCCTTTAGGATGCCTCCACAGGGCTGCGAATTAGCAGCGAAATCCACTGCAGATCCAGTGCCTTTCATCCCTATAAGATCACATAATCGCAGCGGGATTGACATCCCACTGTGAGTATTTGAGTTAACCCCCCGCTGCCTGCAGACCACCGCCGAGAGCATACAATAACTGCTCTGCGCCGCGGCTGCATGTGAGGCTCTCGGCTCCGGTCCCGCTCAGCCAATCAGTGCTGCCATGCAGGGCAGCGGGCTGTCAATCCCACTGCGAGTATGTGTTCTCATAGGGATGAATGACACTGGATCCGCAGCGGATTTCGCTACAAATTCGCAGCGTGAAATCCACTGCAGATACGTTACGTGTGAAGGCACTCTAAAGCAAAAAAAAAAAGTTTTAATAACCACATGTGGTTTACCCAAAATGCAGTGGTTTTCAATGCATTTCCAGTGGGTTGGTTTACAATTAAAGCATTTGATCAACCACCTGTGTTTTACATGTGATCTACTTAAAGCATATTTCTCCATACACCTTTATGGCATTCGCCCAAAGGAGAAATATTACCTCTTTGGTTCTACAACAATAGGCCTCTCAGCAGCCAGCACCCTGCTCTGTACTGATGAGGGCTAAAATCCTGAAACTACTGTCTACAGACAGGCAACTTCCCTTTCTAGGCAAGCTTGTAGCTTGGGTTATTAAACTCCCAGTATTGTTCTAAGTCTTCTTTAAGGAGTCATTGACTTGAAAGGAAAGATACCTCCAAAAGATGGCATCAGAGAATTGCTTTGCACATCCTTTTTACTAGACGTGTAAAGAGTCAACTGGGTGTCACCACTTTGGGGTGTGCCACTACACAGTCCAATCTGTCAATGTAGGGACCTAACCCCAGTTGGAAACAAAAAATCTTTGTGGGCACCACTATCAAAGTACAATGCACCTGGGTGCTAGCCACTAGCTCAAACTATAGAACACAGGACAAGACAAGGAAGAAGCTAGAAACAAAAAGGGCTGCACACCATGAAATACAAGAATTACATAGAACACAACTGCTAAATACAAACGTTTAAAAAAACACTTAAAACCATACATGTACATGACAAGCACAGAACCAAGTAAGGTTCAATGTGCAACTATATCCCCTCCTAACCCTAAATGGTGGTGCTGAGAGCTTCTATAAAGATTTAACTCTGACCATGGCGATAAATCACACAAAGTATAACATACTAATGTGCTACCAAACAGTGTAGGGAAAATATGTCCCAAATAATGATATCGTAATGTGAAAAGCAACAAGCAAAAAATAATAAATGAATCACTAAGAGAACAAATATGAAAAAACCACATGGTCATATGACAGCTCTTAGTAGGGTAGGTGGAGCAGAGTCCCCACACATTCCGTCCTCAAGACTTCATCAGGGGTAAATGATTATAGGGGTCAATGTACTATTTATAAGCCAAAAGCAGCTTGTATAATCAGTGCTTGATGATCACCAAGCACTGGTATGTGGTATGGGAGAAAAGTGTAGGAAATCATATAATAAGTACCTATGCGGTCTCACCAACTCCGCTCCACTTACCCACAGAAAACTGTGATATGACCATGTGGTTTATTTTTTAATTTGTTCATTTCATAGTGATTCATTTATTATTTTTTGCTTGACTTTTTGCTTTTCACATTACAATATTTATTATTTGGGACATATTTTCCCTACACTGTTTGGTAGCACATTAGTATGTTATACTTAGTGATTTATCGCCATGGTCAGAGTTAAATCTTTGTAGGAGCTCTCAGAACCACCATTTTGGGTTAGGAGGGGATGTGGTTGCACATTGAACCTTACTTGGTTCTGTGCTTGGTTAAGTGTTTTTAAATGTTTGATATTTAGCAGTTGTGTTTAATAAAACATATTCTATGTAATTCTTGTATTTCGTGGTGTTCAGCCCTTTTGTTTCTAGCTTCTTTCTTGTCTTGCCCTAACCCCAGTTGGTAACACCCAGTTTTCTACAACAGTGGCATAACACAGCACATACCCCCATTCTTTCACAGTATATAGGGTTCCTGAACGGCACTGCGTGGCTCAATGGCTCTGGTAGGGTGTTCTGTCTTACAGTCCCAGACCCAGGTCCCAGCGATAATGCAGAATATAGGAAAAAGGTGTCACTCCGGAAATAAGTGAATAAAAGTGATTTGGTTTATTCACCCAACATGCATTTTCCGCCTTTTTCCTATATTCTACCCCCTATTCTGTCTGTACTCTAGTCATATTCTCCTCACTTACTTACAAGTAGCCTGAGTCCAGTGCAGGCAGCCAAATTTATAGCACATTCATCTCTAATCAATGCAAATTTATAAATTATAAAATTATCTATATCTATATACATCAATGGAAAGATTCTGGGGAGCAACTAATTTCTTACTATAAATAATGCTCATGACCTAAGGGATTTGGAACAAGCTGTTTAAGGGTACAAACCCACTTGACGTATTTGCTGCGTGAATCAGTCTTAAAAATAAGCAGGCAAAACGCAGGTTGGCTTTATACGATTGTTCTGCGTTAAAATACGCAATTGCGTATTTTTGAAGCGTGAAGCTTGTTGTTAGCAAAGCATCAGTTGTTAACAACCTGTGCGAAAAACGCATGTAGCTTCACACTTCAAAAATACGCAATATGCGTATTTTAACAACTGATGCTTTGCTAACAATAAGCTTCACGCTTCAAAAATACGCAATTGCGTATTTTAACGCAGAACAATCGTATAAAGCCAACCTGCGTTTTGCCTGCTTATTTTTAAGACTGATTCACGCAGCAAATACGTCAAGTGGGTTTGTACCCTAAAAGAGAATAATACATTACAGTATGAAGATATGTTTAGCATTAAGTGCAAAAACTTCCCCACACTATTTCATAGTGTGTTACTTAGCAACTCCACATGGTACTGCTAAACTAGCCAGCCGCTGCCACTTCAGCCGTATCAGTACTAGTGTAGTATTAGTATTACTTGATATTCACCCTTTAGAAATGTATTTTTGTATCTATTTCCTCTAGTAGGTAGATCAGCGCACATAACCTTGTAAATGTATATACTTAACTTGTGTTTACTTACATTGAATTGCCTTGGTTCTTTGCTATGTGGATGAAATCCCTTCTTTTTACACGCGGAAACTTCCAGCATGCCCGCATTAGTAAGTCGAAAGATTCCAGTACTGTACATGTGATAGGAAATAAAGATATATACATGTTAAAGTTGGCAGAACGGGAGCAAAGTAATAAAATACACATCCTCATGGACCACTCATTGGAGGATGAAATTACTGATGTGAGGATGTGTGACCACCATCACTTGATCACTTGTTAGGCAGATGTTCTGTGAGGGAACAAAACACCAGGAGGTACCATAACAAGTACTGTATGTAACAGCAAAGAATGAACATGGGAGACCTTCCTTTGTTATTTACATTAAAGGGGTACTCCGGGCTGGGGTCAATAAAAATGACCCCAGCCCAGAGTACCCCTTTAATGTAAATAACAATCCACTATTTGAATCCACTATTTGGCTCAAAAACTATAGTGGTAGTTTTCTAAAGGAAAAAAACTGCTGTATGTAATGGATTCCTTAAATTACTAATTTTAATTACAGTGTAAGGCCTTATTCACACAGCTTCTCTCTGTGTTCTCGGTCTCTACAATATGATAAAAGTTTCTTAAAATTAACAGATCTGTACACTTTAAGGCTTATTGACATTTTTTGATTGCTCAACCAAAAACATATGAACATGCTGTGGAAAATGTGATCTAGGTCATATCCACAATGTTGGTTTAGGCTTTACCAACATCTTCATATCAAAAGCTACACAGGTTCAAATAGGGTGTCTGTCAAAACTGATAGGATCTACATAGGAGGCTCCAAATGGCGGTGTTCACATATGGCATTTTTGATGTGTAATAAATATGGTGATAATTTTCGCTCAATATATAGTGATGTTATTTGGTAGCTGTATTTTAGTATATAGTGTTATCATGCATGAAAAAATGTCCTATGTACGTGGATAAGGGTACTTTTAGACATTCTGATATTCCGGGGAAGGGGCCCAATCACAAGTATGCTATGGGGCCCAGTTATTTCTAGTTACACCCCTGGTGGTAAAGATACTTTCTCTCGTGACTCATATATAAAGGTAGAAAAGAGATGGTTAATTCTGGAAGCAGAGAATTGGAACAACTCTGCAGAATCGGTCAAGTGCCATGCAAGAATTAGCTAAGCAGCTGGTAAAGGCCAGCTTAGAATAGCAAACTCAGGCCCATTAGGAATGGTTAAGGAAAAATACATAAATAAAAAAAGATTAAAAATGTTATATTTATATATATATATATATATATATATATATAAATAAATGAGAGAGAGAAAGAGAGAGAGAGAGAGAGAGAGAGAGAGAGAGAGAGAGAAATAAGACCTTGCAAGACATTTTTTTTCAGCAGAACAAGGAAAAGTTTACTACACTCGAACATACAATGAAAACGGCCAACTCTGCACTGCAGAAAATGACGGTCAATGATATTGAGGCTGACTTGGCCTCTTGCACAGCATTTTGCTACGTATTTATAAAATGTATCCACATAAAAGGTGGACTAGCATCGCAGAAGGGTACATACTCATTGTGCTTCGGAGAACAAACAATAGCGATGGCTTCTGGTAGCATGAGCTGGTAGGAGCAGTGAGTGTGAAGATCAACGCTGGACAAGAAAGCTGTCTGTGTTGGATGTGTCTGCAAAGTCAATCCGAAACAAGAAGTCATGATTAATCCAGGGGACATAAACTATTTTAATCTATTTGGGAACAATGTCAAAGGCAAAACTCAAACCTGCCAAATACATCAATAAAGAAGCATAAAGCATTAGTCTATGCATTTATTGCATTAGAACAGTTTTCATAAATCCAAAGCAACGACTAATTCTTAATTATTTATAATACATTATTCTTTAAAATTCACACCTCAACTGACAGAATCTGCTGCAGAGTATGGGCCCTATTACACAGGGCCACTATCAGCTGAACAGGCCAACATCACCCTTTGTTATAAGGATAGTGATCAGCTGACAAACAAGCAAATGCTTATGCGTTGGCTGATCGCATTGTTCTGAATGTGCACCCAGCGGCTGGTTGAAACAAAGACCATATTAAAAACCATGTAATAAGATCTGATCCTCACCCAGCTATTATAAATGGTTGGAGAGGAAGGGTAATTGGGAGGTAGTGTGGGAGGCCCTATAGTAATGGGGTCTTGCACACCCGTATCTGCAAGCAGCCTGATTGTTTTCGGCCTGAGCGCAGAACAGTTGCGAGCAGAGCATATAAAGATTAAGTGTGAATGAACTGGTTCAGATTTAGTTTGGTTAAATAATATGAGCAGGAAAATTAATAATATCCTGTTTTACGGGTAATAGGATACAAGTTATATAGAAGTTTATATATAGTGTATTAGTGTTTTACAGAAGGTGGACCTGGCGTTCATAGAGTAGTAATGTTCTTATCCTGGGAAGGAGCATGGGAGAGAGGAGGAGACAGAACAGGTGTAGTGGAGCATAGTAAAGACAGTGGTCGATGTCGCCCTGGGGGTTAAGGCTCCTTTAGAAGAAAAGGGGTTCCCCTTTAAGTGGATGTTTTAAAGTAAAAATTTGTGACTTTCCCTATGTACAGAAAAAGGGATCGGGTTAGAAATATAGTTATATTGTCACAACAGTACCATGGTCTTTTACAATTTTTGCCTAATAAAAATTCAATAAATTTTGTAAATTAAAAAAAAAAAGACTGCCAATCTATGAGATCAGTTTTATTTTGCTCATCGATTATCTGTCCATGTAATAACACCCAATAATCAAACAACAAATGAAAAAACGATCATTTTGTCTTTCACCATGTTGAAAAATTATTGTTGAGTTGAGTTCGCAAATCTGTTCTTGTATTTAGTTGTTTACCGATAGAACATGTTGTGTGTCATCCTGAGGAACGATTAGTGACCATATAACAACATGAATGTGAATGTAATAACCTTAGAATCATTCACTACAAAAATCACTAGTTATCCCTAGTGATCGATCGTTATAGTGAATCTTTAATTGATCCTTAATTGCTACGTGTAATAGGGCCGGTAGGGTCACAGTTGTAATCATGTCTTTTGGTGCATGACTGACAATAAATAAGTTATGGATAAGTTCTAGTCTACTTTTACGTCTGAAGTCTGCCCTAGGCAAGAACTATCTGAACAATCTAAATGACTTCATTTTCTTTTTACTTACATGGATCCAGCCCAGGGTAAGAAGGTTGTGCTGATCTTGTACATTAAATAATTCCTCCACATTCTCCATGTCACAATAGTCTGGCCCTGCAGACTGCTTTGGTACAATCACATGTGTAATGGTGAATTCATCATGGGTCTGCCAAATAGAATATAAATACAAACACTAAAACAGAAAATTCTTGTCCAAAGTAGTCACCTACTGGAGAGCCAACATACTGTCTGGAACGTCCACACAACATTATCCATTCAGTTAAAGATCACTCCAGATTTATCTTTGTTTTCTTATGTTATATAAAAACAGATTAAAAAAAAAACAAAAAACAACAACCTGCAATTCTTGACAACCCAAGTAACAAATAACCTTCATCCTTCTGTAACTTACTGATGTGTCAACACGATCTAACTTAACTGATCTGAAATGAAATTATCTGTCAGGCCAATGTACATCTAAAGTAAGACGACTGCATTGGTCATGACAGAGGAGACGCAGCACATAATGTAACATGCTTGGAAGCATCTAATATGATTCTAAACTACGTCACTCAATCCTAAATCATCAATGCCAATTACTATTACAAGTCGCCCTTACAAAGCTCCCAGGCTTAGGAAAGTAATCCCCCTCAGTTGGATCCCCAGTAATGTTATACGTGGGAAAACTTGGTGGTGAGTGTAAATTTCTATTTCTCTGCAATTCCACCACAGGAGAAAATAGGCGTTACACAATGCCCATTCAAGTTGGTTGTGAGAGTGAAACTTACATCCTGCAGCTACCAGACATCACACGTAGGCATGATGTGCCTGCCCCATGCAAGGCTTACTTCCGAGAGGTGGTAAACCCAGAAATGAGAGCCAGGGAACAGAAAGCTTCAGCCGTCTTTTGCTCCCTGTACAATCCCTTTACACTGTAAAATGGCCCAAAAATTACCAGTTTATGTCCCAGCAAAGCAGACATAAATAGCTTTATTTTTAATATAGAGTTTTATTGAACATATGCCAATTTCATTTAAAGGAGAAGTCTGGCGACAATTTTTATTGAAGTATTGTATTGCCCCCCAAAAGTTATACAAAACACGAATATACACTTATTACGGGAAATGCTTATACAGTGATTTTTCTCTGCACTTACTACTGTATCAAGGCTTCACTTCATGGATAAAATGGTGATGTCACGACCCGACTCCCAGAGCTGTGCGGGCTGTGGCTGCTGGAGAGGATGATGGCAGGGGACACTGAGGGACACAGGGCACTGGAGGGACACTGAGCATCCCCCTGCCATCATCCTCTCCAGCAGCCACAGCCCGCACAGCTCTGGGAGTCTGGTTGTGACATCACCATGTTATCCAGGAAGTGACATCACCATTTTATCCAGGAAGTGAAGCCTTGATGCAGTAAAAATTTTCGCTGGACTTCTCCTTTAAGTAATTTTATGGTTATAAATTATGTTCAGTTTCTATTTTTCTATTTGTTTTTCTCCCAAAATAGCTGAATAGCATAATGCAAAATCACATTTTCTGTAGGTAAAAAAGTTGACCCTAAGAATTGTGAAAAACGTTACAAAAAAACCTTCAAAAACAGCCCCAAAAATGGACCATGTGGCAGAATAAATTGCTTGCATTTTTTAGCATTTTGTAAAACTGTAAATACAGACCAAGAAACCAAGTGTACACATTAGATTATAGTAATGCATAACATCACATGTGTACTTGCAGAGTCATTACTCCATGATATCTCCAACAGGAATAGATTATTTTGTATGAATTATGAAATCCACAGGATACAATTGTATGCCATTTATATATTATTTCCTATTTTTTTATTTAGTATAAACAAAGGTGAAACTTTGTGATGTCATTGTGTGCAATAGCTGCCGATCTGTTGACAAGGGAAGAATACACGTCCATGTTGGCAAGAACAGTCTTTTGTGCTTTTCTTTAGTAATTTGCTTAATTAACATAATTGCTCCAGGAAAAAAAACAGAGACCAGTAATTTAATGGGAAAAACAACTTTATAAATTATTATTGCACAGCTGTGACTCACTAAATAATTCACAAACAGTACACTTCCATCTTTTCAGTGGATTAAGTAGGTCTCTAACTGTGGAAAGGAGAGGTGACGGGAATTCATGGACCCAAGATATAATTATTTCCCCATACAAATGTAAAGAACTCTTATAGGGTTTGAATGGAGCAGCAGCAGTGTGTATACTTGACCATCACTCTTTTTATACTCTATACCTTTTCTAGAGACCATGTGGGGTCCCACCAGTGGGCAAAGTGGGATAGAAGACAAAGGTTAAGTCCATATGACTGTCACGAAGTAACAGAATTGGTGAAGAATAAGTGCTGTATTATATAAATAAATGAGAAAAAAAAACACTATCCTTACCAGTTTGCCACATAAGATGCCACACGTCTCAATTCCTCTGCTTGTATTTGCTTCTGCCAACTGCAGGAATTTATGAGAGAGGTCTTTGGGTAGAACAACTATCCGCAATCCTTCCACAATTTCATCTGAGAGGGGTCAATACAATTTGTTAGAAAAGGCTGCATATAATAACACATATCACTTTACTCCATTGATCTCAGCCCCAGCGTTATAGTCCTGTGCAGAACCTCTTGTGCTGTACAGTTATACAATATACAAATTTATATATTTGTATATATACAAATAACTGTCTGATTGATGCCTTAATAACACTGCCCAATAAATAATAGGAATTAAAATTGCATCCTCTACAGGAGTAGAGGGGTTGAGTTATATCTCCCAGGCAATCTGAGCCAGTGCCATACCCTCGCCTAAACCAACCCTAGTGGAAAAGTACAGAAATATAGTGACAATAACCCAATACAGACAGAAACGACATCGGAAATGTGTTCCATTCTCACCATCCTACACCAAAGAGCATACGGACATACTTCTGGCTCCAACATTCCCAATGTCCGGTTGTTGAACAGGCCATGCAAGTGCCGCATCCTCTTTAATGTTGCTTGTCCTTGCACTCTATGTACTTTTGATAGTACTGCAGGAACTGCAATGTAGTCCTGTTTAACTGAACAGGACAGAGGGACAACTGTGCAGTTCCTTTGATTGCTGCTGATAGTATAGCGATTGCAAGGACAGTGTGCCGGTAAACATTAAATATGCTGTTTTCTTTAAAAAAAAGCTGATAAGCAGGGGTGCCGAGAGTCAGGACCCTGTCAATCTAACATTAATAGGTAGTGATGAGAAAACTTGACAAATATTCGGATTCTGCCGAACCCAAATGCTCAGCATTTGACTCCTGGTGGCTGGAGAAGCTAGATGCAGCCCTACGGAGTTCTGGAAGACATGGATACAGCCTATGGCCTAGGGCTGCATCCAACTTCTCCAGGCAGTTGGAGTCAAATCTGGACTGTTTGGGTTCAGCACCCTCACTCAACACCATTAATAGGCCTATTAATGGAGTCTTACATTACTATCATATGTATACATTTTAAAGAAATGTGGGTAGCAAGCACTTACTTTGCACGGCACTTAGAGTCGCTGCTGGTTTTAAAGCCCTGTTTATAGGAGGAGACTGCCCAGCATACATCGCTGCATCATTCTTTACAGTTTTCCCAGATATTACATTAGCCAATGAATGGCTTTTAGTAGAGGGACAGCAAGATATCATGGTGCCATCTGTTTGCTCTGACACCTTAGACCTAAGGCTAAGGTTCTCTTGGTGTTTCAGCTGGTCTCGGATCAGGTCTTGTTTCCGCAGCTGGTCTTCAAAAAAGCTGAACTGCTCAGTCTGTATTTGTTGCTGTCGTAACTGTGCCACCCGCTTCTTCTCTGCCTCGATGAGTTGTTGCTGTTCCATTTTCTTCAGACATTCTGCTTTTCTCTCATTCTAACAAGAAAAATAACATAGTGGAAGCATGAGTTCCATATATATATTAGTAAAACAATGGGCAGTTTAGAAGGGAAGTGTACTATTCATTCACATGTAGAGTTGTAACAATGTCAGTCCTGTGTGTGCTATTTTATGATCGATTGTAAAGTCAAGTCAAATGGTAGACTGCAGGCTGCAGTATCGTAATAACAGGGTGTAGGCCATGGGTCTCCAAACTGCAGCCCTCCAGCTGTTGCAATACTACATTTCCTATCATGCCTGGACAGCCAAATCCAAAGCTTAGCTGTCTGGGCATGATGGGAATTGTAGTTTTGCAACAGCTGGAGGCTCGCAGTTTGGAGACCCATGCTATAGACCACTGATAGCTTCACAGGGAGGTCTTAGAAATATGGTTTGCATGTTTTCTACCCAAAAGTAATCTCTTAGGCTAAAGTCTTCTAAATTATTTTATTATCTTTCTAAGTAAAAGAATATCTAACCTAGAAACCCTATTTCCAAATACCCCATAAGTAAATTAAGTTTCTAGTGGGGCCCCTGGGGCCATCTTCATCTGTTACCTAGAGGGGCAAGGGATGATAAAGAGGATTGTGCACATCTTTGTGTAGAATGGACAATACATTGATACTGTGACAATACAAGATACTGTGTAATCTTTAAAGGAGTTCTCAAATTACAAAAATAAATACACCTGGGAACAAGAAAAAAAATCCTATACTCACTTTCATTCCCTGTCCAGAAATCATGCCACTTTAGAGTCCCCAGTGTAAGTTACTCAACTGCGCACAGGACAGCTGCAGCCTATCATTGGCTTCTGCGGTCACATGCAAGCAGAAGTGCACATGACCACTGAGGCCAGTGATTGGCTGTAGCGTCCTGTCTAGTATCTACCAGGTCACTTCCGTCAGGGACTCCACATCACCAATGCTGGACAAGAAGCAACAGCAGGAGTGAGTATAGTGTTTTCCCCTCCCAATCCCTGTTCCCTGCCATTTGATCAAAGTAAACCTCAATAGAGAACACCAGGTTTTGCTATTAAAACCTGAAGGGCAAATTTAATTCAGAAAGACTAACTAAACCTAATACTTAATTTCCTATGGTTTTTTTCTTCCTTTTATGTACTTGTATCAGTCAATGAAAATCTGATCGCCATTTTGCATTTTCGTCATACGAGGCATTTGGTTGTACTGCTGGGTCTCCATGGCTGGGATAGCAGAAAGCTCCACTCCTGGACATTTAAAGAGTAGCTCCAGATTTTCTTTACAGAAATGACTAGTGAGAGACCCAGCGCCATAGCACTTGATCTCTCACTGGAGAAAAACTATGGAGACGGGGCGGAAAGTTCTGTCTCAAAATTCCACAGTATACGGCAGGGAGCGGCGAGAACAGGCACTCGGAAGCCTTTTCTGCACCAAATTCTAAATTTTCACTGGAGGGTAACCCATTAGAAGCCCTTAGTCAGTAATGAATGCAACACCCATAAATAATAAAGGCAAGGAGACATTTTCCATTAGCTTGCCCTATATCTTTGCTATCTGCTAGCATAGTCCTTGTTAATGCAATCACTCAAGGCCTTTTTAGTGTGAATTTTGATGTACCTAGGAACGCATGCAGCCAAAGAGTTCATCAATAGCTGTGTGATGTCGTGGGATTGATTGGCAGAATTGTGCACCTATTGGTGAACACATGGGGGTGGGATTTTGGCCCCATGCATTACTAGGGATGTGAGAAGGTAGCCATACATGGACCAAGCGCTGAGGTCATTGATCGATGCTTGTTTAATGAGCCTTCACATAGCTCAATCAATTGCAGGAATCATCAACAATTACTAGATCGTTCACACGGCCATTCAATTTCCCCATTGTTGGTCACTAGAGATGAGCGAGCCCGAACTTTCGGCATTTGATTAGCAGTGGCTGCTGAACTTGGATAAAGCCCTAAGGCTATGTGGAAAACATGGATATAGTCATTGGCTGTATCCATGTTTTCCAGACAACCTTAGAGCTTTATCCAACTTCAGCAGCCCCAGCTAATCAAATACCAAACGTTCGGGTTCGGATGGACTCTAACCCGAACCCGGTTCGCTCATCTCTCTTGGTCACATATCCCCATTTGCTCAGGGATCGAAAACAAACATTCCTATGAATACTCATTTGTCTAATAATTAGACTATGTAAAAGGACATTTAAAGGGGTTAGAAAAACATAGCTGCTTTCATCCAGAAACAGCACCACTCTTGTCCTCAGTTTGGAGTGTTTTTGCAACTCAGTCCCATTGAGGTAAATAGAGCTGAACTGTAATGCCACACACAACCTGAGAGACAGGGGGTGGCATTGTTTTTGGGGGAAAAAATAGCTGTGTTTTTTCTAATCCTGATAATTAGACGAATGTAAAATGACTAAGAGCCTTGAAAGTATTACAACTCCCTACAACTGGCTGCAACCGACATTGATCTTCTTTTGGGTATACATCAGCCAAGAGTATTATTTGTCCTACTTGGTGATTTGCTTGATTAAATGGGAGGAATATCACAAGTCTATAATGACAAGGAGGTGATCCTCTATTTTATAAACAGTGAATCATGTGTTTGTGTATTTGGTTTTTGGTCATTTCCATGTCGGAGCTGGTGGTGTTGTAGTGCAGTACATCTAGATCATTTTCCCAGGCATATTTTGACCATTTGCCTAATTAAATAGATTAGATGATATAATTGTTTTAGATCACACATCAATACCCACACACACACATAGCTCTCCTAAGAAAGTTATTAAGTGTAATGCATTCTGGCAACTTACTATATCTTTCATGTATTCTTGATATTCTAGGTTATATTTCTTGAGAAGGTCTTTTTTTAGATCGTCAGTCCTTGGAAATGCAACCTCCTTCAGTTTCTTAAAGAAAAAGCAGGGAAATGAGTTACTTTGCAATGTATAAAATGATATAAAATCACATTAAGGCAGAAGTTTTTTTTTTCATTGTTGTAAATCATGCATTAGGTTTTACAGCTTTGAAATTTAATGTAGTGTTGTCATGTAAAATTGAGGGCTTTCTGTTCAAGTGACAATGATAGTTCTGTTTTTGAGAGAGAGGTCAGACACATACTCTATTAAGTTTCAACACTTATACTTCATACTGGTGTATTAATAGTAATGTCACTCATTATCTCACAGCACAGGATGAATATTGGACTAGTGCACCGAGCATGGTTGTCAATCTCCAAGTGGACCAAAACACTTAATTTGCATGCTGAATAAAGTAAAGATTTAGGCTATGTTCACACTGAGCAAAACAGGTGGAAATTTTAAGTGGAACCCACGCCGCGGACTCCGCATGAAAATGCCGCCTGTCTCACGGTGTCTCAATTCTTTGAGCAGAGAGTGGCGGAGAGCGGAGGCGTGCGAGACTTCACATCGAGGCAGTGAGACAGGCGGGATTTCGAGTGGAGTCGGCAGCGTGGGTTCCGCTAGGAGTTTCCGCCTGTTCAGCTTAGTGTGAACGGACCTTTACCAAATAGATGCTGAGGTTGAAGCTAAGAAAATTAGAGTCATCTAACCTGCTGTTAGCTCAGGGTTAACCTAGCTTTCTAAATAATTCACTTGGCATGCTAGTTTCCACCTAAGGCTGGGTTCACACTGCGTTTTTGCAATCCATTTTTTGCAAAAAACGGATGAAAAAAACGGATGCATATGTGTCCATCCGTTTTTCCATTGGCTTCCATTGTAAAAAAAAACGGATCAAACCGAATCCTTTCTTTTTTGACGGACACAAAAACGTAGCTGACACTACTTTTGTGTCCGTTAAAAAAAAAAGGGATCCGTTTTTTTTTACAATAGAAGTCAATGGAAAAACGGATGCACACTAATGCATCCGGTTTTTCTATCCATTTTTTGCAAAAAACGGATGAAAAAAAAGGACTGCAAAAACGCAGTGTGAACCCAGCCTAACTGATTAAATCAGCTTTCAGAAAATTCAGAGGAAGGTGGCTTCAAGTCTCTTTCTAATGGCGAGTTTACACAGAGAGATTTCTCTGACAGATTTTTGAAGCCAAAGCAAGGAATGGATTTGAAAAGAGGTAAAATCTTAGTCTTTTCTTTATGACCTGTTTTTTGTTCACAGCCTGTTCCTGGCTTTAGCTTTTAAAATCTGTCAGATAAATCTGCCTCTGTAATTACACCATTAGTCCGAGAAGGACCTCTTGACAGTCCATGGGAGAAATTTATCAAACTAGTGAAGAATTGTCTTAGTTGCCCCAAGCAACCAATCAGATTCCACCGTTAATTTTTTTAAAGACACTGAGAGGAATGAAAGGTGGAATCTGATTGGTTTTAGGGGCAACTAAGACAATTCTACTTTACACCAGTTTGCTAAATCTCCCCCCATGACTTTAGTGGATCTCCAGTCAGGTGTGGACCACTCCTACCACCCAGATCCAGAAGCTGTAATTTCTTTCTTTCACCTCAGAGATTAGAATACCTCAAAACTGGCTCAGAATTCTTCTTGCCTCCACTTAGGTTAACACCTGTTTATCTAGGAACGGCTCCTAGTTAAAGAACTGTGCCTCCATGGACGTGTATGATCCATTGTTTAACAAAGTAAAGTTAACTGTTCCATTGCGCTGTTCCCAGTGACTTGGCCTAACCCAATCCTTTGGAATATGAAGGACATCCTAAAGTATCATGAACAGTAGTTGGGTATGCCCTGCGGGAAACACTCTGAGACTAATATCACTCTAAAATACTGTTGTAGCGCCATTACCACTGCCGAAGACGCTGTAAATAAGGTGCCCCAGGGCCAAATGAACCAGCTACCATGTTTTTACAGCCCATGACCTTGTCTATGAAGATAAAGAAATAGCCATGTCATGATAAATGAATATGTCCAGCTGACCTTTAATATAACCTGTTTTTCTGGGATTTCACATTGCTGGTAGTCTCGGTGATTAGGCAGTTTCTCAACAAACAATCTGTAACACAAAAGATATTTCACAGCCCCGGGCAGCATTTGAGGACATAAAGGTCAAAACCAGAACACAGCCCAATGCCTTACGTTATAAACTTGTTGTAGAGAACAAAGGCATTTTCGAGATTCCCTTCATCCAGATACACAGAGGCCATTCTCTCCATTTCCACTCCAGAACGGAGGTAGCGTCTAGGAGTAATGTCCTCATTGATGGTGATGTTACAGCCCAGCTTGCTAAGGGCACGGACACGCTCCTCCGGGCTTAAAGACACGTCTGTGTGATCCGGCATAGCTGCCAGCTTCCTCTACAGAAAATACATTAAAGTAAAAAATGAACACCTAACAATTCAAGGTAAAAGTGCACAACCTATATTGAGTTTATATGTAATATTTAGGGAAGCAAATTCCTTTAGACTGAAAGACGTAATCTTCTAGGTGAAAATTCCATTTCACTGGGAGCTATATATTCCACTACGAACACAATTCTACAGTTTACTTTTTTAAATTCCTCAGCACTCTTTACTACACAGTAATTCAAAGCACTCACACGGAGCAAAACTGGCGGAATTCTGCGGCAAAATGCTCTGCCGCGCAATCCTGCCAGTCTCCCTGTCATAATGACAATCTATGAGAGGCTCGCGCGCCTCCTCTCTCTGCGCTGTTCATTCTTCAGCGAGAAGAGAGGAGGTGCGCGAGCCTCCCATAGACTCCCATTATGACACGGAGGCTGGTGGGATTAAGCGGCTGAGAATTCCGCCAGTTTTGCTCCATGTGAACGGAGACTAAGGGGTGTGGCCTGGTAGAAAGTAGACTGAAAGAGGAAGTGGCTTGTTGGAAAGGGGGCATGGCCTCAATACTGTTTTTAGCACAAAATAGTGCTGGAATTTTGGTGCACATTTTAAGCCAAATAAAAATTGGTCTAAACTTAGGTGGAGATTTATCAAGACTTAAATACTCTAAAGCTTGCCTTAAATAAAGCCCTCCTCCATGCACCCCACCGGATTTACACCTCCTAATAAACCTGACGAGACCTACATCTGACACACAGTGGATGCAGAATCTCCACTTGCTCCGGATTTCTGCCAGGTTTCAGAAGTAAACCCTGATAAATTACATGCAGGATGAACCACCCCCTCACTTATGAGACGAGCGGAGCTTATGTCTTGTGTACACCACAAAAAAAGCAATAATCTGTGCCTTTTCCATAGTGTATGCCAGGAGCACACATTGATAAATGTGTCCCTTAGACTATACAGAGTAAGAATGGGACAATTTTATGAAACAGCATGCTCCATTTTATAAATCTGGCACTTTTGTAGACTGAATACTGTCATGATATACATTGACTCAATCAGCATGCGGTCCATTCTGCCACTCGGCTATCTATGGATACGATCATGCTGGTCGGTTCTGTGCATGAGCCCTATTGAATCAGAATGCGGCTCATGCACGGAACCGACCCAGCACGGTCATATCCATGTATACCAGAACTGCTAGTGACAGAATGGACAATACGCTGATCGGGTCAGCGTTCTTCATGACAATTAAATCTGATCTATTGTGGGCTATATCAAACATGCTGAACTGCTGAGACAGCTCAGAAAAAAGTAAAGCTATGCATTAACAATGTTACTTACCGTAACTCTGTAGATTACATTTATAAAAACTATAACAAGGTGGTCAGGGGTGGACACACCCTTTAAGGGAATTCATCAGTAATTATGGAAAAATACAATAAACCTACACAGTCAAAATCGAGACAGCAGGTTATTATAGGCAGCTTGTCATACTAGAGATACAATCTCTGGATCCTTGGCTCCATATATACTGTACACACTAGCTCTCTCTTTACAGATGATAAAAGCTGGCTTTGTGATTTAACTCTTTAGTGGTGCATAGTGATATCAGGGTCAGATTTCCCAAACTAATTAGACTCCACTAAATCACAGCTATAAAGTGAATGTATTATTATTCTCAACAGCAAGTAAAGGTCAAACACCTATTAAATAATAGAACAGTCAAAAGTATGAAAGATTACAATACATACATATATATATATATATATATATATATATATATATATATATATATTACATGCATGCACACTACATTACATGCTTTATAGTTGAAAAGATAGGTTATATAAAGAAAATAAACTGAAATGATTCACCAGTGATGAAATGGAGATGGACTGCTCCATGCTGTCTTCAGAGTTGATGGGAAGGGGCTGGTAATAGCTTTACAATCTGTCCATCTGCAACCAGAGGAGAGACAAAGAAAATCAATGCTTCGCAAGTATCAAATAACGTCAGTTCCTCAGTTCTGTATGAATCATTGGTCGATACAATGGCCCAGAAATTATAATGATCTCAAGCCTCCTATCCAGCGGTGGTAGCATGACACTAATGTTCATCAAATACAGTCATGCTATCCTCTGCTCATTACAGCCTGCTTTGCTTCTACTAAGAATTATGGTTTACAGAAAACAGCAGGGGAGATGACAAAGTGAAGGAACAGAAATATCACTAACAGGATTAGTAGTGAAGGAATATGTCCTTCCTATAACAGGGGAGCACTGAGGTCCTGGGTATGACTCTGACCAAGGGCAACATCTGCATTAGATGTCTTCTTTCCTCTCATTCCACCACATATAGCTCTGCTAAATATACTGGTACTATAACAAAACATAAAAAGACTATTGCCTGTGAGTATTCCTGCTCTCTTAGCCTGCTTAGAACTTTACATTTTTTGTGTACATGGCAAACATAATCCACATTATGAAGGGTATGGTGAGCGGTCTATTGTCACCCAGTAACCCGACAAGGTCATACAGAAAACTCTGCTCCAGCCTCTTCTCCCATGTTTGTCAGTTCTATGTACGTCACACTATACTTTTCTAGGCTGACCTGGATAAGTATGAAAGGGATAGATACTCCTACACTCAGGCAGGCACACCTACATGCCCATCGGCCTATAATGTAAACCTCCTCCTCCTTTTTTTTTTATTTCAGGTTATGTATTCTTTGGCAGCGATCCACATACTATAAACTCCACAATTCTCTAGAGCATGTGTTTTATTAAAGTCATTACACCTGGTTATTATTATGAGTACCATCTCATGGTGGAACGATCACATGCACGATTAAATCTGCCCACATGTGGTCAATAACTGTACAATTGTTGCGGTTTTGCCAGAAGGATTGTGTGGGATTTGCATGCAGATTGGCATTTTAGAGATCATAGAGAGATCATGCGGCACACTGCTTGTAAGAATGGTGGCGGCAGTATGAGAGGTTTTATTCTTCTCAGTATGAAATGCATTCAAAATAAAGATGAGATGGCAACTGTCAAATTCAGCCACAGGCCCAAAGTTTACAGAAACTTAAATTCCTTGGTTGTAAATTTACAGACCCACTTAAGATACATTGAGGGTTAGGTTAAAGGCTATGGATACCTTTTGTATTTACTGTATTAGTAACACTTTCTCAATAGATCTTTATTAGTGTTGAGCGAACTTGCTGAACATGTGGATGTGGCCAAATCCAAAAGCTTAGCATTTGACTCCCGGTGGCTGTAGAAACTTGATAGCTGCAAGGAAAATCTGGATGCGTCCTATGTTTTCCACAACTCCCTAGGGCTAAATTTAACTTCTCCAGCCACGGAGAGTTCACATCCTGTTACAGAAGCAAGTCTCCAATGGTCTCACTTGGTCCATCAAGTCTGCCCTGAGACTGCATTTACACATTCCATGTTCCACACAGAACACAGACATGGAATGCCTGTAACGGAGTCCTTTACTCGCATGGACAGCATGTCTGTTGTGATGCTGGCAGCGGGGGAACTGTATGAATATGCGCCGCACCGTAATGAAGCAGCCTCTGCAAAAATTGCCACCACTGCTTGCTGCACACCGCAATCTTGTTGGGCAGGGGAACAGGACCCTGCTTCTGATAACCCTGCAGTTCCTGATGTTGGCAGTAGCAGGGGGGCAGTGTCATGCCAGAAGTATGTATGTATTCCTGGTGAGTGCCGGATTTATTTTCTCTCCGCTGTTGTATACATATACTTTGTTCCTATCCGAGCACCACTAGTCCCAGGCTGTCTTTACCAGGAGCTACTCCTCGAACACATAGCCAGAAAGCTGCAGTAGTTGGATGTCTGTGTAACGCCCCCACCGGTTGTGCTGAGGTCTCCTTACTCTTCACTTGCATGTACAAAAAAAAAACATTTACTTTTTTTTTTTCATATATATATTTATTATATATATATATATATCTCAGGGTGGTTTGGTGCTCTCCCCACTAGGATGCACCCCTTGGCAATGGGCTTCCTTCTCTGGAGAGAGGGATATCTGGCTATTCCCGTGTTTTGAGACTCGTAACTGAGGCTCCACTGACCCCTTTTTTGCATATTCAAATTTTGTATGGGACAATCAATGGAGACTCATAAATGAGTACTCCATTGGAATTTTTCACTGTTCTCCCTGAGTTCAGTGATTGTTGTGTTTTGTTGGTCTATTTATCATTGCCCCCGGTAGCCAGAATCCTGCTCCACACTGACGAGGGGCAAATACCCCGAAACTGCAGTCTGTGGATTGATGCCTAGCCTTGGTAACCCTTGTCTTATGTCGTTATACTCGCCACAGAGTTAGACTTTGAATTACAGGGGCCACCCTGGTGTTTCACTATTTAGGTCCCAAAGCTCGCAACAGAGTGAGGACCTGAGGTACTACGTATCAGCGTGGTTTGGTGCTCTCCCCACTAGGAGGCACCCCTTGGTAGTGGGCTTCCTTCTCTGGAGAGAGGGATATCTGGCTATTCCGCTGTTTTGAGACTCACAACTGAGGCTCCACGGACCCCTTTTTTGCATATTCAAATTTTGGATGGGACAATCAATGGAGACTTGTAAATGAGTACTCCATTGGAATTTTTCACTGTTCTCCCTGAGTTCAGTGATTGTTGTGTTTTGTTGGTATATATATTATATATATATATATATATATATATATATATATATATATATATATATTTTTTTTTTTTTTTTTTTTTTTTTTTTTTTTTTTTTAATTATTATTATTTATATATATATTTATAAGTAATACAGCTTTAATAAAGCAATGTATTAAAAAAAAGTTTTGGTCTCCGGAGCACCCCTTAAAATCAATTACTAATAAGGTTAAAAGGCCAAATAGCAGCAGTAGCTGTAGAATTTCCAAAGTGAACAGCTTAGAGGGAACAGTGCTCTGTACATTGCCTAGACTAGATACATTGCAATAAATTACGGAAAGGAATAGTCCTGCGCAGGTTTACAACCTCTCAATGTAAAGGAAACGGCTGAGTATTGTCCATCATTTATAGATCAATGTAATGGTATCATTAGAAAACTAAATTAAAAGGACTCTACAAGTCATTACATGATGTCCTTTTAAACAAAGGCATTTACAAGCCATCCGTAAAGAATATGCCTATCCCCTATTAAACTGGTTGGAATCCGTTAGAGGCTCGCCATGAACCAGCCACACGGTGGAGGTTCTGTTAGCTCTATGAGTAGCTACATACATGTATCAAAACTCCGGAACTAGGAATCCGACATTGTTTTATCAATGAATTATAGACATAAGAGCCATACACAAGTGATTTACAGGATAGGGATGGAAAAATCAATACATGATCTGCACAGTACTTCAGCTGTTCCTTCCCTGTTTAATATTTATAAGCCATGTACAATATCTTCCTGTAACAGGAAACATGTCTACAGGCTACAGGGCACCATCATTCAAAGATTAAGGGGTCATGTACTAAATAGAAACATCTGGACTGAGAGTTCGCAGATGAGATACACACAAACGAACGTGAGTTACAAGCCTATATACCCACATGTGTAAGGCTCTTAGAAGAGCATAAATATAGAAGTCACATGAAAATAGAAAATATTTATAGACGGTCTATGGAGTAAGATGTGTATGAACAGTGCTCCACGTACAAAGCTCTAATACCTGGGGTTGGGACTGGATAGCAAAAAGGGGAGAGATTAAAATATTCTGCTGCTGTTCTGTGAGCAGTGATTGTATTGACCAACTTGTATTGTTTCTGATAATACAATTCCCTAATGTAATAAATTGACTTCAACCTAAATCTTTTCTCATGCAGTACAGAGAACTAATCCATACTGATGACTGTAGGGTGGACCATAAGGTCCTATTTGTATTTAAATTCGGCATGCCAAGCTCCATCAATATATTTTCATATGACACTGATGTGACACTGGTCCCCATATAGTTGTATTATA
Source organism: Dendropsophus ebraccatus (assembly GCF_027789765.1). Taxonomy (NCBI): domain Eukaryota; kingdom Metazoa; phylum Chordata; class Amphibia; order Anura; family Hylidae; genus Dendropsophus; species Dendropsophus ebraccatus. Next base: position 51,366,605 of record NC_091461.1, on the reverse strand, counting down.
ATAATATTACCTCACATGATATCCTTGACCAATGCACCAGAACTTCTAACTTTTCCTCTAGTTTTTTTTCACAATTTATTGAAATATGATCACATTTTTTTTTTTTTAATTCTCATGTTGTTGTTTACACAGAAGAATTTACCCGCAGAATTTTCCACCACGGATCCACTTTCCGCCTCAAGAATTGACTTGTCACTCCTTTGGGCGGATTCCGCTAGAAAAATTGAATCTCGCTCCTATTTCGCCAGAGCTGAATAGGCAAGGAATCTTCAATTTCTCTTCAATTCATAGTCAATTTTCTCTTTAATTCCTCGCCTAATACTCAGTGTGAACATACCCTAAAACATGTGAAGCAGAAGTAACTTGTTCAGGTGTCCCCTAGGACAACCAGGTTTCAAATGAATAAATAATTGGTTGCTAAGGCTGCATTATGTCAGTGGTGTAAAACCTGCGGCCCTCCAGCTGTTGTAAAACCACAATTCCCATCATGCCTGCACACCTTTTGGCCATCCAGGCAGGATGGGAATTGTGGACCAGTGTCACATCAGTATCATATGAAAATATATTGATGGAGCTTGGCATGCCGAATTTAAATACAACCTGCAGGTTGTGCACTATTGCATTATCTCATGAACAAAGAAAAAACTCAGCTCACCATAGGTGGTTTGTTGTGTGATGGTGGACGTTCAGGCAGGAGCAAGTGGAGTAGTAGCGGGCCGCACCCGGTGATAATAGTAAGAAGGAGGAGAAGATCCACAGCGTCCAAAAAAAGTTTTGTTGTCTTTATTATGAGGCATATAAAAAGTTACAAAAGATAAAAACGTAGGCCTACATGTTTCGGGGAAACACACCCCCTTGATCACGGCATCAAGGGGGTGTGTTTCCCCGAAACATGTAGGCCTACGTTTTTATCTTTTGTAACTTTTTATATGCCTCATAATAAAGACAACAAAACTTTTTTTGGACGCTGTGGATCTTCTCCTCCTTCTTACTATTGCATTATGTTTATTGATGGAGGCGGCCTTCTTAACATCAGACTACAGATAAGCAGTAAGTAGTGACGCACACTGTCTAGACCTGTTCTTTTATAGAACTTTATTTCATAAAAGAATATGAAGTCTTGACACAACACATGTGACATCTTCACTAGCTTAAATATTTATGCCTAATGCTGCGTTAACACGGCACGATTATCGTTCGAATTTTCGCAAAACGATCGCATTTGAGTGAAAAATCGTTCACTTTGATTTGTGAACATGTTCACAAACCATCGTTGGTTGTTCGCTAAAATTTTGCTGATCGCTTTGTGTAAACGGTCGTCGAAAGTGCGCCCGCCCGCAGCCCGGCCCCCCGCAGCCCGGCCCCCGCTCCTCCGCAGCACGGCCACGCATCCTACAGCCCCCTGTGCCGGCTCGATCGCCCCCCCCGCTGGGCCAAACGCCCCCCGCCGGCCCGATTAGCACCCCCGCTGCCGCCGATCACCACCCCCACCGCCCCGAGCATACCTTACCTGCTCGGCGTAGTGGGTGTTCGAAATTTCCGGCTCCCCTCTTCAGTGCTTTGATTGGCTGAAGAGGAACACTGATTGGCTGAAGAGGAGCTGTTTGAAATTTCCGGCTCCCCTCTTCAGCCAATCAATGCACGGCAGCACTGAAGAGGGGAGCCGGAAATTTTGAACACCCGCTACGCGGAGCAGGTAAGGTATGCTCGGGGCTGGGGCGCTGGGCTGCGGAGGAGCGGGGGCCGGGCGGGATTTCGGCCGGCTTAAGCGATCTTCAAACGATCGCAAAAACGATTTTACAGACGAGTTATCATCCCATGTAAACGCTGGTCGTTATAAAACCAAAATCGTTGCCGCAGAATCTTTAAACGACCGATTGGGCGAATTATTGCCCCGTGTAAACGTAGCATAACTTTTGGGCATTCATATTTGCATAGAGATATGAATGAAGCCCTAAGCCTTTAAATAGAAGTCCAATATTTACTTGTTTGTATAAGGATCTGTTCACACTGGTGTTAGGGTTCTGTTCTGTAACATTAACCCTTCTTTGCTTTTCTCCAATTCAGGCCACATCCCACTAGCATAATGCAGATGGATTTTTGCATCGGTATTACAGACACAAGCCTAACCATGGGTCTGGTGACTTGAAGAGGTTTCAGTTCAGGTCATTAGACCCCTGGTCAGACTGCGGCTTAGGGTTGTAATATGGATGCAAAATGTGTCTGGTGTGAAACAAAGAGATTCAGGAATAAGTAGATTTAAGAAAATTGGTGTAAAATCAATGCCTTAGCCTTTACCAGAAGTGGATCATAATAGGGGCCGTTCGGGCGGCAACCCGGGGCCCTGAGCTCCTGAGGGGCCCATGACCACCCAAAAAGACTTCTACTTTCAGTGGTGTGCTGTCTCCTGGCTACACTTCCGCCATGATTTGCATGATTCACTGGTTTTTTTTTTGCCAATTTTGCACAAATCAGGACATCATGACATTATCTGTCCTGTACTATGAACGCCAGGCTAGCACTGCCATAGTTACAGTGGGGAGGGGGGGGCCCAGGCTTTGCGAACAGCCCAGGGCCTATGGTAAAGTTAATCCGCCCCTGGCCTTTACCAATGACAAATCTTCTGTTTGGCTCACAAATATATTAGAGTATAAGTATATGGTGTACTGTAGACCACTTTATATATCTGTTTTCTGGCCATAGAAACTGGTATTTATGCAGATAGGTCAGTAATTTATAAAATTTTCATCGTACAGAAGAGCTGAAACCTTTAGACTACTGGCAGCCATCTTTATGTCTGTACACAACAGACCATACAGAATATACAAATATATAAATAAAGCAAACACACAGGGAAAAAAGCCATGAGCCTCTCCTACAACGTTACTGTTAATACACTACTCAGTGAGCTGCCTGTAAATAAAGGAGAAGGGGGAGGGGTGTTCATCGCTTTACTCTAGCAGGACGTAGTAACTCATTACCAAAAATGAATGAGTCATAAGAATGTATTAGTCATCGGCTCGGAAAGCAATTATGGCGTGCTCCTTCGACATCTAGAAAGACATTCTCATACTTGATAATCATACCGGGGACTGAGCAGAATTATAAGATGATACAGAGGATTAGCTAAACACATCAGTTATCATCTAAATGCAGTGGAGGGAGCGGGGTCATATATAAAAAGAACCATTTCATTGTAAGATTTAGAAACAAGAAAAGGGATGTGCACAAAATCCCTGCGGTTGGTATCTTTTTCTTTCCAATGAAACAGGAACAAGTGCAGACCGGTGTAATCCAAACAAACAAGTTACTGAACTTACTCAACGGTACAGAAATGTTAGAACCTACAATTCCTAAATAAGGCCAACAGCTTAAAGCGACTCTGTACCCACAATCTGACCCCCCCCCCCCCAAACCACTTGTACATTCAGATAGCTGCTATTAATCCAAGATCTGTCCTGGGGTTCGTTCGGCAGGTGATGCAGTTATTGTCCTAAAAAACAACTTTTAAACTTGCATCCCCGTTCCCAACGGCCGGGGCTTGGAGAATCTGTGCCCTAACTTTGCACCACCCCTCCGTCCCTTCTTCCCACCCTCATCATCATTAGGAATGCCACTGGAACATTTTCTCCTGTCTGAACATTACACAGGTGCCTTAACGATTTAGCCCATGTTCAGTATTCATACAGCTGATGAATAGGAAACAATCTGCCTGGAGCATTTCTAATGATGAGGAAGGCGGGGAGGAGGGAGGGAGAGGGTGTGCCAGCCTAATGCATACACAATCTAAGCCCTGGCCGTTGGGCACAGGGCTGCCAGTTTAAAAGTTGTTTTTTAGGACAATAACTGCATCATCTGCCGAACGGATCACAGGACAGATCTTGGATTAAAAGCAGCTATCCAAGGTACAAGCAGTTTGGGGGGGGGGGTCAGATTGTGGGTACAGAGTCACTTTAAGGCTATGTTCTCACCATGTCTTTATTTGCCCATTTTATGTCCGTCATTTTGGACGTCCCTCATTTAGAGGTATGTCTGTATTATGCAAATATGTCTGTATTTTGCAAATATGTCAGTCAATTGGCTAATAAAAAGCACATATTGTGGGAACATAGCCCTAAGGGGTTAGGGCTATGTTCACACAGAACAGAACTCTTATCAAACTATCCTCTCAAGGGCACTTACCCAGGTGCAGTTTCTCGCCCATGTAGTGCTTTCTAGGCTAGATATCTCTACTGACATTATTAGACCCCACTACGGCCCACCTCCAATGTTCCTCCGCAACAGTGAATAGCATGGGGTTACGCCTCTCTTCCCTCATGTTTTCTTTTAATAAAGACAGGTAAAGACTGATATAAATAAAGGCAATGCCTAATGAAAGAGTTAGGAAATTTTCGCTTACATCGGGAAAAACATATACTGTAGATTACAATATTAAAGTGACTCTGTACCCACAATCTGACCCCCCAAACCACTTGTACCTTTGGATAGCTGCTTTTAATCCAAGATCTGTCCTTGGGTCTGTTCAGCAGGTGATGCAGTTATTGTCCTAAAAAATAGCTTTTAAACTTGCAGCCCTGTGTTAAACTGGCGTGGCCTAGAGGGTCTGTGCATTAGGCTGGCACAACCTCCCTGTCCCTCCTACCCGCCCTCCTCATCATTAGGAATGCTCCAGGCAGGCAGGCATTCTCCTATTCATCAGCTGTGTGATCACGGCACATGGGCTGGATTGTTAAGGCACCTTTGCAGCGATCACTGTAGAGGAATAGGAAAAATTTTGCCAGTGGCATTCCTAATGATGAGGAGGGTAGGGAGGAGGGACAGAGGGGTGGTGCACAGTTAGGGCACAGACCCTCTAGGCCATGGCAGTTTGGCACAGGGCTGCAAGTTTTAAAGGTGTTTTTAGGACAATAACTGCATCCCCTGCCGAACGGACCCCAGGACAGATCTTGGATTAAAAGCAGCTATCCGAAGGTAGAAGTGGTTTGGGGAGGTCAGATTGTGGGTACTTTAAAGTCGCTTTAAAGTTTCTCTTTTACTTTAAAAAGCATTTTACAATGTTACCTGTCAAGGTGTATGTGTTTAGACCCCTATTGAGCAGCTAAATGTTCTCTTCACAGCTCGCTGCCTTACCCATCTCATTGCAGGAGGAAGGCTCAATACATTCACAACATGACAAAGAGTGCAGCAAATTGGGGAGAGAAGCGATTAGCCATGAATTTTTTCCAGCCCTAAAGATCAGTTGGGGTCTAAAATTGTAGCAGTTTCAGTATTCTATATAAACATTTAGGGGGCCATTTTTCAAAGTTATGGCTGGGGCATATACCAGGGAGAAGGTGCAGATTCACCCCTTCTCCCTGGAGTATGCCTGCTGTATCCCCTCACTCGCCCGGTGGGTGGGCATGGGGGCTTTGGGGGGGGTGCAGGTGTAAAAAAAAGGCGGGGCCTAGTTTAAGACGATAAATTCCCCCTTAAAGTGTACCCTGATCGCTAGAATGAGCAGGGAAAGAAGCATGCAGCTGGGTGTTTCTCTCACTACCTATAAAAACTTACACTGGGAGTCTGACTTGCCACAAAGTCACATGGCATAAAGCTAATAGTTTTTTTCTGCCTCATTCTAGCCATAGAAGGGCATGTCACAATGTTAAAATTTTCTTTCGATAAGGAAAAATATAACTAGCAAAATTAAATAGAATCTGTCAGGCATTTTACACAAATAGGATGCTGCACACATTCCAACCATCAGGTCTTTTTTAAAAGCATATAGAGCTATAGGACTATAGGGCTATGTTCAAACAACATCTTATTTTGCCAGTTTGACGTCCATCGTTTAGGGCAGACGTCATTTCAATTCCAAATGACAACTGTTGTTTCAAAATGACGGCCTTGATTGTACAATCATTGCCGCTATTATGAAATAACAAAAATACAGGGTCAAAATGAAATAAAATGTTGCAAATCTTTCTGGTTTCTGTAAAAATACTAACCAAAATAAAGCTCAATAAAACTGACGGGTGACATACAGTAAATATCTGATCACCTTACGGTGTGCACGTAGTGTATTGTATAGTTTTGTTGGTTATTACTCTATACAGACTGTAAGCTTGTGGACAGAAACCTCACTAACCCTTTAGTTGAGATTTTTTAAATCATATGATAAGGAGCACATTAAACTGAATGTACGATCAGGTATATTGCTATGCTTTTTTTTAATTGCCTCCCAGTTCCCTTCGAGAATTCCCCAGTAAAATTAAAACCCCTCCCCTCTGTGATGCGGCTCCATTAAAATCAATGTTTTTATGTCAAAGGGGGAGGGGATATCACAACACTGGGGGCCCACCTCCAGTGCTCCGGGGCAGGCTGGTGCTCCCGAAAAGACCTGAATTGAGCGTGGAAACAAGTAGGCAAGGGGGGGGGGGGGGGGGGGGGATGAACCACACCAGTGTCCATCCATTAAGGTAAAAAAAGCATAACGATGTACCTGATGGTACATTCGCTTTAAACTACATCCAAGAATGCGTTTTATTAATTCTATGTTATATATTTATTTATTTTTTTATACTTAGAGCCCCGAGCCCTGAACTGTCTTTATGGTGTCCCAAGGGTAACCTGCATATTAATATTATGAGGCAGCAGCAGTAGAATATAACACGAGGCGCTGCTGTCAGTTGACAACGATATCTGGTAAAATTTGTTTAATGGGACAGAACTACAGAACCTGTTCTACAACTTTTAAAAAGGTCCCAAAGGTCACATTAACCAGGAGTTGTTTAGTTGGTACTTTCATTGATTCTATGTAAAAGAGCAAGGAAGGGGAAAACTGAAGGATTTCTATTGAAGAATGTGGAACAAAGGCACAAATACCTGTATTCCTGATACATGTCCATCCAGGCCTAATCGTGGGTTTGATGACCCGAAATGACAGCTGACCCTTGATCAGGGCAGGACCTCTGTCTGTAATATAAACGCCAACATTTGCTGGGAAAATTATAAAAAAAAAAAAAGACCCTCTAAGTGTGGGCCCTGAGTATTTTTGGCCAGGAGTTGTAATGCATCTTGGTTAGGATTCATCACAACCTGCAGATGTTTTATAGGTTAACGTACATGCAGTTAGTCATAGCTAGTCACTTTTTTTTTTTTTACAACATTGTAGCAGACAAAGATGGATTACTCTTTGTTACAAAAAAAGAAAGGAAACATGGTGCAAAGACAACATTTAAGTTCTGCAACTTATCAGGTTTATATAGTAAATGCAGAACATAAAAGAGGAAGAGAAAATGACTTTCCCCCCCAATGCTATAAATGTATGTGCCTCCCAGCACCTACATACACCACCTGTTATAGTTAAATATTCATACACAACAGCAGCCCATGAGATCATCATATCCTGCAGGCTTGCAAGAAAAATATTTGTAAAACAAAATTGGGAGTATACACAGACGTATAACACCGGGGAGCCATACATCATCTACCATCTACAATAAAAGCATCTCACTCTTCACACTGTAGGTGTCATCCAGCTTTATATGTAGCCTGATTGAAGCTCATCTCCAATCCATCTTTTCTATTAACATCTCTGTAGTTATAGAATTGTGCATATGAATCAGAAAGCTCAGGATGAGCAGTACTAGGAGATCCTGTACTCAGGATAAATATCTGTAATAGTTAGACAGATAATTGTTAGACTGTATAACAGCTTAGAAATAGGCACAGGGGTCATCTAGGATTAGAAAAACATAGCTGCTCTGTTCTGGAAACAGCGCCACTCTTTTCCTCAGTCTGTTTGTGGTCCTGCAGCTTTGTTTTACCTAAAGGGACTCTGTCCACTCCAAAACACCCGGTAAACTTAAGTTATCAGTAGATTATACAACGCTGGTTCTCGATCTGCAATTTTTATCTTTCTATGTTCTTGCATTCCTTTGCTATAGGCCACAGATGAAGGAGTCTAAGTAGTCCTCTCTGTTATATTCTGGAGCCAAGTAGTCCTCTCTATGCATCAGCATGCCCAGTTTATAGGCTTACAACGGGGAAATACAAAGGAGTAGAAAGCTACAAATTTGGAGCAGCCGCCTTTATTCTACTTACAGATGACTTTAGTTTCAGGTTTTGAGGAGGGTGGGTTGGAGGTGACAGTGGCCCTTTAAGTAAATAGACCTGAATTGTAACACCACAAACATTATGAAGACGGGGTGGTGCTGTATTTGGAAGAAAGCAGCTATGTTTTTGTAATCCTGGATAACCCCTTTAAATAAATAAAATGTTATAAAGCTAGACCTGTCTAAAGCTGCACAGCCGGCTATAGTTTGAGATGCATATTCAGTAGGTCTTCCTTCTAGCAGCCTTGGTTGGTGCTGCCAGATAGCATCACTGCCTGATATAGAAGTCCATATGGCTCTGATACATTTATAATGAAGGTATTCACTAGAAGGGATGACTGTGATCCTCATAAAAGATGGCTTGTTATATATGTAGCACTGTCCTAAACAGATATCCACAACTGGGCTGAAATATGTGTAAGGTGCTGTTTTATTACAAGCAAATAGTCAGTAAAACAATAGAACCGTTGTATTGTTTTACTGTCCGATAACCATTTGCATCTAGTAAGGCAGAAACTTAGCATATTCCAGTCAAATTGTGGATATCCATTTAGGTCTTCTGTGTGGATCAAGGTCATCCCATCCAGTAAAAGCCTTCTTCTGACTATCCTGTGGGTTTCTGCTAAAAGGCCCCTAGCAACCAATCAGATTCCACCTTTCATTTTCCAAAGAATCTGTGAGGAATGAAAGGTGGAATCTGATTGGTTGCTAGGGGCATCTGAGCCAGTTTCACTTTACACCATGTTTGATAAATCTCCCCCATTGTCTGAATTGTGGATAGACCTTGGAGCAGTGGCGTAGCCACCGTGGTCGCGGGGGTCGCCGCCGCGACCGGGCCCGCCACAAGGGGGGCCCGCGGGGCCCCCCGATCAATCACTCTTGTGACCGCAAGCATTGTTTTGCTTGCGGTCACAAGAGACTGGCTCCGTCTTTCCCACGGCTTCTGCGCGGCTGCCGGGGGTGTCGCGTCTTACCCCCGGCAGCGCGCGCATCCCTGAACTCCCTGCGCGCCTTGGGCCCTGACTTCCGGTTTCCGGCGCGCAGGGAGTTCTGGGATGCGCGCGCTGCCGGGGATAAGACGCGACACCCCCGGCAGCCGCGCAGCAGCCGGGGACAGATCGAAGGAGTGAGGATCAACGTGGGAGCGCGATGTCAGGTGAGTTAAGTTTTGTTTTTTTATCAGCCTGTACGGGTGGGGGGAAAGGAGGGGGCCATCTATGAGGGTGGGGGGAAAGGAGGGGGGCATCTATGAGGGTGGGGGGAAAGGAGGGGGCCATCTATGAGGGTGGGGGGAAAGGAGGGGGCCATCTATGAGGGTGGGGGGAAAGGAGGGGGGCATTTATGAGGGTGGGGGGGAAGAGGGGGGCATCTATGAGGGTGGGGGGAAAGGAGGGGGCCATCTATGAGGGTGGGGGGAAAGGAGGGGGCCATCTATGAGGGTGGGGGGGAAGGGGGGGCATCTATGAGGGTGGGGGGAAAGGAGGGGGCCATCTATAAGGGAGGGGGGGGAAAGGGGACCATCTATAAGGGAGGGGGGGGGGGGGAGGGGACCATGTATAGGGGGGGGGGGGGGGGAGGGGACCATCTATAAGGGAGGGGGGGGGGAGGGGACCATCTATAAGGGAGGGGGGGGGGAGAGGGGGCCATTCATAAGGGAGGGTGGGGGGAGAGGGGACCATCCATAAGGGAGGGTGAGGAGAGAGGGGGCCATCTATAAGGGAGGGGGTAGAGGGGGCCATCTATAACGGAGGGGGTAGAGGGGGCCATCTATAAGGAAGGAGTTAGAGGGGGCCATCTATTTGGGGGGGCAACATAGGGGGAGAGGGAATACACAGAGGGGGGCATATATTAGGAGGTCACATAGAGTCAGGGCTACCCACTAAATGAGGGTGTAAAGGGGACAGTACAGATGTGTATAGAGATGAGGATGGTGTCAGAGTGAGGAGACTAATATGTCTGTCTGGCAGATTCTGTGGATTCGTGGCTCGGAGAAGTTCTCATAACGGCCCAGGGCAGATGGAGAAGATAATGAAAAGGAAAGAACTCCGATCAGAAAAGACGTCTCCTGTGAGTCACCTGATATAACTGCACAGTAATGTATATGGTGTATAGAGCCTGTGTAGAGCTGGGGCCACCTCTATATGACTGGATGAGGTGATTTAGTATACTGGATTTGGTCAGTAACAATATGGTGGTGATGGTAGTGGTTGTGGTGTGGCAGAAATGTTTCCTCCCTATATACTGGTATTACTGGTAATATTGGTCTCATTATACAGGATTTGGTCGGTAACAGTATGGCGGTAATAGGTAATATCTGTCTTGGTGTGTGTGTGTGTATATATATATATATATATATATATATATATATATATATATATATATACACATACAGTGGTACCTTGGTTTAAGAGTAACTTCGTTTAAGAGCGTTTTGGTTTAAGAGCTCACAGTTTTTCAAAATTGTGACTTGGTTTAAGAGCATTGCTTTGGTTTAAGAACTTCCTGTATTGGGTGGGAGCGCGAGTGGAGAAGGGGCATGGCCTGCATAGCGGGGTCTACAGCACTGTACTCTAAACACCTTCCAAATCATAGCAGATCCCCTTCAGGCTGGGGCTTACATCAGGGGACAGGACTGTGGGGGGGGGGGGTTATCTCTCCATAGCTGTGACCCCTCTCTCCCCGGACAGAGAGTGCTGCATGTATGTGCCCACATCTGCCCTGCTCATTCCTTCCTGCTCCCTGCAGTCTCTGTCAGCCCTTGTGTTTCCCATCCTCTCCATTACTGTACAGTACAGAATAATAAATATATTTGGGGTGTGGAACCAATTGTCTGCATTTACATGATTTCTTATAGGAAAATTTGCTTTGGTTTAAGAGTGGATTTGGATTACAAGCACGGTCCTGGAACGAATTATGCTCATAATCCAAGGCACCACTGTGTATATATATATATATATATATATATATATATATATATATATATATATATATATATATATATATATATATATACACACACACACACACACACAACAATAGCATCACTTGGTCGTGAAAGGAGGGGGGGGGGGGGATGGGGGGGTCGTGAAAGGAGGGGGGGGGGGCCCAAGTTGGCCTCTCGCACCAGGGCCCAGGAGACATTAGCTACGCCCCTGCCTTGGAGCAATATAAAGCTTCTTTAGATTTCACCTGTGTAGTACTAGCTGAAAATATCTGCGATAACAGGGACTGTCGCCAAAGACACACTAAGCTAACACGCATGACAGATGTAAGCTAAAGTCAACAGTCACGCTTTGTAAAGCATACACTTCTGAATGGGAACTGTAGAACATCGAAGCTACCTCCACCTTCACATAGTTTCAGGAATATATGAGCAAACATTAATATAATGCCATTAATAGAGTCTCTATTGTGCAGATGGCAGTTATGTCCTTCTATGATGAGGTCATGGCCACATTACGTTGCCCCCTGTGCCGAGTTGCTTTAAACGTCTATATGTTTGGAGAAAACCCAAGGTGCAGTCAGCAGATTTCCCAGTAAATTCCCAGCAGCTGGACACATAGAATGCTATGGATATAGAAGGTATATGCAGTCCTGCTTATAGGATTTTACACCAGCTCATCCTTTGGTTTATGACACTGCAGAAATGAAAGCTAGTAAAATGACACCTTTTTTCTTTTTTTTGCTTCAACAATACACAGGCCTAGGCTCTGCATCTACAGACATGATGCATATGTATGCCTGGTTCTTTTCTACAAGGTTAGAGGGATGAGCATAAATGTCTGCACCAAGAAGCAGTAACTCAATACAGTCACTAAGAGATTATTTGGCAGCTCAGGCAAGTTTACTTTTTTTTGGCTAAAGTATTCTTTAACAATATCAAACATGAAAAACTACAGAGACATTGAAAAGTTTAGATGTTTCCACTCAGTTTTGAGTGGAAATACATTTTGGTTATATAAGGAGATCAGCCTCAAAAAAAAAAAGTGTAGTGATATTTTATTAATTTAGGGTCCATTCACACATACAGAATTTGCAGCAGATTTGATGCCGTGTTCCATCATTTACATTGATATCAGCATCACATCTCAAGGGAATAGATATTTTTCAAAGAATTGTTTGTGAAGTTTTATCTAATTTTCTATGTTACTGTCCTGAATTCTTGCAGTTTTTATTCTCACCATTAGGTCTAAAACTAAGCTGAGACTTCCTGGTCTGTGTGTGGCGATAAGAGGAGGCTGCTGTTAAGTGATCTGTACAGCATTACATGCATGATGTTGGCTGATTGCTGTCTTTTAACATGCTGGGGAAAAAACTACAACAATCATCGCTTAGCGCAATAGGAGCGGCGGCAGCAGAACGGCAGCGGGCAGGTCCTGTGTATTGCCATCTATGTCCATGGGACTGTAAAGTATATCACTAAATGCTGTTAAAAACAGCTCAGGCAAGATGGCTACACCCTAACAATGTACAAACAACTAAATAAAACAAAACCCAGGGGAAAAAAAACAGAAAAAAAAGAAGTAACTGGCTCTTAACAGTAAAATTACTGGAGTGTAATGGTACAGGTCATGTACATAGGTGTATATATATATATATATATATATATATATATATATATATATATATATATTTTAGAATAGGAAAACTGACCGAGCTATAAATGTCTGGTATGGGAAATAAGGCTTTGGGCTGTGTTTCCACAACTTCCTTTTAGGCAAAATAACAAATGTCTGTAAATAATGATCATGCAAATTTTTAATGGCCACCATTATGAAATAACGTCCGTTTTTCGCCTTTAAAAAAGTGTGTGAACATAAAAGGGAATGGGTCACCCGAAACTAACATTTTATTTCTATGTAAAAACGTTTTGAGCTCTATAACAGACAGATTCTGTTCTGTACAGATCTGCACTTTATCATCCTAGAAACTGCAGGAGGAAGAAAAGTCAAGTGAAAGTTTGGAGGTGGTCTATGTTTCGGCTGGATCTCAATTCTTATAGTTAAAATATTAGCTTCTATATTTACTTTAGTAGCTATTGAACAGTTTCCCTTGGGATAGAGCTGAACAATACATCTAATGTGTCAAATGTTACACAAGCTGCTACTAGGTGCTTCCTTCTTGGTAAGGTAAGCCAGTCATTAAGTAACCATAGTAAATGCATCCTCTGCTTATTTACCTACTACTCATGTTACCCACATAAGGTATGCAGTCTTTTGTGAAAGGTAGAAGCTTAAAAAGAAACTTATAGACATAGTACTCCTCCCCTAAACACAACAGTGTTGTGGATGAACAGTACCATATAGCATTACATATTATTGAAAAAACTGCTGTTTTTTTTTTTACGTATAACAATAATAAAACTTAGATGTTGGGGGACATTTCTTGTTGTCCTTAGCACTCACCCAGGTCCCATGCTTCATTTTGCACTGCAGAAAGTTGTCAACAAGGGGACAGAGATTTTGTTTTTTTATATATATAGAAATCTGGGTCTGGGTGCTGCTGCTGCAAAAAAAAACAAACAAAAAAACAAGTCCCTAATGTTTTCTGCTTCCTGTGACCTCTAGTTAGTGCAAGAACCACCCTCTCAGCTAATCAGTGGCAAAGGGTCCATTTACACAAAGATTATCTGACAGATTATCTGCCAAAAGCCAAAGCCAGGAATGGATTTGAAAAGAGGAGAAATCTCAGGCTTTCCTTTATGACTAGAGATAAGCGAACGTGCTCGTCCGAGCTTGGTACTCGATCGAGTATTAGGGTACTCGATGGTACTCGTTACTCGGACGAGCATCTCGCTAAACTCGAGGAAATCTCATCATCCGTTTCCTGTAAGTTTGCGCGCTTTTTCGCAGCCAATAAACATGCAGGAGACTCTTTGGTACATCCTGCGATCACGTGGGACCCATACATGTCGATAGCAGCGATTGGTTGGCCAGATCAGATGACCCTGCAGTGCTTGCTTCAGACGAATGCTGTGAGAGATCAGGGACAGAGCTGCTGCTGGTCATGGAGAGTGTCAGTGTAGGATTTAGCGTTCCAGTAGGCAGGGTATATACTAGCAATACAAACAAACAGACCTTTTCAGGGCTTAAAAGCTTTTATTAATACTATTACTACAGACTGCTGGCTGGGACTTGCAGTGCTGCTACCGCGATTTAACCAGCGCACTGTGGTGACCGGCTGCTGGCAGAAAGGGGGCATTAGGTGTTGCATACACACCCCTAAGAAGTGCTCAATGTATTCCTTTTTGATTTTGGGGCTGGTGGTCCTGGTGTACTGCACTGTATAGCTGGGAGTTGTAGTGCATCTCGCATAGAACTTCACTGCTCATATTGTATTGGGGGTGACAAAGCGTGTGTACAGTTGTTGACCATACCAGATAGCACCACCCAAACTAGTGTGTACTGCACTGTATAGCTGGGAGTTGTAGTGCATCCTGCATAGAACTTCACTGCTCATTGTATTGGGGTGACAAAGTGTGTACAGTTGTTGCCCATACCAGATAGCATCGTCAAGCCCCCCCCCTAAACTAGTGTGTACTGCACTGTATAGCTGGGATATGTAGTGCATCCTGCATAGAACTTACTTCGCTGCTCATTGTATTGGGGTGACAAAGTGTGTACAGTTGTTGCCCATACCAGATAGCACCGTCAAGCCCCCCCCCCCTAAACTAGTGGGCACTACACTGTATTGCTTCTGTATCACTCCTAATGGTTCTCTGTGTCCTCACTACCATGCCCTGACATCACACTACGTCTGCGGAGGAGCGGGACTGGTTGCCACCCCCACCAACCAGCCAGCTGTTTTATTTTATTTTTTTGGTCTAGCTGTGGCCGAGGCCTCACCACCCCCGGTCGAGAGGAATCAAGTGTACTCTTGATGGTGAGTGAGAGCAGGCCTAGCCAGTCAGCTGTCAGCACCCGGGTTCATGTCCACTACATATCCCAGCCCCGGGACTCACTCCAATTTTTGGGTGGGCTCACTTGCTTCCTCACTCACTTGTAATGGCTCTCTGTGTGCTGAATGCCATGCAGTGTCTGGCCTAGTTTTGGGAGCCCCACTTGCTTCCTCACTCACTTGTAATGGTGAGACAATTGTCAGATCCTCAAGGATCAATTTCAAAATCCAAACACCGGTGGGGGGAGAGGTGGTGAATCACATTATGCAGGGAATGTTACCCCAACTGCTACATTCAAATTGAAAATCGAAAGGGTGGTGGGGGTAGGAGTGGGGAGTCACGTGATGCAGGGAATGTTACCCCAACTGCTACAGGAGCGGGACTGGTTGCTGGGGGCCTGCCGATCGCGCCCTCGCCAATTAGCCAGCTATTTTATTTTAATTTTTCTTGTCTAGCCGTGGCCGGGGCCTCACCACCCCCGGTCAAGAGGCATCAAGTGTACCCTTGATGGTGACTGACAGCTGGCCTAGCCGGATTGTACCCTACAGCCCCCCAAAACTAGTGGGTACTACACTGTATTGCTGGGATTTGTAGTGCATCCTGCATAGAACTTCACTGCTGGTCCACGTGTTCAACCTAGTGTTGCAGCTGTTTCTTAAGACCTACCCCAATTTGGCTGACTTGCTCACCAAGGTGCGGAGCATCTGTGCGCATTTCCACAAGTCAACCACGGATGCTGCCACCCTTAGGGCAGTGCAAAGGCGCTTGCAACTGCCGGCTCACAGACTGCTGTGCGAGGTGCCCACGAGGTGGAATTCCACCTTCCAGATGGTAGCCAGGGTTTACCAGCAACGCAGAGCCATTGTGGAATGCCAGATGTAAACCTCGGTTTTGTCCATTTCAAACCAAATGATTTGTGGTCCATATGCCTACCTCTGCCATCCATGTTGACTACTGGTGTGCCTGCCCTTGCCTCCTTTTGGCTGGGCCTTAACTGGCATCCATGTCGACTACTGCTGGGCCTATAGTTTACTGGCGTCCCTAATTTTGCCTCATTGTTTTGTCCATTTCGTACCAAATGATTTGTGGTCCATATGCCTAACTCTTGCATCCATGTAGACTACTGGTGTACCTGCCCTTGCCTCATTGTTGCTGGGCCTTAACTGGCATCCATGTAGACTACTGGTGTGCCTTCCCTTGCCTCGTTGTTGCTGGGCCTTAACTGGCATCCATGTAGACTACTGGTGTGCCTGCCCTTGCCTCGTTGTTGCTGGGCCGTAACCGGCATCTATGTAGACTACTGGTGTGCCTGCCCTTGCCTCGTTGTTGCTGGGCCTTAACTGGCATCCATATAGACTACTGGTGTGCCTGCCCTTGCCTCGTTTTTCTCTGTGTCCTCACTGCAATGCTCTGACGTCACACTACGTCTGCGTAAGAGCGGCAACCGCCAACCAGCCAGCTATTTTTTTATTTTTTTTTTACTCTTACTCTACTGTGTCAGGCCTAATTTTGTGAGGTTCCACGCCTGCCTCATCTAAAGGCCGGTAATGGCCACTTTATGTTTTTTTATTTTCTAACCTTCAATTTAAATTTTAAAATCAAATCGACTTCAATTCAAGTGCAATTTTGCAGGGCTGTCTGGTCATCTATTGTACTTTCAAGATACACGCCACTGTTCAAAGGAACAGACAGTGATAATGGTGGATCCTAATTTAGCATCCTTGTGTTATCCATTTCAAACCATATAATCTGTGGATGTCAACTTGCGGGGGTTCTCTACCGTCCTTTCATTTTTTAGCTCGGGGCCTCTTAAGAAGACTGTATTGTTATTCTTCGTCCCTACCGCCAAAGAGATGCCTATCACGCACAACTGCATGAGGGTGTGAGGCTAAATCTAGCCATAATACGGCTAGTTTAGTTTTAGGCGCAGCAGCACTGCCGTGGGTAAGCGCCAACAGGCGGTGCTCAAACTGCTGAACAGCACCTTCTACCTTCCTTGGATGTTTTAGCCGTTTTGAAGGCAGGATTGACCAGGCCTTTTACCAGTAGGTTCTTTCTTTCCTCGGATGTAGTAGTAGCCTTTTTGAAGGTAGGATTGACCAGGTCTTTTTAATACACAGGCTACCACACTTGCAGTCCCTCAGAGACTCTTTAACCCCTTAAGGACCGGGCCTGAAATGGCCTTAAGGACCGGAGCAAATTTTATGAATATGACCAGTGTCACTTTATTCATTAATAACTTCGGGATGCTTTTACCTATCTGGCTGATTCTGAGATTGTTTTCTCGTGACATATTGTACTTTACATTTCTGGTAAATTGAAGTTGATACTTTTAACGAATCTTTATGAAAAAACCAAAATAACGTGAAAAATTTAGAGAAAATGCATTTTTCCAACTTTAAAACTTTTCTGCTTATACAGAAAATGGTTATACCACATAAATTATATATTAAATAGCATTAGCAACATGTCTACTTTATGTTGGCGGCATTTATTAAACTATATTTCATTTTTTTTAGACAATAGAAAGCGTAAAACATAAGCAGCAAATTTCTAAATTTTCAGTAAAATTTCAAAATCAGATATTTTTAGGGACCTGTTCAGGTTTAAAGTGTATTTGAGGGGCCTGTATGTTAGAAAGCCCCACAAAGCACCCCATTTCAGAAACTGCACCCCCCAAACTCTGCAAAAGCACATCCAGAAAGTTTTTTAACCCTTTAGGGGAGTCACAGAAATAAAATCTAAGTGTGTAAGAAATTTGAAAATTTTAATTTTCTGTGCAGAGATTTTCTTGTAATCCAATATTTTTCATAATTGTAAACCTATTACCAGAGAAATTCACCCCAATATTGATTGCCCCGTTTCTGCAGTTTATAGAAATACCCCATATGTGGCCCTATTGTGCTATTTGACGCAACCACAAGCCTCAGATATAAGGGAGCGCCTAGTGAATTTGAACACCTCGGTTATATTTGGTCATTTCTGACTGTACCACTTCAGGTTGGCAGAGGCTCTGGGGTACCAAAACCTAAAAAACACCCCTAAAGGGACACCACTTAGAAAACTACACCCCTCAAGGAATGTAACAAGGGGTGCGGTGAGCATCTGGACCCCACAGGTGCTTCACAGATTTTCTGAACAATATGGCGTAAAAAAATAAAAATAATTTCTTTATACTAAAACGTTGTTCTAGCCTTCAATTTTTCATTTCCACAAAGGGATAAAAGGAAAAAAAATGCATAAAACATGTAGCGCAGTTTCTCCCGAGTACAGAAATACCCCACATGTGGCGATAAAGTGCCAAGGGGGCGCAGGACGAGCCTCCAAAGGGAAGGAGCGCCAATTGGCCTTTGAAGCTGAATTTCACTGGAATGGATTTCAAGGGTCACGTCGCATTTACAGACCCCTCGTGCTGCCAAGACACTGGAAACCCCCCACAAGTGACCCCATTCTGGAAACTACACCCCTCAAGGAATCTAATAAGGGGTGCAGTGAGCATATGGACCCCACTGGTGACGGGCACAAATGTGGAACAATGTGACGTGAAAGTGAAAAATTTCATTTTTTCACTTTCAAGACACAAATGTGGCCGTCATCAAGGGGTCCATATCCTCACTGCACCCCTTGTTAGATTCCTTGAGGGGTGTAGTTTCCAGAATGGGGTCACTTGTGGGGGGTTTCCACTGTTTTGGCAGCACGAGGGCTCTGTAAGTGCAACATGGTGTTCATCATCCATTCTGGCCAAATCCAGCCTCCAAAATCCAAATGGCGCTCCTTCCCTTCAGAGGCTTGCCCTGCGCCCATATGGCGCTTTATGTCCACATGTGGGGTATTTACGGACTCGGGGGAAATTGCTCTACACATTTTGTGTGTTTTTTTCTCTTTTAACCCCTTGTGAAAATGAAAAATTCAAGGCTAGACCAACATTATAGTGTAAAAAAAGTAATATTTCATTTTCACGCCACATTGTTCCACATTTGTGCCCATCACCAGTGGGGTCCATATGCTCACTACACCCCTTGTTACACTCCCTGAGGGGTGTAGTTTCCAGAATGGGGTCACTTGTGGGGGCTTTTACTGCCTTGGCAGCACAGGGAGTTTTTAAATGCAACATGGCCCTCGAAATCCATTCTACCCAAATCCAGCCCCAAAAAGCTAAATGGCGCTCCTTCCCATTGGAGGCTTGTCTTGCGGCTAAATAGCGCCTTAAGTCCACATGTGGGGTATTTCCATACTCGGGGGAAATTTCTCTACATGTTTTGTTTTGTTTCTTCTCTTTTAACCCCTTGTGCAAATGAGAAACCTGAAAACTAGATCAATGATGTTGTGTAAAAATTAAATTTTTTACACTTAAACATTGGCCTAGCCGTGAATTTTTCATTTTCACAAGGGTTTAAAAGAGAAAAAGAACACAAAATGTGTAGAGCAGTTTGTCCCGAGTACGGAAATACCACAGATGTGCACATAAAGCGCCATGCGGCCGCAAGACGGGCCTCCGAAGGGAAGGAGCGCTATTTGGCTTTTGGAGGCTGGATTTGGCTGGAATAGATTTCAAGGGCAATGTCGCATTTACAAAGACCCTATGCTGCCAAGACAGTGGTAAACCCCCACAAGTGACCCCATTCTGGAAACTACACCCCTCAAGGAATCTAACAAGGGGTGCAGTGAGCATATGGACCCCACTGGTGACGGGCACAAATGTGGAACAATGTGACGTGAAAGTGAAAAATTTCGTTTTTTCATTTTCACAGCACAAATGTGCCAGTCATTGAGGGGTCCATATTCTCACTGCACCCCTTATTAGATTCCTTGAGGGGTGTAGTTTCCATAATGGGGTCCCTTCTGGGGGGTTTTCAATGTCTTGGCAACACAGGGCCTTTGTAAATGCGACATGGCATTCACCATCCATTCTAGCCAAATGGCGCTCCTTCCCTTTGGAGGCTTACCCTGCACCCACATGGCGCTTTATGTCCACATGTGGGGTATTTCCGTACTCGGGGAAAATTGTTCTACACATTTCGTGTTTTTTTATCTTTTAACCCCTTGTGAAAATGAAAAAATAAAGACTAGATCAATGATTTAGTGTAAAAATTTAATTTTTTTTTACACTAAATGTTGGTCTAGCCTTGATTTTTTCATTTCCACAAGGGGTTAAAAGAGAAAATTAACACAAAACGTGTAGGGTAATTTCCCCTGAGTAAGAAAATACCCCACATGTGGATATAATGTGCCATATGGGCACAGGGCAAGCCACCAAAGGGACAGAGCGCCATTTAGAGGCTGGAACGGAGGACGAAGGCCATGTCGGGTTCGCAGAGTGCCCGTGCTGCCAAAACATTGGAAACCCCCCACAAGTGACCACATTATGGAAACTACACCCCTCAAGGAATGTAACAAGGGGTATAGTGAGCATATGGACCCGACTGGTGACGGGCACAAATGTGGAATAATGTGCTGTGAAAATGAAAAATTTAATTTTTTTACACTAAAACGTTGGTGTAACTTTGAATTTTTATGTTCACAAGGGGTTAAAAGAAAAAATAAACCACTACTCATGTAGAGCAATTTCCCCCGATTACAAGAGTACCCCACATGTGGACACAAAGTGCAAAGTCACCGCATGCAAAGCCTCCAAAGGGAAGGAGCGTAATTTGGATTTTGGAAGCTGGATTTGGCCAGAATGGAGGACGAAGGGCTCTCAGAGCCCCGATGCTGCCAAAACAGAGGAAACCCCCCACAAGTGACCCCAACGAACTCAGGAATCTGTGGTTCGTACGGGGTGGGGTCACTTGAGGGGGCTTGTGGGGCTTCCTGGGGCAGCTCCTTGGGGGCTTGTCATCACTAAATGGTGATAACAATGAGGACGAAGAGGAAGGAAGAAGGAACGAGGGATCTTCCTCTTCTCCCTCAATGGTTGTCTCAGTATCGGAGGCAATCCAGGCGAATGCCTCCTCAGCCGAGAACAACCTGTGGCCATTTTTTTGTTATTTTTTCTTTAGGATGCCTTCACACACACACCGGATCCACACACTGCGGATCCAGCGCCAGTGCATCCGTATGAGAATACATACACGCAGCAGGAATGACATCCCACTGCCTATATGTAAGTTAACCCCCTGGCCGGCCGGAGCATACTTTACCTCCTCCCCGCTCCGGCTTGCTTCGGGGCTCCCGGTTTCTGCTCATCCCACGCAGCCAATCAGTGAGCTGCCCCGCCGCAGCTACTGATTGGCTGAGCGAGACGTCCTGCTGAGAACCCCCGAAGCAAACCAGATCGGGGAGGAGGTGATGTATGCTCCGGCCGGCAAGGGGTTAACTTACATACACGCAGCGGGATGTCATTCCTGCTGCGTGTATGTATTCTCATAGAGATGCCCCGGTCGCTGGATCCGCAGCGGATTTCGCTGCAAATCCGCAGCGTGAAATCCCCTGCAGATCCGGTGTGTGTGAAGGCATCCTTAGAGGGGTGTGTAAGTGTTATGCTTTTACACGTGTAAGTGTTAGTGTTTTATGTACTGTTTTTACATTTTATTTGTGTGTTTTTTAGGAGGGGAGGGTGGCAGCGGAGAGGGTAAGAGGAGAGGGTGGCAGGGGAGGGGAGAGGGGCGGCAGGACGGAGGGGAGAGGGTGAGAGGAGAGGGGCGGCAGGACAGAGGAGAGAGGGTGAGAGGAGAGGGGCGGCAGGACAGAGGGGAGAGGGTGAGAGGAGAGGGGCGGCAGGACAGAGGGGAGATGGTGAGAGGAGAGGGGCTGCAGGACAGAGGGGAGAGGGTGAGAGGAGAGGGGCGGCAGGACAGAGGGGAGAGGGTGAGAGGAGAGGGGCGGCAGGACAGAGGGGAGAGGGTGAGAGGAGTGGGGTGGCAGGACAGAGGAGAGAGGGTGAGAGGAGAGGGGCGGCAGGACAGAGGGGAGAGGGTGAGAGGAGAGGGGCGGCAGGACAGAGGGGAGAGGGTGAGAGGAGAGGGGCGGCAGGACAGAGGGGAGAGAGTGAGAGGAGTGGGGTGGCAGGACAGAGGGGAGAGGGTGAGAGGAGAGGGGCGGCAGGACAGAGGGGAGAGGGTGAGAGGAGAGGGGCGGCAGGACAGAGGGGAGAGGGTGAGAGGAGAGGGGCGGCAGGACAGAGGGGAGAGGGTGAGAGGAGATGGGCGGCAGGACAGAGGGGAGAGGGTGAGAGGAGATGGGCGGCATGACAGAGGGGAGAGGGTGAGAGGAGAGGGGCGGCAGGACAGTGGGGAGAGGGTGAAAGGAGAGGGTGGCATGACAGAGGGGAGAGGGTGAGAGGAGAGGGTGGCAGGACAGAGGGGAGAGGGTGAAGGGAGAGGGTGGCATGACAGAGGGTGGAAGGAAAGGGGAGAGGGTGGAAGGGGAGAGGGTAAGAGGAGGGTGGCGGCAGGACGCAGGGGAGGGAGGCAGCAGGACGCAGGGGAGGGTGGCGGCAGGACGCGGGAAGGGCTGGCAGGACGCGGGAAGGGCTGGCAGGATGCAGGGGGGGCTTGCAGGATGCAGGGGGGGCTGGCAGGATGCAGGGGGGGCTGGCAGGACAGAGCACACAGGAGAGGGCTGGCAGGACACGGGGGGGGGGCTGCAGGACGGATGGGGGTCTGGCAGGACACGGGAGGGCTGGCGGAACACAGGGGGGGGGGCTGGCAGAACACAGGGGGGGGGCGGGCAGAACACAGGGGGGGGCTGGCAGAACACAGGGGGGGGCTGGCAGAACACAGGGGGGGGCTGGCAGAACACAGGGGGGGGGCTGGCAGAACACAGGGGGGGGCTGGCAGAACACAGGGGGGGGCTGGCAGAACACAGGGGGGGGCTGGCAGAACACGGGGGGGGGGCTGGCAGAACACGGGGGGGGGGGGGGCTGGCAGAACACAGGGGGGGCTGGCAGAACACTGGGGGGGCTGGCAGAACACGGGGGGGGCTGGCAGAACACTGGGGGGGCTGGCAGAACACTGGGGGGGCTGGCAGAACACTGGGGGGGCTGGCAGATCGCTGGGGGGGCTGGCAGATCGCTGGGGGGGCTGGCAGATCGCTGGGGGGGCTGGCAGATCGCTGGGGGGGCTGGCAGGACAGAGGACACAGGGGGGGGGGCTTGCAGGACACAGGGGGGCTGTCAGCTCGGAGGGGGGGGCTGAAAACAGGAAGGGGGGCTGGCCGGACTGAGGGGTGGAGGGGAGGAGGAGAAAACACCGGGGAGGCACGGGGGGGGGGGGGGGCGGGCGGAGGAAGATGAGGACGACGGAGGGTAGGAAGAACAGGGAGATCAGCTGTCCTGATCTCCCTGTTACCGGAGACGGGGCGGCGGCGGCGGCGGCAGCTTGGGGGGAGGAGGCACCCGGCGCCCTCCAGGACCGCGCCGGGTGCATGCTGCTCCCATCATCTCCTTCTCTGCTGCTGATTATCAGCAAGCAGAGAAGGTGATGATGGTGGTAGTAGTGTGGATCGCCGGTGATTGGCCGGCTGGCGGCAGCCGGCCAATCACGGGCGATCGGGGGGCCGGATCAACGGGCAGGTGATGCCCGGTCACAGCTGTGATTGGTGCTGTCTCTGACAGCACCAATCACAGCTCTTTGCCGGGGTCCGGTCCCGGAAATCCAGCAAATTGCTGTGATTGGCCGATGCGAAGTCATCGGCCAATCACAGCGATCGTCGTCACGGGGGGCAGGGAAACTGCCCCCTACGTGACACAGGAACATGGCTGCTGATAGAATCAGCAGCCATCTTCACCGGAGCAGCCATCTTCAGCCATCTTCACCCGTTTATCAGCAGCCATCTTCACCCGTTTAAAGGGCTGACGTACCGGTACGTCATGGGTCCTTAAGTGACAGTGATCCATGACGTGCCGGTACGTCATGGGTCCTTAAGAGGTTAAAGGATTGAAAGTGTATTTGATCAAATTCCGTGGCCTCTTAAGCAGACTGTATTGTTCTCTGTGTCCTCACTGCCATGCTCTTACGTCACACTACGTCTGCGGAGGAGCGGGACTGGTTGCCGGGGGCCCGCCGATCGCGCCCCCGCCAACCAGCCAGCGGTTTTATTTTGTTTTTTTTGGTCTAGCTGTGGTCGAGGCCTCACCACCACCGGTCGAGAGGCATCAGGTGTACCCTTGATGGTGACTGACAGCTGGCCTAGCCAGTTAGCTGTCAGCACCTGGGTTTGTGTGTAATTAGCACTGAGCTTGGTTGCGTGTGACAAGGGGCGGAACCTGGTGGCGGCTCTGCAACTCGGCAGCTTCACACATGTACCATGCCTGGCCCACATCTTCAACCTAATGTTGCTGCGGTTCCTTAAAACTTACCCCAATGTGGCTGACTTGCTCAACAAGGTGCGCCGCATCTGTACGCATTTCTGTAAGTCAACTGGCATCCATGTTGACTACTGCTGACTACTGGTGTGCCTGCCCTTGCCTCCATGTTGGCCACTGCTTGGCCTTAACTGACATCTATGTTGGCTACTGCTGGGCCTTAACTGGCATCCATGTTGACTACTGCTGGGCCTTAACTGGCATCCATGTTGACTACTGGTGTGCCTGCCTGGCCTCCATGTTGACTACTGCTGATCCCAGCAGTTCTCTGTGTGCTCAATGCCATGCAGTGTTTGGCCTAATTTTGGGGAGGCTCACTTTCTTCCTCACTCACTATTAAGGGTTCTCTGTGAGCTCACTGCCATGCTAGTTCTGGTATAATTTTTGGAAAGTTGACTGGCTACCGCTTCTACCTTGTTCACTCTGTCCTCACCGCTATGCTTTGTCAGGCTTAATTTTTGGGTGGTTCATGATAAGCTACCTCTGTTTTAATGGTTCCCTGTGTTCTCAATGCCATGCTGGGTGGTCCCTATGCCTACCTCTGTTTTAACTAGGCAGTTGCACAGAATTAGGCATAATGGTGCCATTAGGCAGCCTCAGAGGCATGCATACATGCTGCCCCTGCTGTTTCCTGTCCATTTCCGTTGTGTGTCCATCAATTTCTGAGGTTGACAGGTTTTCACACGACCTTCCCTCTACCGAACTTGGGCCCCCTCAAAAAATGCTCGAGTCTCCCATTGACTTCAATGGGGTTTGTTACTCGAAACAAGCACTTGAGTATCGGGAAATACTCGGCTCGAGTAAAGAGTAACCGACCATTTTAGTACTCATTCATCACTATTAATAACCTGTTCTCTGTTTATAGTCTTTAAATCTTGGGCACATAATCTGTCAGATAATCTTTCTGTGTAAAAGAAGAGTCACTGCAGTCTATTGTCCTACAGTCCAGTATATAAGAATGGCTCATCTTAGAGGTGAAGTACTGTAAGGAGTGTTCCAGTGGGATCCCTGTGGGGCCTGTGATTGGGTTATATTCAAACATGCCAGCCCTACAGTATCAGTGCAATTTCCAGAACTTAGAACAGGTAAAGGACCAGCACTTACATCCCAGTCATATGACCATGAGTTTACAGGTCTTGCATTCAGTATTTCTTTTGCTGACAGTCAGCAAATTGGTAGTTTGGGGAGAATGGTTGGGTTAAATGTTTCCAACGAGGAAGAGTTCAGGCAAAAGTGGGGTCTTATGAAGTCAGTGTTGCTATCGGTAAGAAGGAGGTTAGGATTGGAGATAATACTGATGCCAATAAGGTAGGAGTGGTGATGGGGACGTAATGCTACTAGTAAAGGAAGGGGTGGGGATGGGACCAGGGCTGCTTTAACCAGAGGGCAAAAGGTGCATGTGCACCGGGCTCACTGGTTAAAGGGCCCCCCCAAGCACACCGGCCGTTGCTATGTGCGACCAGTGCGGTCACACAGAGCTACGGCCACCAGCCTGTCGGGGGGAGTGCCATGGATGGGTAAGCTACTTACCCATTTATGGCGCCCCTTGCAGGCCCCCCCCCCCCCCGGCTACTGCTGCGCTGTACTTTGTATCTATGAGCGCTCGTAATGAGCGCTCATAGCTACCTTCAGCAGTAGCAGCACTGACAGAGAGAGAGAGCCATTGGCCGCACTCTCCCTCTGGTGTCCAGGCTAAGGGGATTGCGGCCTCTTGTGACTGCTGCAGTGCAGCCACAAGACTGAAGAGAAGAGGAACGCGTGGACCCAGGTGAGTATAAGTGTTTGTTTTTTTAATGTTATATAGGAGGGGGGGGCGCTATATACTATTGGGGAGAGCACAGGGGGTCTATTTACTATTGGGGGAGCACAGGGGGTCTATATACTATTGGGGAAGCACACGGGGGGCTATATACTATTGAGGGAGCGCACGGGGGGCTATATACTATTGAGGGAGCGCACAGGGGGCTATCTACTATTGGAGGAGCACAGAGGGTCTATATACTATTGGGGGAATGCACAAGGGGCGCTATATATTACTGGGGAGAGCGCACATAGGGGCTATATACTTCTGGGGGAGCGTACAGGGGGCTATATTCTACTGGGGGAGCACAGGGGGGCTATATACTACTGGGGAGAGCACAGGAGGTCTATATACTATTGGGGGAGCACAGGGGGTCTGTATACTTCTGGGGGAGCACACAGGGGGGCTAAATACTATTTGGGGAGCACAGTGTGGCTATATATTATTGGGGGGAGCGCACGAGGGGGCTATATACTACTGGGGGAGCGCAGAGGGGGGCTATATACTACTAGGGAGAGCGCACAGGGGGGCTATATACTACTAGGGAGAGCGCACAGGGGGGCTATATACTAATAGGGAGAGCACACAGGGGTTCTATATACTACTGGGGGAGCGCACAGTAGGGCTGTATATAACTTGGGGAGCACACAGGAGTCTATATACCATAGGGACACCTAAAAACTATGGTGGCACAGAGGGGTGTAACTACTATATAGGGGTACAGGGGACCTAACTACTGTATGTTTAGGAGCCTAAATGTTTCTCCGATTCTGGAGAGAAGATTATCAGCTGGGGGTGACTTCAAGGTGGCCCACGCTGGATGGAGCAAAAAAGAAAAAGTGACAGACTCTGATCGGAGAAGACGCCCCCTGTGAGTCACTGGATGTAACTTCACTCTGTTATAGGCTTGTAGTGGTAGGGGTCATGGTGTGGCGGTATTATGTAATGGTATCATTGGTAATATCTTTCTGTTTTGTTCAGTGCTGTTTTCATGTAATATGTAATCACTGTATGGTGGAAATAGTGTTATAAGGTAACTACTGTATGTATTGGGGCTCTTAATACAGTGTGGGGTCATTTTCAGTGTGGAGCTCTGATTTTGATAACGCGTGAGGGGGGGGGGGACGCCGAAAGGGAAGGGGGGGGCACTCTTGAGGGCTGTGCACCGGCCCACCAATGTATTAAAACGGCCCTAGATGGGACCAGTGAGGAGAGGGTTGGGATGGGGGCAGTACTGCTACCAGTGAGAGAGGGGTGGCGATGGGGGCAGTACTGCTATCAGAAATGCTGCAGTGTTGTGTTTGGTGCTGCTGGAAAGTTATTTGGTGCTGCTGGAGAACTATTCTGTTCTGCACTAGGGTGCACTGCTAGGGGGTATTACAGTATGTGCACTGCAGGTTGGTATTTGGTTGACACTGCATGTTAGTATATTTTAACTGATGGGGCCTCAACAATATGACTGGCTGGCAAGGTCTGAGTAAAGAAAAAGACTGAGAAGCCGTGGCCAATATGTAGGGATTTTATATAAATAAAGCATACATCTTTCTTCTATAGAGAGGAGATCTACTAAGGAAATACTTGCCAAATATTGTGCTAAGCAGTGGAGTGTCCACCTCAGCAAGAAGCACTAATTTAAAAAAAAAAAACTTAACTTGAACAAGTCAACACGACTTGAAGGGGTACTCCAGCGATTTTTTTTTCTTTCTTTCAAATGTGTATAAATCTCAAGTCCTCCCATATTTATCAGCGGCTGTATGTCCTGCAGGAAGCGTTGTATCCTTTCCAGTCTGATACAGTGCTCTCTGCTGACACCTCTGTCCAAGACAGGAACTGTCCAGACCAGTAGCAAATCCCCATAGAAAACCTCTCCTACTCTAGACAGTTCATGTCATGACAAAGGAGGTGGCAGCAGAGAGCACTGTGTCAGACTGAAAAGAATACACCACTTCCTGCAGGACATACAGCAGCTAAAAAGTACTGGAAGATTTGAGATTTTTAAAAAGAAGCACATTACAAATCTCTATAACTTCCTAACACCAGTTCATTTGAAAGATTTTTTTTCACCGGAGTACCCCTTTAATGCAAGCTGCTGCTTAAAGCGTAACTGTCATATTTTTTTTTATTGCAGAAATCAGTAGTATAAAACATTTTAAGAAACTCTGTAATAGGTTTTATCAGCCAAAAAAGCCTCTTTCTGTTCTCAAGAAGCAATCTCCCAGCCTCCCCCCTGACTTCTTATCTGTGCATTATCAGGCAAAAACGTCTTCATTACAGAGAAGCCAGTGAAGACGGGCTCTGCTCTCTCCATTGTAAGCCTATGAAGGGGGAGGGGCTGGAGGAGATGAGGGAGCAGGAAGAGGTGACATGAAGGTCAGCTGTTTGTAGACTGTCTGGGCACCTAAACCGCAGGATTCAGGTGTCAGAAAGGTCAGTGCTTATCTATGAACTTACTGAGAGAAGATTGCAGGGTGTTGTGCTGTGCAGAAATCCTCCGTGCTCAGTCACTCCTAACAGCCCCTCCCCTCTCCATAGCTACATAATGGAGACAGAAATCCTACTTCATCTGATGTGAGGGGGGAGGCTGGGAGATTGCTTTTTCAGTCCAGAAGGAAACTTTTTTAGTACATAAAACCTATTACAGAGTTTCTTAAATTCGCTTGTACTGTTGATATTTAATGTTTTCAGGAAAATGACCCTGAAATGACAGTTACGCTTTAAGGCTTTTTAGTTCAGGCTGAGCTAAGAAAGAACACTGCTCAGGATTACGGCACAGGCAAGTGGTATAGCATAAACATATTATTATATCTTTCCCATGAGTCTTGTCGAGGGCTGATACTCTTACGGCACTTTTAATAGTACATTGTAGAAAAGCCTCTAGATAGATCAGGGAGATGAGGGTTGTTGATGTGTTTAACCAGTTTACAGCAGGTTTCAGCATCTGGATGGAAACAGAAATGTTTCTATTCTCTGTAATGATGTACGCAGGGCCGGCCTTTGGGGCGTGCGACCTGTGCGGTTGCACAGGGCGCATCACTCCTGGCCAGCTGGGGGCGCTCTGGCAGACAGTCAGCTGCACACATAACTAGTCTGGCAGAGAGACATTCTGTCTATCTGCCAGAGCGCCCCCCTAGCTGGCCGCCTACCCTCCTTGCATAGGGGTTGGTTCGGGCGCTCCTGAAGCCAGACGGGCTGCGGACCTGGCAAATTAACGTTCTGGGTAGGTCCCGGTAAGCCCCGCCCCGGCACCCACCGCAGGTGGAATATTTACTCCTTGCCACAATGGCCTGCTGAACTGAAGTGTCATCAGCTGTGTGTGTCAGCTGTTCTCAGTAGCATCAATGTGGTGACCTGTGACCTCTGCCCAGCCGCGTGCCTCCTCCTCAGCAATTCCTGCAGCATCCAGCATCCTGTGCCCCTGCTGTAAGCCTGATGCTTCTTCTCTCTCCTCTGTCTAGCTCTTTATCCTCCCTCCCACCTATCTATCTCCTATTTATTTATCTCCTATCAATCTTCTATCTATCTACCTTTCTATCTATCTACCTACCTATGTATTATCTATCTATCTATTAAAGGCATACTGTATATCTGTATATACTATATTCATCTATAGAATGATCTGTCTAAAACCCTGTTGATATACTTGCAAATAAATGAAAGTAGTTTTTTTCATTTAAAAAGTTTAGATCACTAGGTTTTGGTCATTGCATATACTATGTTGTATGTGTACATAAAGATAGATAGATAGATAGATACTGCCCCCAGCATACCCCAACAGCTGAAACAGTGCATAACTACTACTACCAGCATCCTTCATAGCTGAAACAGTGCATAACTACTACTACCAGCATCCTTCATAGCTGAAACAGTGCATAACTACTGCCCCCAGCATACTCCAACAGATGAAACTGCATAACTACTACCCCCAGCATACCCCAACAGCTGAAACAGTGCATAACTACTGCCCCCAGTATACCCTCATAGCTGAAACAGTGCATAACTACTACCCCCAGCATACCCTGATATCTAAGGTGTTATTGGCCGAATTGTTATTTGGGGGGGGGGGGGGGGGTTGTAGTAGGATTTAGTCTATCATATCTAAATCTTACAGCCTCTCATCTCATTTATGGTTTTTCTGTGGGGGTGGTCTGGAGGGGTGGGAGTAAGATTTAGTCTGTCACTATTAAGGGAGTATCAACAGAGCCGTGGGGGGGGGGGGGGGGCGCCAAAAGAAAGTTTTGCACAGGGCGCCATCTACCCTAAGGCCGGCCCTGGATGTACGCATCTATTGAGATGCATTATGGGAACTGTTGGAAAGCTCCTGAGCTACAGTATATGTTACATATCGGATGCCTGAGATGAGTGCCATACAGTGGCATCCTTCACCCGTAGGCTTCCATGTTAAAAAGTATATGTTAAAGGTATACTTTTTTTTTTTACTAAACCATTTGGGGTGAAATACATGTATTTTTGTAGCAATAGTTGAGACTGATAGGCCAAAGCACGTGTCTACCAAGCACAAACAAAAAAACATGATGTGAACAGGCCCGGCCTTACCTATTGCCAGGACGGGGCTTAATACATTGGTCAGGGAGTCTGACTGCTGACACCCCCACCAATCAATGCTTTTCAAGTTATACCTTTTATAGATCAGCAAAACATAT
Organism: Dendropsophus ebraccatus; assembly: GCF_027789765.1. Classification (NCBI taxonomy): domain Eukaryota; kingdom Metazoa; phylum Chordata; class Amphibia; order Anura; family Hylidae; genus Dendropsophus; species Dendropsophus ebraccatus. The sequence continues at coordinate 51,335,848 of NC_091461.1, read as the reverse complement.
ACAAACACTCTTCTGGGTTCACACATATTATTTTGGACAATTTTTTAGCCAAAACCAGCAGTGGAACTGAAACACAGAGAAATTCTAATGGCAAGATTCCTTTTTTCTATGTTTTGGACCACTTGTACGCAACCTAAAAAGTATTTATACAAGACGGAACAAGAATATTTAAAAATGATATCCCAGCCAGCAGTATTCATCACTTATCCACAGAATGGATGATAAATAGTAGGTAAGTGGGGGTCCAGCCACTCAGAACACTCCTCCTAGCCATGGTCTTGCTCCTCAACACTGATCCAGTGGGGTAGGAGATAGATGCTTGTAACTGGAATACCAGATACCTAAGCTTGGACATGTTGGCATTAACATCAGTAATGCAGGGAAAACCTTTATATGGAGTAACGTACTGTACATTATGAGTAAGCGCCTCTCATCAGTACCATAGATGTGGATTATACACTAAACACTGGAAGCCCTTTGCCATAATAGACAAGCATCTGGAATTTTTATATCATGGGCAATGGCCTGATCACATGCCTGCTGATGAGCATATAGGCTGATATAGCTATGCAGTTTCCATTAACAGCTGCGGTCACCTGGGTCACGAGGACAGCGTGGTGTCAGCTCTCACTGCGTTCCTCTGGAGGTAGTAAACAATTCACATGACGTCTGACAACATTTTTGCAGGTCTGCTCAGACTTTTTTTTTAGCTAATTATTTCTATTACATGCTGGCACAATCATGTCTGACACAGGGAGGAAAGTATGCTGACGGACATTCATGCATCCCCAGGAAATAATTACCGGAATTTAAATATTTATCAACTCAATGATATATTGTTCCATAATATAATTTTACTGTTTTATTAACTCTGAGCCCCATGTTACAAATCTGTCCCTAAGGCAAATGGAATAGCGGCACATTTCACTGGTTTACTATCAGAGACTGTACGGATCCCACAGAGATGGGAAAAGAGGGATGGATATACATCAGTGTCAGGAAGCAGTTCATAAAGCTTGTCTACCTTTTACATTGGTTCACTTTTCCCTGAGACCGGACTGAGTTGTAATATTAATATAATTCAAAGATGGATTTAGAAGACATTATCAAAATTACCAAATATTCTCTAACAGAACCTTATTTTCAATAAAGGTGAAATTAGCAGGATAATATGAACACACAATATATCATCCTACCATAACCATAAAAAGAGCTCGAAGGTAAATTTCACTTACAAACCTATAGTCATAGTATCTGTAGTAGTCAAATTTTGCCATATTAAAGGGGTTATCCAGTGAAAATCTTTTTCTTTCAAATCATCTGGTTTCAGAAAGTTATATACTGTAGATTTGTAATTTACTTCTATTTAAAAATCTCCAGTCTTCCCATACTTATCAGCTGCTGTAAGTCCTGCAGGAAGTGGTATTTTCTTTTCAGTCTGACACAGTGCTCTCTGCTGCCACCTCTGTCTGAGACAGGAACTGTCCAGAGCAGCAGCAAATCCCCATAGAAAACCTCTCCTGACCCTTGCAGTTCCTGAGGAGAGTTTTTTTTATGAGAATTTACTGCTGCTCTGGACAGTTCCTGTCTCAGCCAGAGGGCGCAGCACTGTGTCAGACTGAAAAGAAATAAACATTTCCTGCAGGACATACAGCAGCCGATAAGTATGGAAAGACTTGAGATTTTTAAATAGTAAGTAAATTACAAATCTATATAACTTTCTGAAACCAGTTGATTTGAAGGAAAAAAGATTTTCGCTGGATAACCACTTTAAGCATGGACTACTGGGCGCTTTTGGTCACATGACCTTTAGATGACAGCGTTGCACGTGGTGTGTTGTGACACTATTAACACGACTCTGATATAGTCCCAAATAGTCATGTTTGATGGAGTTTTAGTCTCAAGTCACCCACAACTTTGCCACCATTGACCTTAAAGCACGTCCCATGCCACTGTGGCTTCTCTGTTATTTAGCTAAGCATATTTGTAACACGCTCACAGATTCAAGTGGTCACATAATGTCTTTTAGTCTAAAGGGAACTTATATGTGAAGATGTGAAAGGGAAAAAAAAGTGGGTTGGAGGTTAGCATTCCTTTCCATTGTCATTTCCCTGTCTCTCTCTATAGACTTCACTAATCCTTCTAACCACATACTTACATGTGATGAAAACAAAACAGGCTGTTCCCAGTTTTGACATCTATAAAAGTACTAGGCACGCTCTCTATTAGCATATGTGAAATTCCCCTTTAATTACACGTCCTTACCAATGTCACCACTCCACCACCGAGAGCAGAAAAGAGGACCTTGCAATGTCAGATCAGTTTCATATATAAATATAAAAAAGTCACGCTAAATCTACCAACAAAAGCTTTCAGCATGATAAGTGTATAAGTGTGATACCTCACTTATCCTTAGGAGTTTCAGCGGCAGATCTGTAACATACAACTCCCCCACCCCCCATCATCTTCCCACTAGGGAATAACACAGATGTCTTCAAATGCGCAGTCTTGTTTGCAAGATCTCAGGGACAGGATCCTCTCTCCTTATTGTATTATTATTATTATTATTATTATTATTATTATTATTATTATTTCTATTCTTTTTTTACAATACTGGTGTTTTCCATGGGTAACATAAAAATACAATTTCTTACTCTTTATACATAACATCTAAAGAGTCTTGGCACACCGCCTCCTCATATAATCAATGATAATCCAGAGACTTACCAACACTGCAGCCCCTGGTGCAGCCTTTGCTTGTCATCTGCCTCTTTGCTCTCCTGGCTTTTGCTGGAAAGAACTGCAGCTCCTGGCTTTTTGTAATGGAACAAAATGAGATGACAGCAGCCTGGTTGTGTGTCCCCACCTCTCTCCTGCCCCCTATATAATGGCTTGTTTACCAAATGTTGCTTTCATGTGCAAGTTGTATCAATGCTGTAATAATAATAATAATAATAATAATAAATCCACGCCTGGCTCAGAGACAGAGAGAGGGGGATAGAAGCCTGTGATTGTCTATGGGAGAGCAGGTCTGATCTCATAGCCCTGAGGATCATACAACCTGAGGTTGCTGATTACTGAGCAGCATGAGAAGGAAAACCTCTCCCCGCCTCTCCAGGAAGCACAATGTCTGCAGCTGCTTATTGCCAGCCTCGTGTGACATTATTAATAGGAGCCATGAGGAATGTATCGTTTGCAGTTCCTCCCAGATCCACAGGACTAACGAAGTGGCGTCATCATCGTCGCATGCAGCTTTACGAGACTGATGGTTTAAAGGGGAAGATTTATCACTAAGCGAAAGGTTTGGTGCTATGGGGAACAAAATTGTAAAAGATTATGAGTTTTTTTTTTAACATTATCAGGTGATCACATCTGACCTATAAGATACAATTGTTAAATAGGCAACAGAGCTACGGCCAGCACCTGCGTCGCCTCTTTGCAAAATAAATCGTGAAAATGTAATTCGCAGTCTCGAACATGTCTCGCTGGTAAATATGAATCACGACATTGCCAGATGTTACTTTCATGTAAATGGGATCACACCCACATAATCCGACTAAGACATGCAGTTTTTAGAGCATGTTGTGTGTGTGTGTGTTTTTTTTTTTTTTAAGCTGAGATTTTATGCATGTATTACATATGATGTCTTTAAGACTATGTTCCCACTACATAACGAGCGAGAAGTGCTAACATTCGGAATTACTAATCTTTCATAAACATTATTTGTGGCCGATGATTAACATCCAGTAGCGGACAAATCACTTGTGCAGGCTGTTCAGCTGCACAGGGGCCCAGGCCAAAAGAGGGGCCCACCAGGCTCAGACTCTAAAGTGTCAGCTCAGCATGTAACCTGTCTGTAGTGGGCCCCCCAGGCGGCATCAGCACCCGGGAAGTGCGGGCCCCCTGCTCCTGGGGGGCCCAGTTAGTCACTGGATGCCATGCCCGGTGAGATACAAATAGGTTATGGGGGCCCAAACACCTTTCTTGCGCAGGGGCCCTCTGCAGTCTGTGTCCCTCCCTTTATTACAGCGTTCATTCTTTAGTACATCGTGGGAACATAGCCTTAACATGATCTCATGGCAAAATGAGAAAAACTATGGCCTAGATTTATTATTGCTTTTGCACCTTTTTTGGTTCAGAATGCCCAATTTGTGGCCTTTTTTCTGATGTATCGGTATTTGTGAATGATTATATGGCAGGCGAATATGTTTTTTTTTATTATTCACCAGAGTGTGAAGCAGTTTTTTTTTTAGACTGTGCAGTTGTATTCGGCTAAAAAGTTATTGTTGCTCAAAATTTTAATTTTGACCAGACATAAAGTTTTCACCTGTTTGAGTTTTAGGTCAAGTTTTCTCACTTTGTTTTTTGCGCACAATAGATTTCACACAAAAAAAACCCTGCAATAAATAAAGGCTCACAGAAAAAAAAATTAGGTTTTACGTAGTTTTTATACTGAATGATAAATTTCCCCCTATGTGTCAAAAATTTAGAAAGGCTATGTTCACACGCTGCTGAAATTGAGTGGATGGCAGTTGTGTAATGGCAAATAACGGCGGTTATGTTAAAACAATGACAGTTGTTTTGAAATAATGGCCATTATTTGCCATTGTTTCTTCAGATGATGACATTTATTAATTATACATTATTGTTTTAGAAACCACAGATAGATGGCGCTGTAGCTTTGCAAATCATAATACAACATACTGGCAAATGCTGTCCTTCAGATCTGACTGAGGCTGGCTTCACACAAGGCAGTTGTTTTTGTGTTGTTTTTTTTTTGTTTGTTTTTTAGAAAGCAGCCACTGCAGTTTTTGAGCCACAACCAGGATCTGGCAGGTAGGAGACATATAAGCGCTTCATTTATTTTACCCATTACTTTGAATCTACTTCTGGTTTGGCTGAATAACTGCAGTTTCAGTTTTCCAAAGAACTGCCAAATGTGATTCCAGCCTGATGGTAAGCGCATTATCTGAAGTACCAGTTGTCTAATGTCTGTCTGAATTTAGCTATCCCTGTATTCTAAAATGCACAGTTCTTAATTTTTTGCACTCTATAAGTGTCTTAATAGAACTTCGATACCCTGAGTAATATTTTAAAGGAGTACAGAAAAATTATACAGATTTGGTGAAAGAAAAATAAATTGTAACTTTCAAGTGGTCCTGTATACCTTTCTGGAAATGGTGCCTTCTGTGCAATCTGACACTGTGCTCTCTGCTGCCACCTCTTGTCTGGGACAGGAACTCTTATGAGCAGTATATAGTTTTAGGCTATGTTCACACAAAGTATTTTTTATCAGTATTTTGGTCATTTTGCAACCAAAACCAGGAGTGGATTAAAAACACAGGCTCTGTTCACACACTGTTGAAATTGAGTGGATGGCCGCCATTTAATGACAAATAATAACTGTTATTTTTAAAACAATGGCCGTTATTTTCCATTAAATGGCGGTTATCCATTCAATTTCAACAGTGGGTGAACAGAGCCTTTCTGTGTTTTCAATCCACTCCTGGTTTTGGATGCGAAATACTGAGCATAAAGTTTGTAATAGTTTTCCTTAGGGATTTGCGACCTCTCTGGACAATTCCCGACACGGTTAGTGTATTCCACAATGTATTTCCTAGAATTCTCCCAAAATCTGTCAGCAAAAGTTCAGTAAATGTCTATATATTAACCCCCTAGAAAACCCATGACGTACAGTTACGTCATGGATGTCTGTTACCAGGCGACCCATGATGTAACTGTACATCCTGGGTGTCTAATGTGCTATGAAGTGCGCTCCGGAGTGGAGTGTGCTTCATAGCAAGTGGGGGAAGGCTGCACCCAGTAGCCGAGCCCTCACCATTAATAACAGGCTGCAGCAATCACGCTGCAGCCTGTCATTAACCCCTTAAACGCTGCGATTGTGGCATTTAAGTGTGACAGGAGCAACTCCTGTCACTTACCGATCAGGACCCCCGCAGTGTGACTGCGGCAGTCTCAATCACTTTCACGGACTGCCGAAGGTCTCTTACCTTCCTCCATGCAGTCAGATCGGCGCTCTGCTCATTGAGTCTGCCACAGGCAGGCTTAATCAGCAGAGCGCCTATTGCACCGATCAATGCTATGCCTATGGCATAGCATTGTACAGTGTATGCAGTCTAATGTTTGCATGTAAAAGTCCCCAAGGGGGACTTAAAATGTGTAAAGAAAAATGTTTTTAAAAAATGCCCCAAAGCCTCTCCCCCAATAAAAGTTAAAATCACCCCCCTATCCCATAATATAAATAAACCATAAATAAATAAACATATTATATACCGTCACGTGCATAATTGTCATATAACAATCGCCATCCCGCACGGTGAACGGCGTAAACGAAAAAAATGGGAAATGGCGACAGGATTATTTTTTTTTGTTACATTATAAATAAAAATAAAAAATAAAAGGTGATCAAAACGCCCGATCTGCACAAATGATTTTAATAAAAACTAAAGATCATTGCACAAAAAATGACACCCCATACAGCCCTGTAGGTGAAAAACTAAAACCGTTATAAGTGTCACAATAGACCCATTTTATTAATAATTAATTTCTAAAAAAGGATTTCATAACAAAATAAAAAAAAAAATATATATATAATCATAAGAGAATCTTTGTAAACCTGCATATGGTTGTGTTCGGACTGACCTATAGAATAATGGTATCATGTCACTTTTACCATATAGTGCATTACGTAGACACAGGAACCCCCCAAAAGTTACCATATTGCATTCTTTTTTACGATTTGACCAATTTATATTTTCATAAATAATAATTTTGGGATTCCGTCATACATGTTATGGCAGAATGAAAGGCGCCATTACAAAGTACAACTATTCCTGTAAAAAACAAGCACTTACATGGCCCTGTAGATAGAAAAATGAAATAAAAAATGCAAAAATGAAAATGGGCATGGTCCACTGGGTCATTTTGGGCTTGGTCCTCAAAGGGTTAAAGTGTCACTGTCTTTATAACTTTCAAAATCTAACAGTGGATGGCATTTAAAGCAAGTTTGCAACTTACATTCATTTATCATGGAGAACACGGCACTTACTGTTTTCTGACAGTTTTTTCAAAGAGACAGAAAACAGGAAGTCCAGTGTATCCCAGGTCATCTAAACGCTCACAGAGAGAAGGCAGTCATGTGACTGATGGACACACTGAGCCGTGACACTCTGTACTGGTCAGAATTTCTGTGTTTAGTCTGTTTTTAACAACCAGCACAAGTCAGAAAATCTGCCTTCAGGAGACTGGACCTGGATTTCTGCTTTGTTTTACAGCATGATAACAGCAAAAAAAAAAAAATGAATGTGAATTGCAAACTTGCTTTATAGAACATCTAATGTTTATTTAGATTTTAAGAGTTGTAACGACAGTGACACTTTAAACCAGAAGCACACAGAGCTACAATCTGGATCCATAGCAGTCTATGGGCACCATATTGCAGATCTGAACAGATTTGTAACATGTCTGTGTACATTAGGTCTTAGACCACTCTCATTCTGCATGACCGAACCAGGAAATGTTAATGTTTTACAAGCTCTTCAGGCATTTAAAGTTGTAGTGGAACCGGCCATTAACAAGTGAAACCTTCAGATTGTGCCAGCAACATACTACATGGCAGTGTGTTCCAGTCTGCTCTTTTAGGCTGACACCATCTGGTGGCAGAAAATATTAACAACAAAGACATATTGTTATGGCATCTGACTTATTTGAAGCAACACTTTATCCAGAAAAACTGATGGATTATTTTTGGGTGGAATTTGCATTACAGAATATGGAAACCTTTGGGGACATATTTTTTTAGTGGGATATTTTATTTTCATGACATTGTATCTATTCATTACAAAATCTGGACTGTTTAGGTTCAGCTTTGAGGTTGCATAGTAAATAACGAGCCACAGAATCCAAGTGAAGAAGTCATTGACCTATTTTGATGGCTTAAGGCCCTATTACACGAAACAATTATCGGCCGTTACGGACGATAATAGTCTTGTGTAGTAGAAGGCTACGATCAGTCGACATGAACAATGTTGGCTGATCACTGCAGTCGTTTGTCTTTCAACATGTTGAAAGACAAACAACTAATATAGCAATGATCTGCTGCCGTTGCTCCGTGTAATAGGAGGGGCGGCAGCAGACCGCTGCTATCTGCTATGGGCTGCCCGGACGATCTAGTGATCACCTGGGCAACCCAGCCGCAGCTCCCGCGCCCCCCCTGTCCTCACTCACTCGCTGCCGATGCAAGTAATAGCGGCACCAGCGAGCGGGGAACGAGGAGCAAATGAGTGCTGGCAGCGCTTGTTTGCTCCCCTCAGTCGCCCCGTGTAATAGGGGCTTTATCCCTCAATTGGGAGGGGGGCTATTTTTTTCATGCCATGGTTCACGAAAATGTGCATCGTAGGATTAGCCCAATAGAAATTAATGGGGTCTAAAATTGTGATCACAAGCAATTTTTGGGGCGTATGAATAGGGCCTAACCTAATCACTGTACTGCCTGTCTGTATGGCTCTGTGCATGGCAGCCCCGGCACTTCAAGCTGTAATAACTATTGATAATAATAACAATGGTACATTTATTTTAATAAAGCTATAATACAAAGTAATAGTTAATTTATTCCTTTAATATTCATTGCTTTAATAAACTATTAGTCTCCGGAGTACCCCTTTAATAGCAAAGGATTTTTAAGACAATTTTACAATAATTTTTACAGTTATTTTTTTTTTTATCTAGACAAGATCAGTTAGTTGGTATTTTGTTTTTAATTTTATGCCATTCACTATTCATGTTAAAATATATTTTATAGATTAGGCAATTGGAGACAAGGTAATACCAACTATGTGTAATTTATTACTTTTTTTACACAGTGTAGTCATAATTTATATTCAACGTTTTTGTCTCACTAGAGGGCAAGACCACTCCAGCCCCTTTAATAATATTCTGCATTCTTCTATATTGCAGTATATTGTGGCTGTCAAGTAATATTGACTTGGACCCTATTTGGCCCCAAGTTGGCCCCCATTAGTCATGTAGAGTCTGGAGGTAGCCTTGTCACTGTGTATAACCAGTTAGATTGAGGGGTTTACCCAGTGTCGGACTGGGGTAGCTTGGGCCCACCAGGGAATTTAATTCTAGGGGCCCACCCTACATATACCAGATATAACCAAACCTTTGCACAGCGCTGTGTATGTGACCAGCAATGCTGGTCCACTGCTAGTAACTTGTCAGTCACTCTATGCAAACAGTATAGGGTGCCACATAAGTATCTTGAAAGGAGAAGTCCCATTAAAGGGGAACTCCAGGTAGAGGTTACAAAAATGAAACTTCTGCAGAAGCATAAAGCATTACTTACCTATCTATACCATTTTTGAAACTACCAAAAATCCATTTGTTTTGGGGGGTTTTGTTCTGTTTTGTGTTTCTGCACTTCCTGGTTTACCAGTTGTACATAGTACTACAGGTTCCTGAATGCAATTCTATTTTTTTGCACTAACGCTGTTTACTGTGCATGATCAGGAATGTGATAATTTAATAGTTCGGGAGAATATGCAAGCGGCGATACCAGATATGTTTATTTATTTATTTGTATTCATAAAATAGGAAAAGGGGAATGATTTAAAAAAAGCAAGAATAGGAGGTATTTCAGTATGAATTTTGGGAGTCAATGTAGAACAGATGGTATAAAGTGGCCTCCATCATAACTATATGGGAAGGTATGGAGGTCATGGAGCAAAAAGAATAAAAACGTGGTGTGAACGAGACCGTAATATGGTGCATTTTTACATTGTCTAGTTTAAGTTTCCACTGTCAAGCTAATTGACTTTTTTATTTAATTTAACCCCTTAACGACATCGGGCGTACCTATACGCCCCCGCAGGGTGGGCTTTAACGCAAACGGGCGTATGTTCACACACAGCGGTCGGGGAAGATCGCCTGCTATAAATCATAGCAGGCCATCTTAGCTTCACGGCATGGGGGGTGGTTAACACCCCCCGTGCTTACGATCGCCGCTATAGGCTGATCAATTCAGATCAGCCAATAGCGGCGATCGGAACCTTTCCGGGTCATCGGTGACCCGATGACCCGGAAAAAAATGGCGGTCGGTGCTGTCCGAGGACGGCACCGACCGCCATTACTGTAAAAAGTAATGGTGATCACCGTGCCACCGGCCCGATCGCCGTGAACGGCCGGCCGGCCGTTCACAGCGATCGGGCCGGTGGCACGGCGATCAGAGTCCCACAAAATAGTAAATACCTGCCCTGGACCCCTCAGCTAGGTAGCCGAGGGGTCCAGAGCAGGTATTTGTACAATACTCACCTGTCCCGGGTTCCTGATCGGCGTCTTCCGGGTTCGCGGCGTCCTCGTGTTCGTTCGGGTCTTCTGCTTCCTCCGTGACGTCACGTTCGGCTTCTCTCGGCTATTTTCGGCTCCAGCGTCGGCTTTTTCCGTATTTTGCGCTCTGCTGCCCTCTAGCGGCTGATATGTGTAATACACTTACCAGCAGCTACAGGGATGTTCAGAATGTAGAAAAAGTTTTTTTTTTCTATTTTCCCAACCCTATCGCCGCTGAGTGTTGATCAGCATCGCACGAAAGTGCGCTGCTAATCAGCAACTCCTCCTTTTTGGCGTAGGGTGTTTTTTTTCTATATTCTACTGCCACGGTCTGCTTATAAGTGCCGCACATAAGTGCGGCATTTATCAGCAACTCCTTTGTTGGCGTAGGTTTTTTTTTTTTTATACTTACTGTAAAAAAACACGTAAAAAACACTACATTACACCACACTACATTGAATAAAGTTTGACACTACACCACTACATACCCCATATACTAGTCCCCATATAAAGATGGCCCCCAGGGTGTTTTCGGTGTCGGACGCATACGTTATTGCCTCCGACACCGAAACAGCCAGTAAGGATGAATGGGAGGGATCCTTCTTTCCTCCATTCATCCTCATCATCCTCATCATCCAGTGACGTGTCTGGGGGTAGCGTAGCGTACGCTGCCCCCCAGACACGTCTTTTCCACCAGTACCGTCCCAATAAGAGATGACGGTATGGAGTGAAATTCTACAAACTGTGTGAGCGTACCCTTACAGATTTAGGGTGCGTGCACACTGCGGAATGGCAAAGGATAACCCTTTGTGCATTCCGCAGCTTGCACCCGCCGGCGGACTGATGCGGGCGCATGTCTCCACCGGTGTCATAGACTCCATGTTATGCATGGGCGGATTCCATCGTCCGTCCAAAGAATGAACACGTTGGACGGAGAGCGGAATCCGCCAGTGCATAGAATGGAGTCTATGACACGTGTGGAGATGTGTGCCTGCATCACTCCGCCGGCTGGTGCCAACTGCGGAATGCACGAAGGGTTATCTGTCGCGATTCCGCAGTGTGCACGTACCCTTAGAGTGTATGTAGGAAGGGACACCCGAATCCAGCCCCAGATGCCCCCTCCCCCCCCATCCTCGGAACAAGTGGGAAGATCGTCCGGGAACTGATCTTCCCACTGCTGGATAAAGGTCACCACCTGTACGGGGATAACTTTTATACCAGCACCCCCTCTTCTGGTCCCTCGCTGCCCTGTAGCTTGCGGCACGATCCGAACATATCAGAAGTAGTAATAGAGCCCTAATGTTTAGCAGCCATGGAGCAGACCTAGCGCTTCTGGATATGAAGGACCCCGTATCGCACCAGGACAACATTTTCCAGGTGACGTCCCCCACACTGGAGAAAGGGAGACCCCAGAAGAAGTGCAGAGTGTGGGGTAACAGGGGGATCAGGAAGGACACCATTTTCCAGTGTGACACCTGTCCTGATCACCCCGGCCTCTGCATACTGGATCGCTTCAAGGCGTACCACACGTCACTGGGGTTCCACATTATCTAAATTCTGTCCCTTATTCCTATTTCAGGGGTCACGTTGATCCAGGGATTATTCTGATCGCCATTATGGAGTCGGGAAGGAATTTTTCCCCTGTGATGAGGCTACTGTCGTCTGCCTCACTAGGGTTTTTTGCCTTCCTCTGGGTCAACACAGGTTGAGTTTGATGGACACCTGTCATTTTCAACCTTATAAACTAATAATTGGCCTAATACCCCCAAATAAATTAGAATGGTCCCTTTTCCCCAGCTAAGTAGGTATGGCCACCATTCCCATTAGAGGATGCCATGATGCAATTACAAAGCCTCTGTGCGGCCAGGACAGTAGAAACCCCCCACAAGTGACCCCATTCTGGAAACTACACCCGATAAGGAATCTAACAAGGGGGGCAGCGGGGATATGGCCCCCTGGTGACAGCCACATTTGGGACGTGAAAATGAAAAAAATTGTATTTTTTATTTTCTCGGCACATGTTCTACGTAAGTGCCCGTCACCAGTGGGGTCCATATCCTCACTGCACCCCTTGTTAGATTCCTTATGGGGTGTAGTTCCTAGAATGGAGTCACTTGTCGGGGGTTTCTACTGTCCTGGCAGCACAGGAGCTTTGTAATTGCGACATGGCCTCTATCCTCCATTCCAGCCTCTAAATTGCGCTCTGTCCCTTTGGTGACTTGCCCTGTGCCCATATGGCACATTATGCCCACATGTGGGGTATTTTCATACTCAGGGGAAACTACCCTACACGTTTTGTGTTCATTTTCTTTTTTAACCCCTTGTGGAAATGGAAAAAAATCAAGGCTAGACCAACATTTAGTGTAATTTTTGTAAAATTTTTACTCTAAATCATTAATCTTGTCATGATTTTTTCATTTTCACAAGGGGTTAAAAGATAAAAAAAACATTTAATGTGTAGCGCAATTTCCCCTGAGTACGGAAATACCCCACATGTGTACATAAAGCGCCATTCGGGTGCAGGGTAAGCCTCCGAAGGGACGGAGCGCCATTTGGTTTTTGAAGGCTGGATTTGGATGGAATGGATTTCAAGGGGCCATGTTGCATTCAAAAGCCCCCTGTGTTGCCAAGACAGTTGAAACCCCCCACAAGTGACCCCATTATGGAAACTGCACCCCTCAGGGAATGTAACAAGGGGTGTAGTGAGCATATGGACCCCACTGGTGACAGGCACAAATGTGGAACAATGTGGCGTGAAAATGAAATATTACATTTTTTACACTATAATGTTGGTTTAGCCTTGAATTTATCATTTTCACAAGGGGTTAAAAGAGGGAAAAAAAAACAAAATGTGTAGAGCAATTTCCCCCGAGTCCGTAAATACCCCACATGTGGACATAAAGCGCCATGTGGGCGCAGGGCAAGCCTCCGAAGGGAAGGAGCACCATTTGGATTTTGGAGGTTGGATTTGGCTAGAATGGATGATGAACGCCATGTCGCATTTACAGAGCCCTTGTGCTGACAAAACACTGGAAACCCCCCACAAGTGACCCCATTCTGGAAACTGCAGCCCTCAGGGAATCTAACAAGGGGTGCAGTGAGGATATGGACCCCTTGATGACGGGCACATATGTGCCATGAAAGTGAAAAAATGAAATTTTTTACTTTTACGTCACATTGTTCCACATTTGTGTCCGTCACCAGTGGGGTCCATATGCTCACTGCCCCCCTTGTTAGATTCCTTGAGGGGTGTAGTTTCCAGAATGGGGTCACTTATGGGGGGTTTCCAGTGTCTTGGCAGCACGAGGGCTCTGTTCTTTTCAGTGAAATTCAGCTTCCAAAAGCCAATTGGCGCTCCTTCCCTTTGGAGGCTCGTCCTGCGCCCCCTTAGCACTCTATCGCCACATGTGGGGTATTTCCGTACTCGGGAGAAACTGCGCTACACATTTTGTGTCTTTTTTTGCCTCTTATCCCTTTAAGAAAATGAAAAATTGAAGGCTAGAACGTTTTAGTGTAAAAAAGAAATTTTTCTTTTTTCACGCCATATTGTTTGGAAAATCTGTGAAGCACCTGTGGGGTCCAGATGCTCACAGCACCCCTTGTTACATTCCTTGAGGGGTGTAGTTTTCTAAATGGTGTCCCTTTAGGGGTGTTTTTTAGGTTTTGGCACCCCAGAGCCTCTGCCAACCTGAAGTGGTACAGTCAAAAATGACCAAATAAAATGGAGGCGTTGAAATTCACTAGGCGCTCCCTTATATCTGAGGCTTGTGGTTGCGTCAAATAGCGCAATAGGGCCACATATGGGGTATTTCTATAAACTGCAGAAACGGGACAATAATTATTGGGGTGCATTTCTCTGGTAATAGGTTTATAATTATGAAAAATATTGGATTACAATAAAATCTCTGCACAGAAAATTAAAATTTTCAAATTCCTTACACACTTGGCTTTTATTTCTGTGACTCCCCTAAAGGGTTAAAACACTTTCTGGATATGCTTTTGCAGAGTTTGGGGGGTGCAGTTTCTGAAATGGGGTGCTTTGTGGGGCTTTCTAACATACAGGCCCCTCAAATACACTTTAAACCTGAACAGGTCCCTAAAAATATCTGATTTTGAAATTTTACTGAAAATTTGGAAATTTGCTGCTAATGTTTTAAGCTTTCTATTGTCTAAAAAAAAAAATAAAAGATAGTTTAATAAATGCCGCCAACATAAAGTAGACATGTTGCTAATGCTATTTAATATATAATTTATGTGGTATAACCACTTTCTGTATACGCAAAAAAGTTTCAAAGTTGGAAAAATGCATTTTTTCACATTATTTGGGTTTTTTTCATAAAGATTTGTTATGAGTATCGACTCCAATTTACCAGAAATGTAAAGTACAATATGTCACGAGAAAACAATCTCAGAATCGGCCGGATAGGTAAAAGCATCCCGAAGTTATTAATGACTAAAGTGACACAGGTCATATTCATAAAATTTGTCTCTGTCATTAAGGCCATTTCAGGCTCTGTCCTTAAGGGGTTAAAGAGGTACTCTGGCAAAAACTTTTTTCTTCTAAAACCAACTGGTGTCTGAAAGTTATATAGATTTGTAAATTACTTCTATTTAAAAGTCTTCCAGTACTTATCAGCTGCTGGATGTCCTGCAGGAAGTGCTGTGTTCTTTTCAGGCTGACACAGTGCACAGTCTCTGCTGCCACCTCTGTCTATGACAGGAACTCTCCAGAGCAGTAGCAAATCCCCATAGAAAACCTCTTCTACTCTGGGCAGTTTGTGTCATGAACAGAGGTGGCAGCAGAGAGCACTGTGTCAGACTGGAGAGAATACACCACTTCATGCAGGACATATAGCAGCTGATAACTACTGTTTTGTTTTTTTAAATAAAAGTTAAAGGGAACCTGTCACCCCCCGTGCCGGGGTGACAGGCTCCCGACCCCCCGTTAGAGCCCCATATACTTACCTAATCCCGCCGGGTCCCGCTTCTGGAGGTGGTCGGGTGATGAAGATCTCAGCCGCTGCAGCCCGGCGCGCGCGCTGAGAGATGAGTCCAACACCCATAGAGAATGACAGGAGAGTCCAGCGGGCTGCAGCGGCTGAGATCTTCATCACCCGACCACCTCCAGAAGCGGGACCCGGCGGGATTAGGTAAGTATATGGGGCTCTAACGGGGGGTCGGGAGCCTGTCACTCCGGCACGGGGGGTGACAGGTTCCCTTTAAATACAAATCGTTATACACCAGTTGATTTGAAAGAAAAAAAGTACCAATTTAATTCTACTGATTTCACTACAAATGTGAACCAAGATTAAGACTGTTGCACATCTTTCTGCTTTTTGGTGTTTTTTTCTGGCACTTTTTCTGCCATGTTCTCACTTTAGTGTAAAGTTTAGTTTTCATTTTATCCCCTGTGGGGCTTTTTCGGTACAAATCATGTGATTCTTTATCATGTGATTTCAGGTTTTATGTTGAAGAACTGGGGAAAAACACTAATTTCCATATAAACATGACAATATTCCCCCCTATAGAAGCTTGTGGCAAAACGCAGAAAAATGTCCTATAGGTGTAGTGTTTTGATTTTCCCCATTGACTAACATCTGGTCTCTGCGGTTTTGAACCACAAAAATGCCATCTGACATATTTCTGAAAAACGCCAGTCCAGCCATATAGTACACGAGAACATACCCCTCCCCTAGTTATTCACAAGATAAGGGATAACAAGACCTATAGAGAATTAATGGAGCACTGTCCCCACTGTTTATTTGAGGGGGACATGTTTCTCACATTCTCATAACCACTGGGACCCCCACCAATCAGCTTGATATCCCCTATCCTGTGGATTTTGCAGGGGTGGGGGCAGCTACCTAGCCCACACCTGCATGTATAGGTGTGGGGGCACAATACTCTGCCTTGCCCCTGATCCTGTCCACACACACGAGCCACTGGGTTATGTATATATATTGTATATTTATGGTGGTGTCCGTGTTGCTATGATTGGTGTGACCCTGTCACTTGATAAAACCTTTTGCCAAGCCTTGTAGATATAGGTATAAACCTTGTGATGCATGTTTTTTTCTTCAAGATTTGAGTGATCCTTTAATCTAGGGATATGCACATACGTGCAGGAGTTCCACCAGCCAGCGCTCCATCCTACTTTTGCGCATTGTGCAGGTGAAAGATCTGTGTAGCAGGCAGATGTCCAGCTTTATGACTCTGCAATATGTGATGGACCCCCAACTCCCCCAAGTTAAACCAAAGAACGCAAAATAAAGACACAACACATTGTAATCAGGTGTCAAAGGGTCCCAATTTTATTTAAAATTACATGACACTGAAAATGGCAGACCCCTGACTCACGAAGAGTCACCCTCCAGCACTCAGGCGAGGAAAAACCCCCTGTGGGGGAAACCTCGAGGGAGCCATGGCTGGAGAGCTGCCCTCCCCTGGGCTTAGAGGGTAATACCATAATATAAGTATAATAAACTGGATGTGAGAGAGATGAGGCTGCAATATCTGTCACCTTATTGATGGCTAGGCGGCTGTATCTCTTCTCCTTCACAGATCCAGGTCCCCTGCTAGAACCTCCAAATTTCATCAAGGGTAGGGGGCAGTAAATTACTCAAGCTCAAGGTCCTCTGGCGCATCCAAGATGGCACTGATCAGGGCGCGGTGCATGGCTTTATGGAACCTTCTTTATGACATAAGCGCTTGTCATCATAGTGCATGGTTGCCATGGTTACTGCAGGTAAACACATCTGAAGCATTAACCCATTAATGACTGGCGATGTGCTTTACTGCAGAGGTCACTAAACACACTTGTGACCAAGCAAACAGCCTATGGTTTGGCCACACTAAGAACACTAAATAATATGGTTTGATGTGGCCCATAGTAACCAATCACAGCTCAGCTTTCGTTTCTCAAATTACTCTGGTAAAATAAAAGCTGAACTGTGATTGGTTGCCATGCACAATTTAGACAGTCTAATCTGCCCATAGCAACCAATCAAAGCTCAGCTTCAATTTTATAAGAGCTTGTTAATATATGAAAGGTGATCTGTGATTGGTTGCTATGGGCGAATCAGATTGTGTTTTGTCTCTGGCAGGTTGATAAAGCTGCTCCATTGCTGTAAAATATTATGATGATGATGACTGAAAACACAGGACATCAAGCTTCCCCATAATGCTTTGCAGTCAGCCCTTCCTCCGTACCTCCCAACTTTTTGGAGGGACACTTGTGGTTCACAGACATTTCTATACACAGTTTAGAAAACCACTGGTATACAGTTATATACGGCGGATTTGTTAAGATAAATGAGACAGCTGACAATCTGATTTCGTTGTATGTGTAAAGGGCAGCCAAAGAGTATTACTACATTTCCCAGGCTGTCATAGTAAATCGGTGATCACCCGATTAGTTGATCAATGGAGAAACTGCACTGACTGTACAAAAGGGGCTGTCAAGTTGTTTAAAAGTAAAATAGTCCACAGTATTAAAGGGGTACTCCAGCAAAAAAATTATTTCAAATAAACTGGTGCCAGAAATTTGTACTTTACTTCTATCAAAAAAATCTCCAGTCTTCAGTACTTATTAGCTGCTGTATGTTCAGCAGGAAGTGGTTATTCTTTCCAGTCTGACACATTAATATCTGCTGCCAAAGTAAGTAACTGTCCAAAGTAAGTTCCTGGCATGGACAAAGGTGGAAGCAGGGAGCAATGTGTCAGACTGGAAAGAATACACCACTCCCTGCAGGACATACAGCAGCTGATAAGTACTGGAAGGCTTGAGGGGTTTTAGTAGAAATAAATTAAAAATCTATATAACTTTGTGACACCAGTTGATTTCAAAGATTTTTTTTCTTAGCTTGACATCCCCATCCTATGGATTTTAGGGGGAGCACCACCTTGGGCCCACCTGGGAATTTGATTCTTGGGGCCCACCATACCTTACACCAGATATAATAAGCACCAAACCTTTCACATTACTATAGGGACCTTGCACAGAGCTGTGTATGTGACCAGCGATGCTGGCTCACTACTAGTAACTCTTCAGTCAGTCTATGCGAACAGCATAACCTGCCACTTAAGTTTCTTGAAAGGGGCAGTCCCATGAAACTAACAAATCTCAGGTAGGCAGGGGGGTGCAGGAACATAATAAAGAAAGTATACTTACCCATCCCTGTGCCCCTGAAGCTCTTCCTTAATGTGCCCGCTCAGCCAATCACTGACTGGGGATGGACACCACTGCAGTCACTGACTAGCTGAGCAGGCAATCCATCAGGCGAGTATGTGACATTGAGCTGGGGCCGTGATATACACAGAATCTGATCGAAAATGACTGAAAAACTTCCAGCAGCTGTGGGAGAGAGCGCGGTCCAGGGGCACAGGGACTGGTGAGTATAGTTTTTATTATCTTCCCACACTCCACTGCCTGATTATCATTTGTTACGAGACTTCTGTCAGCTGTAATTCACATTCCAAACTGCTGACACTGTTAGATGCTGTTAGGTCAAGAAGACACATGGTACCTTACATATATTTGTCTGTGCTTCTATAGCATAGAAATTGTTTTTATTCTCTGGTAGAAAGAGTCAGACAGGGAGGCCCACCTTCTGACAGGGGCCCACCAAAGTGTAGGGCCCTGTGGGGGATTCCCCTGTTCCCCTGTAGGCCAGTCCGAGCCTGGGTTTACTGGATGGAATAAAAATCTCAGTGATTAATTTCTGTATAATACAGATAGCGTCTACAAGTGACTGCGTGGAAATTACATTCATCACATGACTAAAATGTGCCTCGTGGAGCAGGAAGAAATTAAGGAATCTTTAAATTAGTGACAATATGTTGATTGAGGATTATGTCATCAAAACTTTAGTTAAGATATCCCAGAGTTGTTTTGGGCCCTGTATATAATTCCTTTATCCTGGAAATCATTGGTGGCTAAGGTTCAAAGACCATATAACATTTTAGGTAATTATTTTGAATGGATTTTTGCTTGAAAATTTCATATGTATTGCGCCAATCTTTAAAATGTCCAGCAGAAAATGAAAGAGGACTTTCCCTTTTAGTCTGCGCTCCATACGGTACAATCATACAGTATATAAGTGTTATTGTAGAAAACTCAGTTGAACTGGAAAAACCAGTCTTAGTAATATAGTCATCTTGGTTGCATGTTGGGGTGAGGCCCGCTTTTGGCTCAGACATTCTTGCACTTATTTGACAGTCTTGATACTGACAATAGATATCAAGGTTTTTGTAAAATCAGTGCACGTGCACACTGATGCGGGACACTAGAGCAATGAGCTTGCTCTCATCAGTGTGATCTTAGTGTGTCCCTGTGACCTGTGTTGTCAACCCCTTTGTCTATGGCTCCGTATGTAATCACTCCCTTTGGGTACGTGCACACTACGGAATGGTGATGGAAAACCCGTTGCGCATTTTGCAGCTCGCACCCGCCCGCGGACTGGGGCGGGCGCACGCGTCTCCGTCCGTGTAATAGACTCCATTCTGTGCACGGGCAGATTTCGTTGTCCGTCCAAACAATGAACAGGTTAATTCTTTCATTCTTCTTTACCCACATCATCTTCCCTCCCTTGGTTGAACTTGATGGACAGTTGTTTTTTTTTTTTTCAGCTGTACTATACAAGCAAGTAAACCATGCATAAAATTAGACTTTCACATAAGTCGAACATGGGCCTGTAGGACTTTATGGGTAATTTATACTATGTGGATCCAGCGTTGTACATTTAATCTTATCATGTCTTGTTACAGTATAAATTACAGTATAATCCATGTGAATGAGGCTTCAGGAGGAAAATCCATAAAGTTTTCATGTAATGCAGGCCTGCACAACAGATGGCCCATTTCTTACCTGGTAATGCAGTAATGGCCAGCACTAGCCACCAGACTGCTAAGGAGGCAGTGTTGGAACGGCAACAAGTCCACACCACACTCTTCCAGTGATAAACTGGGATGTCAAGGAAAAGGTCCTTTGTCTGCTATTCCACTGCTGCGCATCATTGTGAGGTTTTTATGATGGGCTTGTAGCCGTAGGCATATTCTTTACCAGTCACTAAAGGCTTTAGCCTCTTTCATTCCAGGACACAGAGGTGCAGGAGAGATGTCGTCATGTGCAGGTAGAGGCTGAGAAGGGCGCTGAAAAAGTGTAGAGCCTATGACATTTGTCTGGCAGGTTCTGTAGCGAGAAGTCATAGCTAGGAAGAAATTATCATGGAGGTCTGTGTCAAAGAGGAAACGAAAACTCAGTGCCTCTGATGTCACAAACGAGTCACTGGATGTAACTGCACTGTGATCATTTATACTATAAGCAGTTTGTAAGTAAAGGTATTGACTTTATTTTGCAAAGTGCACCTCCTAAAAACCTATTTGTTAGCACTTACCTACTGCCAAGTAGTGCACGCTTGATGTAATCTATCCGCAGCAGAAAAAGTCTACTGCTTTGTTTTAAGCTGTTTTTCAGCTTCGGTAGTATGTACTCATTAACATTTACAATATTAGGTGTACACTATTGGATTTTGCCCAAGAGATAATCAAAGTGATATTCTTGTTAATTCACACACCTCCACAGATCCCTGGTTGTAGGACCTATGCTGAATAATGCACGTCTCACATTTGGGATGATCCTTTTTTTTTTTCTTAGTCCGATCTACTATTTCCCTTAAGTAAAAAAGATGGTTCTATTTGCTTTTGATACACACTGATTGTTTTAGTGTTACAAAAGGAAGTAGTTGACTTAAGGTACCATTACATCCTAGACTAAAGTCAGCTGAACCTCTTGCCTTTGCCGGGTTTAGCGGAGTGTGTAAGGGTTCTTTAACACTGCCTGATATGGGGCCTTGCATGTGTGGTGGGGTACAAGTCTAGGTGTTGTTGTGACAGCTCAGCCAAAGATGGTATTGTTGTGACGCCAGTGCTTGTCCAGCACACAGGTGTGATGTTGGTACCTGCTTTGTGTTGTGGCTGTCTGTAATCCCCAAATGGCCAGTGACCTGCCGGGTTGTATTGGGTCCCTTGGGCTCTTGTCACAAGAGTCCTAATTGGCAACTGACCAACCCAGACTATCAGTACCGCCACCCACAGACAGGGGAAAAATAACCCAAGGTGTGCGGTTGGTGTGTGTATGGGTGCTGGTGCAGACAAAGTATAACTGAGTTCTAGTGATATAAAAATAAAAACACCTTTACTGTACAATCTTTTTAGTAGTACAACGCTTTTCAGTAGAATAGACAAATCTTTACATAGATTTTAGTGCTTAAAAGGGGAACTCCACATAAGGAAATTTTGTTTTATATTAAAAGTAATATAGATGTGTCTATACAATGTATTACCGTATCTGTACAGTTCTGCCACACTGGAAGCTGCTAGAAATCCAGGAAGTGAAGAAAAATGGCCTCTGTGCCAATTCACATTGTGTCCTGCTCCCTCTGCTCTTCCACCTTAGGAGACAAAGATTCCATGCCTCTGTCTCACATTGTGTGTGTTTGCTGATGATGCAGGATTATGATGTTACAGGAGGCTTGGCTGGATCCCCCAATCCCCTGAGTGATTCACCAACTCGATCAGGCCAGAAGCAGGTGCAGCGTGGACTGTGAGTTGAGGGAAAGCGATGCATTCTGGGAACTGCTCAATCAGAAAGTACAGAAACACAATACGGAACAAAACCCCCCAAAACAAATGGATTTTTGGTAGTTTCAAAAATGGGGTGGATAAGTAAGTAATTTGTTATGCTTCTGCAGACGTTTAATTTTTTTTAACCTCTACCTGGAGTTCCCTTTTAACTTGTTTGTGCTTGAAGGAGTAGAGAATGAGAGGTAGTTGTAGCGGTGCTTGAAGAGGAGAGTAGAGGAGAAGAGTTTGTTGAAGGAGCCCTGACCCAATGTAGCGATGTACTCTGACAAAACTTTTGAGAAAATACTTAAGAGGAAATACTTTACTTGTACCCGTGTTTAGACTGTGTCTGGCCACCTTCTGTCCTACACTGCCGAGTTACCTGTCCTAATAGGGTGATACAAGCCTCAGTCGTGGTTATCTGGGTGAAGCTAAGTTCCCGGGGGAGTCACAGTTACCTGCACTGCGAGATTGGATACATAGAACTTCCTTTGTAACTTTTTTTTATCCAGGCTAGTTCCTCTTGTACTTAGGATACTGCCCAGACTGGTTCTTGGCATAGGTTAGGGTGTTCCTTTGTTTATTGGTGATTTGTATAACTTTTGGGGGCAATACAATACTTTAACAAAAATTTTCACCTGACTTCTCCTTTAACCTGGAGAAAGAAGCTTTTACAAGAGAAGAGAAAAGAACACCAGTGGTGGGACAACCCACATTGATGCAAGTGCCTTCAGAAGGTACAGATAATTACGTGGCTAGGCCACACGAACGATCACTGTATCGTTTGTGCAGCCATTTAAATATATTACTATTGACTGCACATCCCTTGGTAGATATGCAGTTGATAGTGGTCAATCTTGAAGCCAGACAAGCTCTTTACCTGGGAGCTGCTCCAGTCATTGATTGGCTGGGCAGCCAGTCCAACAGCCAGGCATTCCCACCCCACCCCAGTTGTGACGTTTATCACAACTCACAGAAAAATGAAAAATTGTTTCCGGCAGGTCCGTGAGCCAGTCACATGGCTGATTGCAGGCATTGGGGTAAGGACTGGCTGTTATGTGCTGTATTACATATTACGTATTCTCTGCCTTAGCTAACCACTCTTTGTAGGTTTTTATATCTTGCAACCCTGTCACCTATGTCTCTGCTTTGCCAGTATGTGAACAATGAATAGGGCAGACAATGTTGTAACATGTTCTACTCCTGTCATGTTATTGAGTAATACGACACTTTTGGGTTGGGCGTCTTAGGCAGCAATTCCTTCAAGTCAGGATGTTTCACACTTCCACCTAAGTATCGACATACTGTACTATGTAAAGTCTTACTACTTTTTTGTACTTTTATTTCTCTTCTATGACATAAAGGCAGTAGACTGTGAAGAGCAGGAATCTTTACAGTCCCAGAACAAGAATCATCAGGATCCACGGGGGACATGGGAATTTTGTACTCTGAGGTATGTTTAGTTATGTTTGTTTGATCATCTGTATTTCATATAAGATACAAACTTATTCATCTTGCAAGGTGTGATTTTTCATTGTAGCTCAGGTGAATATAGAAGTCAATTGAAAGTCACATGACTGTGTCCATTCAAAACTTGTATAGGATTTTGATAGTTGACATGTCACAGGTTCATTGTGTCACAGGTGCATTATGTCACAGGTCCATTGTTCCCATAATATGTGGGAGAAAAAACACCTGAAACATATGAGCTGTGGAATTTCTTTATCTTGTCAATATATGATGTGCTTATTCAGTAAGTGAATATAATGTATTGTAGCTATAGCAGTGTCTAGAAGATTCTTAGAAATTCAGAATAGGTTGTCATTAGGTTATAGACTCCACTGATTTCTGGTGCAGAACAGCAGTGTGATAGTGCTTTATGATATGTCTGTGTGAAAAGTATAGAAACCCAGTCAACAGACCACCTGTATTGCATTCTATTTATACATATTTCTCGTACGGAAACATGGCAGCAGACAGGGGCTGTACATACATACATACATACATACATACATACACAAATAAGCCAAAATATTGAAGGGTCCCGGTCATTTTAGACGTGTCAAACGTTTTGATCAGTTGGGGTGTGGGTCTTCTGTCCCACACTGATTGTTAGACAGCTGGGAGAGGAGCATGGCTGAGTGCTTCACTTCACTATGCTCCCTAACTACAGCGAGCTGAGGATAGAAGCACTTTGCCTAAATTTATCAATCTCTCTGAAACCAGAATTGTCTCGTTTTGGCCACAGAAAGCAATCCTAGGCTTTAATTTCTAAAAGAGTTCTGATAAAATGAAAGCTGAGCTGAGATTTGTTGCTATGGGCTGATTTATAAAGTTGGGCCAATGAGATCATGCACAGTCTCCATGTCTAGCTCCATCCAGTCTCTGCAGTCCTCAAGATCAAAGATTATTTTTTTATTTTAGCCCAGTTATCCAGAATTATGAATGATTTATTTGTTTCTCAGAATAGTTGTGTGATCATATACTCAAGCACAATAAACACCTACAGCTGTCTATTGAGCAAAGATACAAGAACCCATCCTGTTCGGCGTTGTCTGCACAATATAGTCTAATTGGACTATTTAGAGACATATGCATTGCTGTTTGACCTCATCATAAGGTGCAACAGGAAGCTTACGTAACATGGCCATGTAGAACGCGAGTCACTGCTGACTCATATAGGCAAATTAGACTGTTGCTATGAAATTTGCAATAAAAAAATTTTTTCCAGTCAGATTGAATTTTGTAGACAATAGGTTGTTCTAGGAATACCTAAAACTGGCTTATATCCAAGGCTATCCTAACTGGCTTATATCCAAGGCTGTGTTCACTCTTCTTCATATGTGTCTGTGGCATATGCAAAAACACAAATGTGGCTGTAGATCAAGATACTAAATAATACAGTTTAGGGCTGGGTTCACACTACGTATATTTCAGTCAGTATTGTGGTCCTCATATTGCAACCAAAACCAGGAGTGGATTAAAAACACAGGATCTGTCCACACAATAGTGAAATTGAGTGGATGGCCGCCATATAACAGTAAATAACTGCCATTATTTCAATATAACAGCCGTTGTTTTAAAATAACAGCAAATATTTGCCATTAAATGGCGGCCATCCACTCAATTTCAACATTGTGTGTACAGATCCTTTCTGTGTTTTTTTTATCCACTCCTGGTTTTGGTTGCAATATGAGGACCACAATACTGACTGAAATATACGTAGTGTGAACCCAGCCTTGTACTGTAAAAAATTGCAGATTTACCAACCAGCCACAACATAAATCCATCTGCATCATATTGTGAGTTTGCAAGCACTGACGGATCAAAAGGCAGTGAGCTGCCAATGAGGATGGGAGTGGTAGTCAGAAGAAAAATAACTTTTTATTGCAATCGGGATCCCTGTTAAAATGACTATATGAGAAGATCGCAGGTAACACAAATCAATGCTATGTAATGGCACAGCATTTACCAATGTTAGCAATCTAATGGTTACGTGTAATAGTCCCGTAGGGGGAAATAAAAAGAGTAAAAACTAAAATCAAAAAATATTTTTTTTTTTAAAATGACATAGCCCCTCCCTCAATAAAAGTTAAAATCACTCCCCCTTTCCCAATTTACAAATAAATTATGTAAAAATAAAAGAATTATTTTTTTAAAAAAATCTATCGTAGCATATATAATTGCCTGATCTGTAAAGATATAACAATACAATTCTTGTACGGTGAAGAGTGTAAACAAAGAGAGGAAAAGAGTGCCAGGATTGCAGATTTTGATGTTTCCCCGATCGTTGTGTGTTCGCACACATCGATCGGGGAAGATGGCCTGCTATAAATCATAGCAGGCCATCTTAGCTTCTCGGCACGGGGGGTGGTTAACACCCCCCGTGCTTACGATCGCCGCTATTGGCTGATCAATTCAGATCAGCCAATAGCGGCGATCGGAACCTTTCCGGGTCATCGGTGACCCGATGACATGGAAAAAATTACTGTAAATAGTAATGGTGGTGACGAAGCCACTGGCCTGATCGCCATGGCACGGCGATCAGAGTCCACAAAAATAGTAAATACCTGCTCTGGACCCCTCAGCTAGGTTGCTGAGGGGTCCAGAGCAGGTATTTGTACATTAATCACCTGTCCCGGGGTCCTGATCGGCGTCTTCTGGGTTCGCGGCGTCCTCAGTCATTCCGTCGGGTCTTCGGCTATTTCCGGCGGTCCCCATCGGCTTTTTTCGGCTCCAGCCTCGTCTTTTTCCGGATTTTGCGCTCTGCTGCCCTCTAGCGGCTGATATGTGTAATACACTTATCAGCAGCTACAGGGATGTTCAGAATGTAGAAAAAGTTTTTTTTTTTTTTTCCTCCAAATTTTTTTTTTCTATTTTCCGCACCCTATCGCCGCTGAGTATTGATCAGCATTGCACGAAAGTGCGCTGCTAATCAGCAACTCCTCCTTTTTGGCGTAGGGTGGTTTTTTTCTATATTCTACTGCCACGGTCTGCTGATAAGTGCCGCACATAAGTGTTACTGTAGATATAGTTACTGTAAAAAAACACGTAAAAAACACTACATTACACCACACTACATTGAATAAAGTTTGACACTACACCACTACATACCCCATATACCAATCCCCGTATAAAAATGGCCCCCAGGGTGTTTTCGGCGTCAGAGGGATACCTTATTACTGCCTCCGACACCGAAACAGCCAGTGAGGATGAATGGGGGGATCCTTCGTTCCTCCATTCATCCTCATCATCCAGTGACGTGTCTGGGGGTAGCGTAGCTTACGCTGCCCCCCAGACACGTCTTTTCCGCCAGTACCGTCCCAATAAGAGATCACGGTATGGCGTGAAATTCTACAAACTCTGTGAGAGTAACTCAGGGTACACTTACAGATATAGGGTACGTGCACACTGCGGAAAGGCGAAGGATAACCCTTTGTGCATTCTGCAGCTGGCACCCGCCGGCGGACTAATGCGGGCGCGTGTCTCCACCCGTGTCATAGATTCCAATATATGCATGTGCGGATTCCATCGTCCATCCAAAGAATGAACACATTGGACGGAGAGCGGAATCCGCCCATGCATAGAATGGAGTCTATGACACTGATGGAGACGTGCGCCTGCATCACTCCGCCGGTGGGTGCCAGCTGTGGAATGCTCGAATGGTTATCTGTCGCGATTCCGCAGTGTGCACGTACCCTTAGAGTGTATGTAGGAAGGGACACCCAAATCCAGCCCCCAGATGCCCCCACAATGCCCCCCATCCTTGGAGTTAAGGGGGAGATCATTCGGGAACTGATCTTCCCACTGCTGGATAAATGATCTTCACCTGTACGGGGATAACTTTTATACCAGCACCCCCTCTTCCGGTCCCTCGCTGCCCGAGCTACTGTAGCTTGCGGCACGATCCGAACATATCAGAAGCAGTACTAGAGCCCTAATATTTAGCAGCCATAGAGCGGACCCAGCGCTTCTGGATATGAAGGACCCCGTATCGCACCAGGACAACATTTTCCAGGTGACGTCCCCTACACTGGAAAACAGGAGACCCCAGAAGAAGTGCAGAGTGTGGCGTAACAGGGGGCTCAGGAAGGACGCCATTTTCCAGTGTGACACCTGTCCTGATCACCCCGGCCTCTGCATACTGGATCGCTTCAAGGCGCACCACACGCCACTGGGGTTCTACATTGTCTAAATTCTTTCCCTTATTCCTATTTCAGGGGTCACGTTGATCCAGGGATTATTCTGATTGCCATTATCGAGTCGGGAAGGAATTTTTCCCCTGTGATGAGGCTACTGTCGTCTGCCTTACCAGGGTTTTTTGCCTTCCTCTGGATCAACACAGGTTGAATTTGATGGACACCTGTCATTTTCAACCTTATAAACTAATAATGGGCCTAATACCCCCAAATAAATTAGAATTGTCCCTTTTCCCCAGCTAAATAGATATGGCCGCCATTCCCATTAGAGACTTGCCATGATGCAATTACAAAGCCTCTGTACTGCCAGGACAGTAGAAACCCCCCACAAGTGACCCCATTCTGGAAACTACACCCCATAAGGAATCTAACAAGGGGGGCAGCGGGGATATGGCCCCCTGGTGACGGCCACATTTGGGACGTGAAAATGAAAAAAATGGTATTTTTTATTTTCTCGGCACATGTTCTACGTAAGTGCCCATCACCAGTGGGGTCCATATGCTCACTGCACCCCTTGTTAGATTCCTTATGGGGTGTAGTTTCCAGAATGGGGTCACTTGTCGGGGGTTTCTACTGTCCTGGCAGCACAGGAGCTTTGTAATTGCGACATGGCCTCCATCCTCCATTCCAGCCTCTAAATGGCGCTCTGTCCCTTTGGTGGCTTGCCCTGTGCCCATATGGCACATTATGCCCACATGTGGGGTATTTTCGTACTCAGGGGAAACTACCCTACACGTTTTGTGTTCATTTTCTTTTTTTAAACCCTTGTGGAAATGGAAAAAAACAAGGCTAGACCAACATTTAGTGTAATTTTTGTAAAATTTTTACTCTAAATCATTAATCTTGTCATGATTTTTTCATTTTCACAAGGGGCTAAAAGATAAAAAAAAAACACTAAATGTGTAGCACAATTTCCCCTGAGTACGGAAATACCCCACATGTGGACATAAAGCGCCATGCGGGTGCAGGGTAAGCCTCCGAAGGGAAGGAGCGCCATTTTGTTTTTGAAGGCTGGATTTGGCTGGATTGGATTTCGAGGGGGCATGTTGCATTCAAAAGGCCCCTGTGTTGCCAAGACAGTTGAAACCCCCCACAAGTGACCCCATTATGGAAACTACACCCCTCAAGGAATATAACAAGGGGTGTAGTGAGCATATGGACCCCACTGGTGACGGGCACAAATGTGGAACAATGTGGCGTGAAAATGAAATATTACATTTTTTACACTATAATGTTGGTTTACCCTTGAATTTATCATTTTCACAAAGGGTTAAAAGAGGGGAAAAAAAATGTGTAGAGCAATTCCCCCTGAGTCCGTAAATACCCCACATGTGGACATAAAGCGCCTTGTGGGCGCAGGGCAAGCCTCCGAAGGGAAGGAGCGCCATTTGGATTTTGGAGGTTGGATTTGGCTAGAACAGATGATGAACGCCATGTCGCATTTACAGAGCCCTCGTGCTGCCAAAACCCTGGAAACCCCCCACAAGTGACCCCATTCTGGAAACTACACCCCTCAAGGAATCTAACAAGGGGTGATATTGACCCCTTGATGACGGGCAGATTTGTGCCATGAAAGTGAAAAAATGAAAATATTCCCTTTCACGTCACATTGTTCCACATTTGTGCCCCTCACCAGTGGGGTCCATATGCTCACTGAATCCCTTGTTACATTCCTTGAGGGGTGTAGTTTCCAAAATGGGGTCACTTGTGGGGGGTCTCCAGTGTCTTGGCAGCACGAGGGCTCTGTAAATGCGACATGGCCCTTGAAATCCTTTCCAGTGAAATTCAGCTTCCAAAAGCCAATTGGCGCTTCTTCCCTTTGGAGGCTCGTCCTGCGCCCCCTTGGCACTCTATCGCCACATGTGGGGTATTTCCGTACTCGGGAGAAACTGCGCTATACATTTTGTGTCTTTTTTTTCCTCTTATCCCTTTAAGAAAATGAAAAATTTAAGGCTAGAACAACGTTTTAGTGTAAAAAATACATTTTTCTTTTTTCACGCCATATTGTTTGGAAAATCTGTGAAGCACCTGTGGGGTCCAGATGCTCACCGCACCCCTTGTTACATTCCTTGAGGGGTGTAGTTTTCTAAATGGTGTCCCTTTAGGGGTGTTTTTTAGGTTTTGGCACCCCAGAGCCTCTGCCAACCTAAAGTGGTACGGTCAAAAATGACCAAATATAACGGGGGGCGTTGAAATTCACTAGGCACTCCTTTATATCTGAGGCTTGTGGTTGCGTCAAATAGCGCAATAGGGCCACATATGGGGTATTTCTATAAACTTCAGAAACGGGGCAATCAATATTGGGGTGCATTTCCCTGGTAATAGGTTTATAATTATGAAAAATATTGGATTACAATAAAATCTCTGCACAAAAAATTAAAATTTTCAAATTTCTTACACACTTAGTTTTTATTTCTGTGACTCCCCTAAAGGGTTAAAAAACTTTCTGGATATGCTTTTGCAGAGTGTGGGGGGTGCAGTTTCTGAAATGGGGTGCTTTGTGGGGCTTTCTAACATACAGGCCCCTCAAATACACTTTAAACCTGAACAGGTCCCTAAAAATATCTGATTTTGAAATTTTACTGAAAATTTGGAAATTTGCTGCTAATGTTTTAAGCTTTCTATTGTCTAAAAAAAATAAAAGATAGTTTAATAAATGCCGCCAACATAAAGTAGACATGTTGCTAATGCTATTTATTATATAATTTATGTGGTATAACCACTTTCTGTATAAGCAAAAAAGTTAAAAGTTGGAAAAATGCATTTTTTCACATTTTTTTCACGTTATTTGGGTTTTTTTCATAAAGATTCGTTATGAGTATCGACTCCAATTTTCCAGAAATGTAAAGAACAATATGTCACAAGAAAACAATCTCAGAATCAGCCGGATAGGTAAAAGCATCCCGAAGTTATTAATGAATAAAGTGACACTGGTCATATTCATAAAATTTGTCTCTGTCATTAAGGCCATTTCAGGCTCTGTCCTTAAGGGGTTAAAGCCAATGGTCTAAGCAATTATTTACCTTGCCACTTTTGACAGCCCAATGCTTTTAGCCCTATTGAAGTATTAAGAATATAAATGAAATATTACAAAGGTGTAATATTTCCCAAATTTCTAAAAGATACATGGGAAACTAAAGAGTGTAAGGGCTCTTTAACATATTTCTGGCATTTGGCATGTTTGCCATTCAGTGTGTAAGGGTAGGATAAAAATTGTTGCATGTAGGGTATTTTGATCTGGTGAATCCATGCCACATGGCAAAAATGCCAGGTGGTCTTCTTCAGCCTACTGGTCAACAGACTGATGTCAAATGCAAAGCATCCAGCTTATGGTGTCCGTCATTTCCATCAATTCCGATCTGGTACTGTGCCAAATCCCTCAACACATGTGAACCAAAACTAACAACACAAAGCGTACGCCGCAGTGTTCGCCACCATTTTCTTGCAGCCCTGGTTTCCTGGCATCAATGACCAACCAAGGGCACCATATGTGTGAACTTTGCAAGTTGATGTAAATTGATAACACAACAGTCCACAATAATGCAATAATACAAAAGTCTTCAGAAGCAATGTTTGTAATGAGGGATGGTTTCTTTTGGGCGACTCTTTAAAGGGAACCAATCACTTAAAAAACGCATGTAAAGCTATGGGAATGTGCTGTAGCAGCACCCAGCACACTTCCCAAACATGCTTTTATACCCCCCGTCCCTGCAATGTACAAGCCAAAAACGTACTTTATAAACTCTGCGCCCTGTATGTAAATTACCCCCAAGTAGTCCTCTAGGCGGGGAGCTGCGGGCAAGTAGTCACGGTCCCTGGGCATTCTGCAGTGCTAATCACGCCCCTCTGGGCGTGATTAGCCTGCATAATTGTGGCGGTGTCATCGGAGGCGCGCTGTCTCTAACGTCAGCACGCCTACGTTCTTGCTGTGCCGCTCATTCGCAGTACAGCGGGTCCGGTCTGCGCCGTACTGCGCAGGTGCAAAATAGCCTTGAACTCATTGCCGGATCTCCAGCAATGAGTTTGAGGCTTTCTGCACGTGCGCAGTACGGCGCAGACCGGACCCGCTGTACTGCGCATGAGCGGCACAGCAAAAACGTAGGCGTGCTAACGTTAGAGACAGCGCGCCTCCGATGACGCCGCCACAATTATGCAGGCTAATCACGCCCAGAGGGGCATGATTAGCACTGCAGAACGCCCAGGGACCGTGACTACTTGCCCGCAGCTCCCCGCCCAGAGGACTACTTGGGGGTAATTTACATACAGGGCTCCGAGTTTATAAAGTACGTGTTTGGCTTGTACATTGCAGGGACGGGGGGTATAAAAGCATGTTTGGGAAGTGTGCTGGGTGCTGCTACAGCACATTCCCATAGCTTTACATGCGTTTTTTAAGTGATTGGTTCCCTTTAAGAACATGTCATCTAAAGATTGATGTTTTCTTACCCATCTACATTCCACATCAGTACAGAGCTGTGTCCTAGGGAAACCCATAAAATGTCTGTTGACAAAACGCCCTGTAAGCATTCTTGCCTGGGGAGGAAAATGACATTTTAAGCTAGGAATGTAGTGTGCTGAATACAGGACTGGAAATTATAGCTGAGATATCGATAACTTTATAGAACTAAATTCTCAATAACTAATTTTATATGCAGGAAGATTCAGTAAGCCTTTGCCTATAATGTGCTTGGTGTGTCCAGACCCTTCTAAAGTATTCCGCTATTCATCAGTATAGTTTTTACTGTAAAACCAACTATGCTTCATATTCTGTCAGTTCTCTCTCTCTCTCTCTCTCTCTCTCTTTCTCTCTCTCTCTCTCTCTCTCTCTCTCTCTCTTTCTCTCTTTCTTTCTTTCTTTCTTTCTTTCATTCATTACAAAAGCCAGTACGCCACTCTGCATCTCGTATGTAGAGGCATGCAATGCAGGGATAGTTATCTGGTGGCTCCTGCATTGAATCTACATCTGCACCAGTCCAGAGTGTAGCAGTGCACAGCAGCACTAACGTAAAGGAGAACTCCGGCGAGGACCCCTTTTTTTAGCAATACCCGGAGAGGGGGTGGGTATTAGAACAGCTTTACTGTCAACAATAACATCAAATTACCTCATCAGCTCCAGCGATGCTGCTAAAATTCTGACCCCCAGTGTCTGGCTGCTTCCTGGTCTTGAGACAGGACTAGAGACATGTGGCAGGCCCTACAGTTGTGGTGCTGTTCTAGAGATTGGGGGGGGGGACAGAGGTCCTGTAGATAGAGGACAAGTAAAAATAACTTGGCAAACCCCTTTAATCAAGTATCTATCTTCTGAGCTTTGTTCTAGTACCATGTCTATGCAATGAGCTTGGTTCCACTATCATCTAAAGCAGGTTTTTCTTTCCCATTCCATAACCGTATCCAAAAAGTTTTCCTCTGTTTTATGTAGTGATTATGACTCTACTAACTTTTTAACGCACTGAACTTGGTTTTGCACTAAATGTGCTGTTTGCCTGTCAGCTCAGCCAGAGATGTTAATGTTGTGAAGCCAGTGCTTGTCCAGAACACAGGTGTGATGTTGATACCTGCTTCTTTGTGTGTCTGGCTGTGTTCCCCGAATGGTCGGTAACCTGCTGGGTTGTAGTGGGTCCCTTGGGCTCTTGTCACGGTAGTCCTGAGTGGCAACTGACCCACCCGGACTATCGGTATCGCCAACCACAGTCCAGGGAAAAATAACCCATGGTGTATGGTTTGTGTGTATAGCTGCTGGTGCGTAGAGAATATGACAGAGTCCCAGAACAGCTTTACTGTCAAGTTTTCAATAATATAATACACTTTTGCAGAATAAACAAATCTTCACATAGGCTTTAGTGCTCTACTTTGTTGTGCTTAAGAAGGTGCTTGAGAGTAAAGTAGAGGAGAAGTATTTGTAGCGGTGCTTGTAGAGTAGAGGAAAAGAGTGAGTCATAGGAGCCCCAACCCAATGTAACTGTGTACTCTGCTGGAACCTGAAGATATCCTTTGTAGTGAATAGTTTACTTGTAGTTGTGTTTAGACTTTGGTCAGACCACCTTTTGCCCGTCCTGTCAGGGTACTACAAGCCCCAGTCGCGCTTATCTTGGTGTAGCTAGATGTCCGGGGGTGTCCTAGTTACCTGCACTATGCAATAGGATACATAGACCTTCTTTACGGTAACTTTGTCCTATCGCAGCTAGTTCCTCTTGTACTCAGGATACTGCCCTGCTCCTTTTTAGACATGTGCTTGTGGGTTAGGGTGTCCCTCGGTGACCTCTACCTTTAAAGTGCTTAGCACTGTATAGTAGCTATAGTAGGAGTAGATAAAGAACTGTTGGTCTCTAGCTGCATGTGTACAGTACTGTATCTAGACTAGACTGCACTGAACTTAACTGGTCACTTCCTCCCACACAGAGCTAAGTCCTCACACAGGGGGGGGGGGGGTGAGTGCGTAGAGAGAAGGGATAGGGAGAAAGATAGAAGGCACCTCATAGAGGTTACCAAAAAACACATGGTACAACAGAGACATTAACCCAATATTGACTTTAGCTGTGCAACACATACAAATATAAAACACTGACACCTAATGGTGAAACTTCAGAATACCTCATCGCCACTTTTAACCTGGAGTAAGAACTTTGTGACAGGTGTATAAGGCACTTAATAGTGTGACACCACAAATTGTTTAGGAGGTGTGACAAAATGCTTGATCTTCTACCTACAGTATACTGACTGTTTCTACCCACACAGTTACATAGGTCACATGGTACCCTTTCTCACAATTTATATATCTATAATTATGACATTAATTACAATCCTTTTTGCTATTTGATACTATACAAGCATCTCAGCCTTTTTGTACATTTCTTTGAATAAATTCATATTGCCCAAAAATATATTTATGCATGTAAAGGAGACCTGAATCACACATCCGTAACACTCTCCATAGCCATGAACCCGCAGCTACCTGCATCCAGTAACTGTCTGCATTAGCATGAACCTCTTCTTCAGGATATGCAGAAAAGAGCCTTAAGAGATTTTATTCCACTCTGAACAAGTTATATTTTTCTAGCCTTCCATCCCATTTAATAATCTAGTTGTCCACCTTTAAACCCTTTATATATCCTCAAATACAAATAGTATACATGCCACATACAGCAGTTTAAACTGACCAGACAGTAAATTGTCTCACTTTTCTTTTGCCTTTATTAAATGTTGGTACAATATCCGTCATCTTCCAGTCCTATGAAACTGACCCTGACAAGCTACAATGTTCTCTCAATTATAATCCCAGTTCTCCTAATACTTAGAGGTGAATACAGACTGTCACAGGGGATTTATCAATATTTCACTTGCCAGTAGAAGCCATACAATTGTGCCAAGCAGTATTGGTTCCATATCTTTGGCTACTGGTCCCCTCAATAGTATATGGTGCTGGTAGCTCACTGGTAAAAACAGATGACAGTACATGTTTATTATTTCAACCTTCCCTCATTTCTCCACAGTTACTGTATATTCCTATTATATTTCCAGTTACCCTTCAGAGGTACTGTATATTTTCTGTCATTTAAAAAAAAATTGAGACTTTTGAAAATTGGTATTTCATGATACTGCCTGTGCCAGGACATGATGTGACTCCCTTCTGTTCCTTATTCCATGTACAGGCCAAAATCTGCCTCCAGCTTAAAGAGACAGAGTAGGGAGCCCAGGCATGGAATCCTAGGGGCTGCAGTGGAATATGCTCAGTTTGGGCAGCTAAGACGCCCCTGGTTTTAATCCACCACTGACACAGGCCTTAAAGTAAAAGTATTTCTACTTAACACTTTATTTATTTATTTATCTATTTATTTATTTTATAAATACACTCCCTCTATGCCACATTCACTCTACCTGTTTGGTGTAACCACCCAGAAGCTTCTCTAGCTGTCTTATCTTTCTCTCACACTCAAACTTTACCCTCCCCATTTAGATGCTGCTGTCTCTACCATAGATTATGTAGCTGACAGAGAAGTCAGACCAGTTTTCCATGAACCCAAATCCTTCTTTTCTTCCTGTAGTGATTTATAAGCCACTGATGTAACTCTCCAAGCTTCTTCTGGGCAGTCGCTATGGGGCCTGTGCAGGAGGGGGGGCCCGGGGGAGAAGGTAAAAGCATGTGTCCTGCTGCTTACACACTGCAGTACAGAGGTAAAGTGACCCCCAATGTTTACTTACATGTTGCAACATTAAAAAAAAAGTTTTAACAAACAGAAGACAGAGATCTCTGCTTCACTGCACTGATAACCCCTGACCTCTGTTCTCCATCTGCGCAATCAAGTAGGAAAATGGGCAGAGCTCTGTGCAGAGGTCAGGGGTTATCAGTGCACCAGCAGTAAAGCAGATATCATCTTGTCTTCTCAACATTGGGTAACTTACACACTGCAGTACATAAGGGGTTAAGCAAAAGGTAGTCTGCTCCTGCACCTATGTATTTAACCATAAGGGCTCCTAATAGCCCTTATAGGTAAAGACAGTGGACTGTCATAGCAAGCAGCCATTGGCTCTTTGCTCTGCCTGTCACTCTTGTCGCTGCAGCCAGGATTCTGCCTCAAAAGTAATCACCGAGCAAATACTTTGTATGTAATTTATATATATATATATATATATATATATATATATATATATATATATATGCGCAGTGCTTTGTTTTGTGCGTAGGGGGCGGGCATTAAAAGTTTTTGCTATGGGGCCCCGGTGAATCCTGTGTGTGTTATGGCCACATGAACTGCAGCTCAGTTAATCACTGACTGAGGCATGTCACTGGGGTTCAGTGGAATGTAAGTATAACTTTATAATTTTATTTGGTTTTACACTTCCCCCAGCCATATATAGGCTTGTATCCATAAGTTGGCTTGGGTTGTTGAGTCTGCTGGGAATGTGAGAGACTTCATTCAGTGATGAAGCCAAGGTGGGTTGTATAGTTCTAAAATCATCCCAAAGGAAAGCCAAAGTTGAGACAAGATTTGTGTGAGACATTGGCCTTGGTGGACTGGATAAACAGACTAAGACTGAATGGGAGTGTGATAAAGGTCTTGTGGAGAATGTTCTAAAAGGTGTTGTCCAGGTAGGGAGAGATTGTGTATACATTGCTAGGGGTGCAGGGAACATAACAAAGATATATACTTACCAAACACGCTACCTCACCAGTGCCAGTATCCCAAATGTCCGGTCCCCAATGCGGTCCTCTTCTCTGTAGTTTGTGTGACCTTATGTGTGAAAGGCACTGCCTTCCCAGCAATGTAATTGGACCACCACACTCATATGGACCCCACTACCACCACCATCATAAGGGCTAAAAACTTGGAAGCATACACTTGTATGGTGTTATCTGAAGATGATGCACATTTAAATATGAGGAAGTGAAATTAACTCCATAATATGGGCATTGATATGTGTAATGACTGTGTCTATTACATAATAGATTTATACAATTAACATGACACATGAAACTATCAAAGTAACAGAATGTACATAGTGCTATAATCAGAAGAGTAATTATCCCTCAGACAAAATATCCAAGCTATTTATAAAAAAAAAAGTTCTGTATATTCTTCATCATAGACTGCATCAATATGCAGAGAGATTCATGGAGCCTCAGTTACGGGTCTCAAAACACAGGACTAGCCAGATAACCCTCCAGGGAAGGACCTAGAAAAGGGATGGCTCCTGTATGGAGACCACCAAAACCACCATGTTAAGTGGCCCCTTCAGTCAGTATCCAACTCAATGACAAGTCTGATATGACCAGGGAAATCCCAAAGCCAGGTATCCATTCACCATAGACTGAGAATCTGTAACTGATGTATAACATGTGACTCTCATAGACTTCCATTGTAATTCCATAGACCCTTTGTTTTAGCCTAGCAGAAAGGAGATGAAGGGCTACTGACCAATTCTGCCCCTAATTCTAATGACCAGCAAAGTTGCATTTCAATGGACCACAAGCCTTCTGGGACAAGCAGTCCTATAGTAAGAATGTCCTTTATTTTTTACAGTAACCAATCACAGCTCAGCTTTCCAATAAAAAGAAATCTCAGCTTTGATTGGTTACTAAGGGCTTCAAAGGACATTCCTATTTTAATCATGCCTGACAAATATTTCCCAATGTCCTTTTAACAGACAAAACCAAAGTAGAGATATTTGGGCACACTGTACTCTGCCACGTTTGGTAAAAACTAAAATGTATATTTGCACAAAACCCTCATACTAGCTGTCTTACATGGCGGTGGAGGATTGATGTGGATTTGGACTTGTTTTGTATATATCCAAGAGCTAGAGATCGGCCAATACTGGGGACCGACATCAAGGTGTTGTAATGGCCCAGTCAAAGTTCAGACCTCAACACAATTGAAATGCTGTGGCTGGACCATAGCAGAACTGTGCTCACCAACCTCCATAAACTGAAGCAATGCTATAAAAAATGGATCAAAATTCTTCTAGAACAATGTGAAAGACCAATAAAGTCATACAGAACTTATTCTTACCTCTCCTTGCTCTTCTGGTATCCTTCTTCTGTGTCTCCGGGTTACCGATAACCGCAGCCGCTGCCCCTTCCGAGACATACCTGTCTCACAAGTGACAGCCCGCTCAGCCAATCACTGGTCATGGCACTGTCCCGTCTCAGTCAGTGATTGGCTGAGTAAGCTGTCGCTCCTGAAATTAGTTAAGCTAGGGAGTGCCAGTGGCAGTGGTCAGCGGGGGACCCCAAGACCCCACAGGAAGACACTGGGGGAGCATGGAGAGGTGAGAATAGGCCCTTTATTATTTTCTATATAACCGCAAGTATATAGCAAAAGTTTTCTAATGCTTTTATTATGGTCTCATACAGAAAACCTACAGAACACATAGGTTGCACTTTTTTCTTTTTCTTACTTTCTTACTCTGACACAGTCTGGATTTCTAGATTGAGAATGTTGGACTGCATTTTATCTCCCATACTCCTCGGGCTTATTTTCATGCAGACTATATATAAGTAAAAAAATGTATACCAAAGCGTGTCAGAAGGCGA
Organism: Dendropsophus ebraccatus; assembly: GCF_027789765.1. Classification (NCBI taxonomy): domain Eukaryota; kingdom Metazoa; phylum Chordata; class Amphibia; order Anura; family Hylidae; genus Dendropsophus; species Dendropsophus ebraccatus. Next base: position 51,297,151 of record NC_091461.1, on the reverse strand, counting down.
TCTGTGAATAGCAATATATTATACCCCTATGGGTATGTATTTCAATAGATTGTCACTTTGATGGGTAAACATTTATATACTAAAAAAAAAAAAAAAAACACAGGCACTATATTATGTAATACAAAAAAAATGCATTTTAAAAAAAAATAAGTGGAAATGTATGCCATAGTGTAGTGAAATCACTTGCACAGTTATCTTGGAAAAGTATAAAGGACAATAAAGATGGTGTTAAGTGTACTTCACTGGGCCATCGACAGCAGCTCTTTAAAACATTATGAATATATAGCAAGAATAAATCTCATATAGTATATAATTAGAATGCTGACCTTAAGAATTCACAGTTCCAGCATAAGATACTTATTTTGAATAACCCAGATCCATTATCTTTTCTCAGCCAATATGTCAAGCTGCCTATGAAAACGATCTAGATGAAGTCCAACAGCTTGTAGAAGATGATCCTACTGTTGTTAATGTGAAGGATAGCTTTGGTGGTGATACCCCTCTGATAGCTGCCTGCAGAAAAAGTCATATTAAAGTAGTCCATTACTTACTACATAACAAAGCTGACCTTAACCTCACAAATAATGTAAGTAACAAAAAGTTATGTTTTAGTACACCTATTGACAAAGATAAAAATAATGTGTCGAAGTTGGTAAAACTGAATGAAACTTTGTGTGTGAGTGTAATGATAACACTTGTCTACATCGGTGGAAAAAAATTCTGCTGACCTAAATATTTTTGCTGATTTTACCCAAATAAAAAGTGCTAATTCCACATGTAGGCTATGTTCACACGTCGTATGAGACCGGCCGTTCCGTGACCCCGGCTGGTCTCTGGCCGGATCCTCTTGGCTGGTACTTAAGTACCGGCCAGATGATCTTTCTGGCCACAGAGCTCTGATGCGGGCGCATTAGCGCGCGCCCCCATTAGAGCTTCCCATAGCACACAGTGAAGTGATGTGTGTACGCTCCGGCCAGGATCCCATAGAACAATAGGTAATGTTCACCTGTAGAAAGTATGGCCGTTGTTGCCATGCAACAACGGCCGTATTTTTACATAGTGTGAACATAGCCTTAAAGTGTACCTGTCGTTATAACTTACAAAATCTAAATCAACAGTACATGTGATATAAAGCAATTTTGAAATATACATTAATTATTTTTTTGTTGTTGTTATCATGCTGTAAAACAAAGCTGAACTTACCAGAAATCCAGGTGCAGTCTCCTGATGGCAGATTTTCTGACTTGTACTGGTCGAAAAAAACAGACTAAACACAGGAATTCCGGCCAGTACAGAGAGTCACGGCTCAATGTGTCCATCAGTCACCTGACTGCCTTCTCTCTGTGAGCGCTCAGATGGCCTGGGATACACAGGACGTCCTGTTTTCTGACTGTTTCCTGTTTTTTGAAAAAATTCCACTGTTCCATGATAACAAAAAAAAAAAATTTATGAATATAATTTGCAAACTTGCTTTCTATCACATCTACTGTTGATTCAGATTTTGAAAGTTATAACGACAGTGACAATTTAAAGGCAAAACATTTGTGTAAAATTTTTTCACAAATGAGAAATGTTTGATTAACTGAGCAAATTTAAATTTTTCTGCTTTCATTTTGTCCTTCTTGTGTTTAAAAGGCCACATGAGTAGAGATGAGCAAACCGGGTTCGAGTCCATCCTAACCCGATCGTTCGGCATTTGATTAGCGGGGGCTGCTGAACTTGGATAAAGCTCTAAGGCTATGTGGAAAACATGGATACAGCCAATGACCATATCATTCAATCAAATGCCAAACGATCGGGTTCGGATCGACTCGAGGATGCTCGAGGTTCGCTCATCTCTACACATGAGCCCTTTTTTGTGACACTAATTTTTCCTGAAAATATGACACGAAACCGGAAAAAAAATTATTTGTAAAGTGAAATTGAAAAAAGTGCAATTCTTTTTATTTTGAGGGGTTTTGTGTTTACATCGTTCACCCTATGGAATAGCTGACATGTTATCTATGTTCCTATGTAACTTTTATTTTATTTGATGGCTTTTAAAAAAATTTACTTTTTAAAAAACTAAAAGTTCTTCCAATTGCTTTATTCCCATCCGTATAACACTTTTATTTTGGGTGTATGGGGCTGTGTCAATTTTTTGCGCCATGACCTGTTCTATCAGTACCTTGCTTGCATATATGCGACTTTTTGATCACTTTTTATTACAGTTGTGGATTTGATGTGACCAGAAATCTGCAATTTTGCCCTTTGGCATTTTTTTTTGTACTTACTGTACAAATACTTTTTGAAAAAAGGATCTAGCATCCTACTGAGCCACCTTTAGTCTGGATACAAGGTGACTTATAGATTCTGTTCCTGTCAAAGACAGAGGTGGCAGCAGAGAGCACCTTGTCAGATTGGAAAGAATACACCACTTGTGGCAGGACATACAGCAGCTGATAAGTACTGAAAGACTAAATTTTGCAGTACAGTACAAGTAATTTACAAATCTGTATATCTTTCTGTTACCAGTTGATTTAAAAACTTTTTTTTAATGGAGTACCCCTTTAAGTCACCTGAAGAAAGTACAGCTGGCTAAGACTTTCCTGTACACCCAGTGTCACTCATGTTTGTTACAAATCTTTGTTCTGTTGGTAACTGCAGGGTTGCCCACAAGTCAAACATAATAAAGAGCACATTAAATAGTAAATGAAGGTGACCCACTGACATGTATTATTTGAACTGCAAATGTTCTCCATTCCCTGATTACAGAAAGAAAGGACATGTTTGCACTACGCTGTAAGGAAAAGGTTCACGTTCCTGGACTACTTACTGATTGTAATCTTGATGCCTGTTATGCTTATTGGATATGTTATCATGGTAAGTTCCAGACTGATGCATTTCTACAACTTGACTTTATTTTACTGTATATATACACACCCCTTATTAACATGGAGAGAGAAATAAACTTCAATGGAAACTAGATTTGCATTTCCAGGGAAATACATAATGCTTGAAAAGAGCGCCCCTTTACCAGTGACTTCCTTTTAAGAAAAACTTTAACCCTGGGTCCTGTCCCTTTAAGAGCGACTTGGGTCTCGTACCCTTTAACAGCGACTTGGGTCCCATCCCTTTAAGACGACTTGGGTCCGGTCCCTTTAAGAGCGACCTTAAAGAGCGACCTTTAAGAGCAAAATGGGTCCCTTTAAGAACGACTTGGGTCCCGTCCCTTTTAAGAGCGACATGGGTCCCTCTAAGAGCAAAATGGGTCCCTTTAAGAACGACTTGGGTCCCGTCCCTTTTAAGAGCGACATGGGTCCCTTTAAGAGCGACATGGGTCCCTCTAAGAGCAAAATGGGTCCCTTTAAGAACAACTTGGGTCCCGTCCCTTTAAAAGCGACATGGGTCCCTCTAAGAGCGACTTGGGTTCCCTCCCTTTAAGAGCGACCTGGGTCCCTTTAAGAGCGACTTGGGCCCCTTTAAGAGCGCTTCTGCTACTTATAATGGTAAAGATCATTGCTCGGTTACCATGACAATCTTACTCATGTCAGGGAGACAAAATTGTTTAGGACCTTCCATCTTCTACATCTTCTATTGGCCAATAGTGGACATGTGACTGTGTGAATGTTGTGATACATTGCCTGATAAGACCTTAGAGTTCCTATTGGCTGCTATGTTTCAGCTATTTGCATATGTGCTGTGATTGGCTGTTAGCGGTTAGAGTGTGGCCATTATTTCCAATGGGCCATTATTTTCTATGGGAAATTAGGGGTCTTTAAACGTAAATTTCTTAAAAACAACAATTCCAATCGAAACGAAAAACAGATAGCACACCTCACACCGCCGAGGGCTTCGAAACACAGTTTGAACGGAGTCTGTGCGCAAGGCGGTTCGAGCTGTATTACGCACAGAAAAATGGCTGGAAGAAGAAAAAACGGAAACGGAAGAAGAAGAATACGGATTACAATATAGGGATTTTTCAAGCACTATAATAAGCAGTGACACCAGATACTTTTTAGTGATGTTTGCCCACACGATTAACAGCCCTAACTTTTTATTTCTTGGGCAAATTAAATTTCCTGCCTTTTTTTCAGCACTTGGCATTTTAATAACTAGTTTTAATCGAATTTTGGGGAAATTTTTGACAATGGCTAAGATATATAGCCTGGAATTACTAGGTGTACATACACTGCATGTGCACCCAAAAAGGTTAAAAGCATACTCCAGTTTTTTTTTTTTTTTTTTATATATAATAAATAATAAACATAATAAAAAAGCCTATTCTTACCTCACCGCATACCCTTCGGGTCCTCCTGCGCCATCTTCAGGTTGTTTGCTGAAGCCTCCTTTCCCCAGTTCTGAGATGGACTTTGTCTGGCAGTGATGGCCCGCTCAGCCGACTACAGGCTGCGGCATGTAGAGCATATGTGCTGACAATCGTATTTGTTTATACTGGGCAAACCTTCACTTTTTTTTTAGGAGCATTAAACCCCCCTCTTCCCATCATGAAACTTCATTAAAAATATGGCTGCCTGTATCCATCACTGGAAGAAATTTATCACATATATATATATACATGGCTTCCATAGGGTAATTTTACTATACCGGTAGTATATAACGGCATATGAGAAAAGCAATCTGAATTAGCATGAACAATATTTAACAAAATCACAAAAATGCATCTGTGTAACATTTGCTCATATACCGCTATTTGTATGTCCCTTATGTGCAGGTATCAAAGACCAAACAGAACGAAAGATTGATTAGACTGTTACTGGCTGCAGGTGTCAATGTCAATGCCACAGATTCTGTAAGTCCTAGCAAATGCTGTGTTCCCTAATGATTTGTTCTGTGTTATTACTGATAAACATTGCACATGTGCTGTTTTGTTGGATATAAGGGTATGTGCAGATCACCCAGCTCTCCCCCGCTTGCATCTCCACTGGTCCCATAGGCTTCATTCTATGGCTTGGCAGATTCAGTCGTCCGCCTGAAGAATGAACTCTCTCATTCTTCGGGTGGATGGCAGACTCCGCCAAACCATAGAATGAAACCTATGGGAGCAGCTGAGATACGCGTGGGGGCAAGCTGCGCAATCCGTGGCGGGTGATCCGCCGGGATTCCTTAGTGTATACATACCCTAAATGTGGAGGCTATGAAGATCTTTGCACTAAAATCTTTACTGATTTTGTTTTTTGAATACAAAATTAAAGTGTTACTATTATTGAAGAGAAATGTTCACATGTAGTAGTGCACACAACCACTCTTAGCTTCTTCCTCTTTAGCCTTAAAGCGTAACTATTATTTCAATATCATTTTTCTGAAAGCAATAAATATCTATAGTACAAGCGATTTTAAAAACTCTGTGATAGGTTTTATTTAGCAAAACAGTTTTCTTCTGTACTCCTTTTTTCCTAGCTCCTCCCTCACTTCAGAAGAAGCAAGGTTTCTGTTACCATTATGCTCTATGGAGAGGGGAGGGGCTGAGAGGAGTGAGTGAGCACGGAGCAGTCCTGCACAGCACAACACCCTGCAATCTTCTCTCAGCAAGTTCCTAGATAAGCATTGACCTTTGTGACACCTGAATCCAGCGTTTTAGGTGCCCAGACAGTCTCCAAACAGCTGACCTTCATGTCTCTTCTTCCTGCTCACTCATCTCCCTCGGCCCCTCCCCCCTCTATAGGATATAATGGACACAGCAGAACCTGACTTCACTGGCTTCTCTGTAATGAAGACGGATTTGTCTGATAATGCACAGATAAGCAGTGAGGGGGGGAGGCTGGGAGATTCTGTACTCAAAAAGCAAAGAGGCTTTTTTGCCTAATAAAACCCTTTGTATAGAGTTTCTTAAAATTGCTTATACTACTGATTTCTGCAATAACAATAAAAAAAATATGACAGTTACGCTTTAAGGCTATGTTCACACTACGTGGACAACCGGCCTTCCATGACCCCAGTACCGGCCGGGTGATCTTTATGGCCGCGGAGCTCTGATGCCCCTTTATACCCTGCCCCTTCAGCTATGCTTACTGGCAGTAAAGAGTAAGTGCAGATGACTTATACTTAGGTTATATGCCTGACATTGGGTTTACCTATAGTTTCATCCATTAAGTTGATCCATCTTGGTTTTTTTTCTTTTTTTTCATTGACTTGAGTAATCCATAGCCTGACCTTAACATTGTCTAACGTCAGCTTACAAGTGCATCATCTGGCTAATTGTGATTTACTGGCTGTAGTGATCTCATAGGCCGAAAGAAGCACATTAAAGAGCCGTATATGGTTTAGTTTCATTGTGTGTTAAGTACATCAAATGGTGAGCTGAAGCTGTGTGTGGTGAATACAAGGTCCCTGAAGCTACACAGTCCACTCCACTTAGAGGAAATGTAAAATGCTTCATCTCCGCCCCAGGACAAAGAATGCATTAAACCTGCAAGTGAATCCTGTTCAGTGTCACCATCTGTTCATGTGCCAGGAGGGGTCTCCATCAACTGTGAACCTGTGGTTAGCTCAGCATATCTCTTCCACTTATGGATTCATTGGACAATAGCACAAAATGTAAACTATCCATAAACTTCACAACAAAATATCATTTCTGGCCATAAAGAGGCCTTTTGGTGGAGAAATGTCTGGTTTGACTAAAAACATGGCTCTTGTTTAGGGTTTGATAGTGACCTATAGGTGGCACTAGAGAGATATATATATTCCTTCTTGGGAATGTAAAGTGACTGATTTACAGTAAAAGTATACTATGTATTGTGGAGCTTCTCTTCATTTTACTGGATATTCCTTTACAACCCTAATGGGATCTATGTGTATTCTTGAATGTGGTATTTTGGTATTTCAGACATGATAACAAATTTGCAAGTAACAGAAAAAAGTAATATAAAATTATGGGTCACAACCCCAAATATTACTATGATGTATTTCATCTGCACACTTATATGAAAGCTTTGTGAACGTTATTAACCCCTAAATAACCGCTATTTCTTAGGGATTCCCTAAAAGCATGATGTATTTCTTACTTATATGTCTTATTTGAATTCTTTTCAAGGGGGGGAACACAGCTCTCCATTATGCGTGTAAGATGAAGAGTCAAAGTATAGTACCAGTGCTGCTGGAAGCTAAGGCTGACCCATTCATTAAAAATAAGGTAAGCACGAAACTTTAACTTAAAGGCGTACTCCAACACTGATAAAAAAAACAATCAAACATAGTTTTTACATTTACCATAACTCCAGAGTCTCTCTGTTTGAATTTCCTGCTGTTTGCAGGTCCCTGAAGCTCCAGTTGGTGGCTTCATTTTTTCTTTACTTCCCGATTTGGGCTTTCCCATGATGCACCTTGTCTCCTGTGATGTCTGACTCTGTAAAACTGTTAGATGGCTTACATCTTGTTCATCAATCAGAGCTGAGCAACCTGTGTCATCTGACAGAGGGAGGCTGGCTTAACAGGGCTTAGACACGCCTCCCTCTCGATGTCATTGTCACAAAATGGCTTCCACAGAGCAGCCTGGGGTCAACAGTTATTAGGTAAGAATGAGTTTACTTCCCTTCCTGGTGGGGGGTTTAGGGGGGAAAGAAAGGGGGGGGGCAGATAGGTGATTGAAGCATATTAAAAAAATTATATAACTTTTTAAAAGTGTTTCAATTACTGGGAAAAAGCTTTCTGCTGGAGTACCCCTTTAAAAGCTTTTTGCTGGAGAACCCCTTTAAACTGGTTGTATTTAGGTTAGCATAAGAGATACTTCATGTGAAAAATTAAAGGGAATCCGTCAGCTGTGAACCACGTTTCAAACTGCTGACATTGTTAGATAGCTGTTAGGTCAAGGAGACACATGTGCTTACGATATATCTGTCTGTGCTTCCAGGATGTAAAGAAATGCTTTCATTCTCTGCAAAAAGTCAAAGAGGCTTTACCAAGCTCCTGAATATCTGTAAGCTGGAAGCTTCCTTTCTCCCCCTCCCTGCTTGATTGACACCTGGAAGCCTGAGCAGGGTCAGGTATGGGAGGGGAAGGGATAAGGTGTTACGGCTAGCTGTACTTCAGGAGCTTGGGAAAGCCTCTTTGATTCTTTTTACTATAAAATCAAAGCATTTTTTCTACACTCTGTAAGCACAGATAGATATATGAAAGGTACCATGTGAGTCCTGGCCCTAACAGCTATCTAAAAGTGTCATTAGGGTGGACCCGTTCTGCCCACCCCTTTGGCATTGTATGATAGATCTCTTCCTATACCCAAATAGGGAGGTCTCTATCAATCAATGCAGTCTTCCTGTCACCTGAGAGTTTATTATTGGCCGGGCCCCTGACAGCTGTACTGCCAGTACTGCCCTGGGACACCCTGCTGATAAACCTAGGCTACAAACAATGCCAGTCAAATGTGTTAATTTCTGCCACATTTTGAAATAAAATTTTTGGGAGCTCTGATTGTTATTAATACATGTGTAATTTGAATTATTTTTTTCTTTCTTTCCAGGATGGGGAAACTTCCATTGATATCGCTGAGAGATTAAAATTCAAAAAAATCTTGCATCAGATGAAAAAGTCTTCATAAAACTTACAGAAATAGGTTTACATCCCTTCCATTGACTGTATAATTTATGGCCTCTAAAGCAATGAGTCTCAACTGTAATGTTAACAGATGCTTTATTGTAAATTTTTTGTATATTTTTTGTCATACATTATAATAAAGTATTAATAAAAACAGCATGAAGATCAGTTAGAGTTGTTTGGAGTTGTAGGACGTCTTATGTTTTAGAGGCACACAGACACACAGGATGCTTCTAATGCATCACCGCAGCAAAAATTAGAAGGGGTCTACCAAAGTTCCCCAAGTTCACTCACCTGATTTTGTTCTGCTAATAGAGACACAGCCCACTTTATCATTGTTGCATATAAAATCTAGGGATCAGAAGCTGTTCATCTGCTACAACAACAACTGGTTTCCCCTCTATGGGTATGGTAACATGAAATTCAAAGATGAGCAAGAAGAATTCCCAACCTATAAAACTGCTTATTTCCCTAGGTGCTTCTCCATGAAGGACTCGAGAGATCTAAATAATGGCTTCTTTAATAACTATAAAAGCAATGCATATAAAAATGTCTTGGCTGGATACTTCATTGAGTGCACTTTGTTTACAATTGCCGGTAAACTTTGAGCTCACTCAGGTTTGTTGAATCACAAGCTCGTGGCATTTGTGGCTGCTAAAGTCGGATGCAGCCATAAGGCTGTCCAGAGAATATGGATAAAGCCTTTGGCTGCTCACAACTGACAGTGATTGGCTGAGCAGGCTGTTACCCACGAGACAAGTCTATCTCAGAAGTGGAGGCAAGATAGTCTCGAAGGGACACTAGAGACCCATAAGAGGATGTCGATAGGGTACGTAAAAGTAAGAATACGCTGTTTGTTGTGTTCTCTTCATGGGCAGCCCAATCGTTTTGCTAGGCTCTGTGATCGCCTTGTCAGCTGGCTTCCATTGAACTCCTGTCTTTCTGGATGTCTTGAAAAGCTGGATCCAGTCCTGGAGATTGTGAGCAAGGCAATTTTTGCTGAAACGTGTCAACCAGTGTTTGTCTGTTCCTCTGTATTACCCCGTGTAAAATAAAGAAAGTCGTGAAGCTTTTACTCCAAGGTGCTCCAAATATGTTGATCGTATTCTGTATTTTTCCGTGCACCGTTTGGAGAGCAAGAGTCGGTGAGCTGACCAACAAGGGTTTGTTGTGTTAAAACCTTGCAGATGTAAAACTGCATTTTTACTGCTGAAAAAAATTTTTATGACTTGGTATGTGCAACTGGCACTTGCCAATCATTCCTGGAAATATATGTCTAATACCCAGGGCCCCTGAGTAAACTCTGCAGGGCCTACTGGCTCCTCCCTCCCCCACAACACATGTTAGGCAGAGGGGGAGTGACATTCAGGAGCCCCATGACGGGTTGGCCTCCCTTCTGGAGTGGTGAGTTACTGGCACTGTCAGGGATTCCTGGGGTGGGCACTATCAGGGCCAGCAAGGGGGACTAACCTGACAAATTTCCCTGGGTCCCCAACCGCAAGGCCCCTGAATCTATTTGTGCAAAATCATACTACCAGGTGTCCCTCTTTTGTAGGGACAGGCCCTACTGTTTGTCATCAGCTTCTTGCAGGCAGCATACAGAAGACAGTATGTGAGGAAAGAGGTATATAACAGGTGTATGTGGGGCAGTGTAAAGGGAGAAATAAGGGGCCATAGGGACCTTTATTTATATATAGGCACCAAGAAAAAAGCCTTGATTGTGGGAGCAGTATCTTGAGAACAGTATATAGGCGAGCATGTGGCAGCATATGTGGAGTGGGGGGTCTGGGAGCCTGGCACTATTAGTTTGTGGTTTCAATTTGCGCCTCAGGCAGCAGAAAATCTAGAATCGGCCCTGCTAATACCATACCACCTAATATTCCAAAGACATTAGCAGGTATTCCTTGTCCCTCCTCTTCTCACTGATAAAACCAGTTACAGATATCTAATCGATAGTTCACCTGTACTTTTTCAGGAGCTCAAGGATTTTGTTGTACATCCTTTGTGGGGCATCAATACCCCATATGAAATCTAGATGCTGCCATTGTGGTATCTCTTCATGGAATACCAAGTTACTGATTTTAGAGGTTAGTAACTGAACATCCAGCGTGTCAGCAAGCCAGTCATTTCCTCCACTCCATAGAGCGGTGGGGACATTCATCTTTGTTACATCATATAAAGGGGGTGTGCTCTGCAAAAAAAACAAAGAACACGTTTAAAGGTAAAAATAAGGACAATGAAGTCTCCTGTCATCTTACTTAAGAAGGATGACCCCACTGTGGTCAGCATAATCTAGCTTCCCTATGGACATTGTGAACCTGTACATTACTTTTGAAAACAAGAGCAGAGGTTTGTGTGTGTGTGTGTGGGGTGGGGGGGGGGGGGCAGGAACAACATAAAAAATATATGTATTCTTTTAATTCATTTTATTTTTTTCCATACAAAATTTTTAAAAAAGCATATATAATACCAACATTGGGCAGAAAGATACAAATAACAATATAATCTTTTACAGTTATGACCTAATACTGTTTACCCGATCTGTTTCATTCATCAAGTTAATACACCAGTTCATAATCAAGAAGAGAGATCTATGAAAAATATTACTTTACTGGAAGAGTAGTACATGCTTAGAATGACTCAGGCCATTCTGTGACACAGCTGTGTCACAGAACGGCCAGTGTCAGTGAAGTTCATCTTGGCCAGTACTGCAGTATTGGCCAGTTGAACTTCTTTAGAATTGGGATGTGGGCACATTCGGGTGCACCCCCATTCCAAATCAGCATAGCCGACAATGTTAAGTGTGGCCAAGCCATACTTTACCTTGTCTGCTCTGTCAGTCTTGTGCGGCCGCTATTAAATAAATATCAGCCGTACAAAACTGACATGCCAGTTTTTCGTGCAGCCGCAAGGAATTCTGGCCGGAGTGTTTACAGAGTGTATACACTCCAGCCAGAATCCCATAAACTTAAATGTAAAGTATATTTTCAATTAATCATGGCCGATGTTGCAATATGCAACAATGGCCATGATTAATTGAAAATACACATTGTGCAAACTTAGCCTTCATTTAATAATGGCCGTTGTAACACCAGCCGTTATTAATAGCATTGATTGTAATGGAATCCCAGCTGAAGAGTATACACTCTATATACACGCCGGCTAGGATTCCTTGCGGCCATAGAAAAAACTAACATGTTAAATTTGTGAGGGTGCTATTCATTGAAAAGTGGCCGCACAAAACTTAAAGAGCAGGCAAGGTAAAGTATGGCTCCGGCTGCAATTTACATTGTGTGCTATGGGTGATTGAAATGCAGGCGCACCCGAATGTGCCCGCATCCCAATTCTAAAGAAACTGCAGTACCGGCCGGGTTGAACCTTACTGACCTCGGCAGTGTCTGTGTGTGAACCCGACCTAATATTGTGCTGAGATAACACAGTGACGCAGCTGGATACTAGGCTGAAGTAGAAGGAATGACTTCTGTGATAAGGATATTGAAACGTGTTTGTTGTCTCTATGAGACAGGATGGTGAGCTGCTACGTGCCCTGGCAGGTCTAGGCTGTATGAATATTACATGGACAGCTATTTATTTAAATACATAAATTGGCTACAATCTCCTTAGGCTTAGACCAGGTCTCAAAACTTAGATCCATTGTAATCAGATAATTACGTCTTCATTAAAATCAAGAACTTTAAAGTAACCTTCGAGTTTTAAAGGAAAAATATACAAGAAAAAAAGATTACCTGGTTATAATGCTTCATATTTCCTTCATAGCCCCAGTCAAAAGCCTGTAGTCTCCCAGTGTGGACAGCCTAAGTAATAAGGCACATATACAAATATTTTTTACCATTTCCCATTGTAGTGTTCCATTGCATATATGGAATATACATTGCAGACAGTGTGACTACATATCTCACAACTGACCATTCTTCTTGTTTCATCTATTTGTATTTGGATAGTAGGATGTAATGGAGGTGATTATGTATGCATATTATTACTCTGAACACAGCTTCTCCTCCGCATGAGAATTGCACTATTCAGTTTTCACATGGCATATAGCAGTAAGGTAATACAAAAAAAATGGTTATTGGTAAATTCTTTATTTTTAAAGTCTCTGTCACATTTTCCTCTTATTAAATCTAGGTGTAGAACTGTTCCCTGTATAGCACGGTACCTGTAACCAGTGTTTCATGTTTTGCACAGAGGTTCCAGCAGGGCAAAATGAAGTGTAGACATGAACACGCGTCTAAAGGATAAAAAAAAAAAAAAACTACAATGTTTTACACAAGATTCATTACAGAATAGAATTTAGAGGTTCTGTGACCAAAAACTATTGAATGCCTACCACAGGACACCTGGTACCCGCCCCCCCCCCCCCATTCCCCCCGATCATCTGATCAGGACAGCCACAGTGCCAGCAATAAACAACATACTGGAGCCAGAAGCCTTGGCTGTGCAGTGTTGGCACTACGTTACTGTAGAGCAGCTCCCATTCATTTAAATGGAATCTGCTCTACAGTAACCCAGCAACACCTTCACAAACAACTTGGAAATGAGACATCTGATTCCTATACAGTGGGGGAAAAAGGATTTAGTCTGTCACCAATAGTGCAAGTTCTCCCACTTAAAAAAATGAGAGGCGTCTATAATTTACATCATAGGTAGACCTCAACTATCAGAGACAAAATTAGAAAACAAATCCCGAAAATCACATTGTCTGATTTTGTAAGAATTTATTTGCAAATTATGGAGGAAAATAAGTATTTGGTCACCTACAAACAATCAAGATTTCTGGCTCTCACAGACCTGTAACTTCTTCTTTAAGAGTCTCCTCTTTCCTCCACTCATTACCTGTAGTAATGGCACCTGTTTAAACTTGTTATCAGTATAAAAAGACACCTGTGCACACCCTCAAACAGTCAGACTCCAAACTCCACTATGGTGAAGACCAAAGAGCTGTCAAAGGACACCAGAAACAAAATTGTAGCCCTGCACCAGGCTGGGAAGACTGAATCTGCAATAGGCAACCAGCTTGGAGTGAAGAAATCAACTGTGGGAGCAATAATTAGAAAATGGAAGACATACAAGACCACTGATAATCTCCCTCGATCTGGGGCTCCACGCAAAATCTCACCCCGTGGGGTCAAAATGATCACAGCAACGGTGAGCAAAAATCCCAGAACCATGCAGGGGGAACTAGTGAATGAACTGCAGAGAGCTGGGACCAATGTAACAAAGCCTACCATCAGTAACACACTACGCCGCCAGATCCTGCAGTGCCAGACGTATCCCACTGCTTAAGCCAGTACATGTCCGGGCCCGTCTGAAGTTTGCTAGAGAGCATTTGGATGATCTAGAAGAGTATTGGGAGAATGTCCTATGGTCTGATGAAACCAAAGTGGAACTGTTTGGTAGAAACACAACTTGTCGTGTTTGGAGGAAAAAGAATACTGAGTTGCATCCATCAAACACCATACCTGCTGTAAAGCATGGGGGTGGAAACATCATGCTTTGGGGCTGTTTCTCTGCAAAGGGGCCAGGACGACTGATCCGGGTATGTGAAAGAATGAATGGGGCCATGTATCTTGAGATTTTGAGTGCAAACCTCCTTCCATCAGCAAGGGCATTGAAGATGAAACGTGGCTGGGTCTTTCAACATGACAATGATCCAAAGCACACCACCAGGGCAACGAAGGAGTGACTTCGTAAGAAGCATTTCAAGGTCCTGGAGTGGCCTAGCCAGTCTCCAGATCTCAACCCTATAGAAAACCTTTGGAGGGAGTTGAAAGTCCGTGTTGCGAAGCGACAGCCTCAAAACATCACTGCTCTTGAGGAGATCTGCATGGAGGAATGGGCCAACATACCAACAACAGTGTGTGCCAACCTTTTGAAAACTTACAGAAAACGTTTGACCTCTGTCATTGCCAACAAAGGATATATAACAAAGTATTGAGATGAAATTTTGTTACTGACCAAATACTTATTTTCCACCATAATTTGCAAATAAATTCTTACAAAATCAGACAATGTGATTTTCTGGATTTGTTTTCTCATTTTGTCTCCCATAGTTGAGGTCTACATATGGTGTCAATTACAGGCCTCTCTCATCTTTTTAAGTGGTGGAACTTGCACTATTGGTGACTGACTAAATACTTTTTTTCCCCACTGTACATTGTTTGTTAAAAATGCCATGGGGGTGTCTGTTGTCAGCACCCTACCGGTCAATTGTTGGTAGCCTATTCTGTGGATGGGCCATAATAGGTTTTGGCCAGAAAAACACTTTTAAATGTAAGTTTTTTTGTGATTCATTTGTATAGCTAGAATCATTAACCCTGTGTGTAAATAGGCACTGTAAATGAAATAGAATTTGCATGAGTTTTCAGCATCCTCTACATAAATTTTTTTATATTGTTTATATGAAGACTGATATAATATCTTTATCCAGTGCATCTTGTTATGGCAGATTACATAAATATTTGCTTTATACGGATTGATAAATTTTTTTAGCAATGGACAGAAGTTTTCATTCCGCCTTTAGTTTACATGTTGAACATACCATGTTTAGGTTCCGTTTATTAAATCCACACAGGAGGAAGAAGATGTTGCCGCATAATTCATCCAATGGATAGAAATTGCAAAAATGTCTGGCGAAGAACCTAGTAAGTCTTGTTTGTGGCATAAAGATTTTATCACCGAACAGTGGCTAAAAAAGGAAGCAAGATGAAAGACCTTCATATATGATATCTATCCACCACCCCTACATACACACCAAATGTGGGATGTAAGGCTGGGTGCACACGTTGCAGCCACAGGGTGGTAGTATGCTGTGCAGGCGAGGACAACACAATACCAATGTGTGGCTCTAATGTCTAATCCCAGCACCCCTCCATGTACCGATTATTGTAATGTTTTTTTTTTAATTGTGTAAGGGCCCATTATGCAGCTTCTGGGGGGCCATGACACAGGCCAAAAACTGTGCCATGTAGTGTGTTGGTTTAGCCTGCAAGTTACTGATGATTTACTAACAGTTGGTTCAGTTTGTGGCTGCATTGTAATCACCTGTCGCCATGCTCATGTGCTATGCCATGGTTATCCCCAATGTGCAGTCAGTGTTGGTAAGATGGCGGCCCCCATAATTTGGCTCAGTAAAAATTAAGCTAGGCGATAAGATCTACTTCTGTTGGGCAAAGAATCATGTCTTGCCTTGAAGTTCCCTGATGTTCTAAAAACAGCAGGAAACTGCATACTATGTGGCTGAGAACAATGTGTTTTTATAATACTACTTGTCACATACAGCACCAACAAATATAGCTGCTTCCCTTCATGAAGCAAGTGTAATAAGATGGCATTCCTTCAGTTACTAGTCACTGACCTGGAAATGTAAGATATTGAGAATTTTTATGTCCAGCTCTTTGTGTGTCAATTGCAATTCTATTATTTTACACTTTGGTTATTCATTTCTAAATATTTTGGCCTAAAGGGATCCATATTAGGGACGAGCAAACCGGCCGAGGTTCGAGTTCGTATGATTCCCACCTTGCTCAGGTTCGCTCATCCCTAATCCATATGTACAACCTGTGCATCTGAAGCAAGGGAGCATTAAGTCTCACCTTAAGGCTGGGTTCACACTACGTATATTTCAGTCAGTACTATGGTCCTCATATTGAAACCAAAACCAGGAGTGGATAAAAAAAACACCTAAAGGATCTGTTCACACAATGTTGTAATTGAGTGGATGGCCGCCATATAATGGCAAATATTTGCTGTTATTTTAAAACAACGGCTGTTGTATTGAAATAATGGCAGTTATTTACTGTTATATGGCGGCCATCCACTCAATTACAACATTGTGTGAACAGAGCCTTTCTGTGTTTTTAATCCACTCCTGGTTTTGGTTGCAATACTGACTGAAATATACTGACTGAAATATACGTAGTGTGAACGCAGCCTAAAAGAAAAACACGGCATGTAATGGCCTACACTAATTAGTTTTTAATGCCTTGCATTTCATGGTTTGGCATATCAAAGTATTTTATATAGCACCTTTGAGTAATAGAAGTGCCCCACATACTGCTCTAGTATTGCCTGTATCCAACCCTGTACCTTAATCAAAACAGGCGGTAGGTATCTGCAAGCTGCAATTGGACCAAGAGGATGTTGAACAGTAGCCACAGGAGCAAGGGCAAAAAACATTTTAATTTTTTTTGCCAGTTGAGGAATGGTGGAAAACGCAATAAATCCTGTAACGGAAAAATAAGAAGGAAAATATATGAATCAATTTACCAAAATAACAAAAACATTTTTTTTTTCAAAAACCTGCACAAAAACATGTAGGAAACAGCTTCTGACATGGACAGAGGTGAAAGGATTGGAGGAGGACAGAGGATTGGAAAGACTACATGACTTCCTGTAGGGCATACAGCAGCTGATAAGTACTGGAAGGCTTATATTTTTAAACAGTAGTAACTTACAACGTATAACTTTCTGGCACCATTATTCCCTGGAATATCCCTTTAAGGTCGGTGGAGTAAAAATTTTGTGGGTGCACCTTTTGACAACTATTTAAAAACTACCTGACCCTTTCATTTCGGCCACATGTAGGAGAGGTGGCTGAGCGTGCATGGGGTCCTTTCTACTGACATGTACGTTATAATTCATACTTACCTATAGTAGTGCCTTGTGAATGACCAATGTAATATAATTGCTTCTGGCCTGTTGTTTGTAAAATAAAATCGATAACTGCTGGAAGATCTTTCTTTGCCATTTCATCATAACTAGAAGTAAAAGGGTTACAGGGTTAAAGGGGCTGTCCCGATATCTTTTTTATGTTTTAATAGTGGCCACTGGCCAGGCTGGGCTGAACAAGTTAAAAATCTGCACTGCAATTACCATTTTCTAGTGACGCCTTGACACAAGGAATTGCCCGCTGGCCACAGCGTTTACCTGCATGACAGAGAAGGCACTAACTTGTGTCGAGAAGAGACCAGGAAGTAAAGGCAGTATACAATATGACGTCTTATTCACAATCAGTAGATATCACTTTTACTTTAATCCGGTAAAGGCCCTATTCCACGGAACGACTATCGGCTGTATTCGGACGATATCCCCCGTTACGGACGATAATTGTCCCGTGGAATTGACAGCAATGATCAGACAACATTGTTCATGTCGGCTGATCGTTGCGTCGTTTGTCTTTCAAACATGTTGAGGGTACGTTCACACTTACCGGACCCGCAGCTGATTCTCTGCTGCGGATCCGCAGCAGATCCGCAGCGGATTTCACTTAAATAACTGAACACAGCATCAAATCTGCACCATCAAATCTGCTGTGTATCTGCTGCAGATCTGCTGCGGATCCTGTAGGTGTGAACGCACCCTGAAAGACAAATGACTGATACAGCAACAATCTGCTGCTGTTGCTCCGTAGAATAGAAGCGTCAGCATCAGATGCTGCTGTATCCTATGCTGCGCTTGTTTTCTCTTGTCAGTCGGCCCGTGGAATAGGGCCTCAAGATATAAGCAACCCAACAGCTTAGACCTGTTTAACCCCTTCATGACCGACAGTAGCGAAATTTGATGGGGGCAGGGGCCCACTGTGATCTCCAGAGATTTTTCGCTGAATTGGGTCCCCCGGCATCCGGCAAGTGCTCTTGGGAAGGCACTCAGCTGCTGGATGCTGAGCCTGGCCATGTAATCACTCCTGTTGCCGAAGGCAGAGCAATTCCGCCTCCAGCCACAAGAAGCCGCTCCCTTCCCCCTGCACTTGACGTCACACACACAGAGCAGGGACTCTCTGAGTGAGCTGACTCCTGAGGCTGACTGTGACAGTACTGCGTTGCAGGTAATTATGGCGTCCTTTCTTTTTCTGGGGGGAAAGGAGGTGTGGGGTGTGATGTGCTGGTCTGGCCAAATGAAGGGGACCTAATTTGGAGTTACAGGCTACTGGGGGGATGCAGCTTGGGGTGTGTATACCTGCTGTATTGTGGAAAAAATGGCAGGCTGGTGGTAAGAAGAGGGTCTGCCATGTGTCCACTTGGTAACTGCCGCTTCTGCCATGAGATAGAATGAGCTTTCCGCCTCAGGCAGCAGACTCTGCCTCACTAGGGGACGGCTGCACAGCACAATCCCTTACTTTCACTTTCACTCATGAAGGGGGAGGAAAGCCCAGCACCACAGCAGAGCCGACACACATTAGAGCTGACTGGAAGGTGTGTGCCCTGTCCCCTCCACTACTAAACCCCTCATATCTACCTATACTATTACTACACCCCTCATCCACTATACCTCCACTACTACACCCCTTATCCACTATACCTCACTACTACACCCCTTATCCACTACACCTCCACTACTACACCCCTCATCCACTATACCTCACTACTACACCCCTCATCCACTATGCCTCACTACTACACCCCTCATCCACTATACCTCACTACTACACCCCTCATCCACTATACCTTACTACTACACCCCTCATCCACTATACCTCCACTACTACACCCCTCATCCACTATACCTCACTACTACACCCCTTATCCACTACACCTCCACTACTACACCCCTCATCCACTATACCTCACTACTACACCCCTCATCCACTATACCTCACTACTACACCCCTCATCCACTATACCTCACTACTACACCCCTCATCCACTATACCTCACTACTACACCCCTCATCCACTATACCTTACTACTACACCCCTCATCCACTATACCTCCACTAATACACCCCTCATCCACTATACCTCACTACTACACCCCTTATCCACTATACCTCACTACTACACCCCTTATCCACTATACCTCACTACTACACCCCTTATCCACTATACCTCCACTACTGCACCCCTTATCCACTATACCTCCACTACTGCACCCCTTATCCACTATACCTCCACTACTACACCCCTTATCCACTATACCTCCACTACTACACCCCTTATCCACTATACCTCACTACTACACCCCTTATCCACTATACCTCACTACTACACCCCTTATCCACTATACCTCACTACTACACCCCTTATCCACTATACCTCCACTGCATAACCCCTTTAAATTTTACATGGCCGTATATGTGAAAAGTAGAAAGCCTTTTACACTGCTCTCAGTCCCTGTTCTCTATGAGTAATGTAGTTGAATATTTCCTTTATTATTTGAAAAGGAGTGTCTTCTGCTGAGGTTCCCTATGGGTAACTTAATCGGTTGGGGGGCCCACTCAGACTTGCTCGCCCCCCCTAGACTGAACCCCTAGCTACGCCCCTGATGACCGAAGATGTTCGGGTCAAAGTGAAGCAATGTTTCTCCCCACATTCTAAGAGCCATAGCGTTTTTATTTTTCTACCTACAGGGTTGGTTGGGGCGTCATGAGCTCTAGTTTTTACTGGTATCATATTGGGGTTAAAAAAAATGTTTTTTATTATAATTTTTTCTAGTATATAATAAAAAAAAAATCAGCATTGCTAGTTTTTGTTTGTTTTCTTTGCTTTTCATTTACGCTGTGCACAGATCGAAGAGCCGACAGGACGGAGGTAAGTAGCTTACCTGCCGGTACAAGTGATCAGAACCCGATCAGTCAGTGACAGGTGCTCATCCTGTCACTGACTACCTTAAACGTCGCGGTCGCTATTTAAGGGGGTTAATGACAGGCAGCTGTGTGACTGTGGCTGTCATTAGCTCTGGCCATACTGATGTGTGCAAGATATACATTCCTACTTCCCAGGTGCAATGGAAATATATACAGATTGTGGAGGTTAAGGGGTTAATCATCGTCCCAGTTTCCACACTGATCTGCTCTCTGGTGGCCAGAAATCAGAAGGATTCTGAGATAAGCTTAGGACCTGGCTCGAGAAGAAAAATATGTAACTGAAGTATTTATAAAGCTACTTAGGAATTTATGTAGATGTTAACTGGATTGTGAAAATGGTTGAAATGCTGAGTTTCCCTGAGGCTTCTTGTTTTCTAATAGTCTGCCCTCCATTCTACTAGTTCTGGGGCTGCTATAGATAAATTATCTGGTTCTTATTGCGTCCTACTGTGGATGTAAAGCGGCGTGATTAAAAGGAGGATGCTTGGTGGAAGAGATATCAAGAAGTGCCTCATGTAAATTTAAATCCATTATTTGCTGAAATACATTAAAAAGTCACGAGTGGGTACAAGGCCATGGGTGGGTACATGTGTTTTCAGCATTAGAGCCTGTTAGTCATGGTTCTTAAAGTGTACCCGTCATCATAAAATATTTTGACATGTCTTCACGATATAATGATTTTTTTTTTTAAATTAGGTTCTTAGCAAACCATTTGATCAAACAGAGTGTACCATCTTATCACCTTAAAGGGGTTGTCCAGCGAAAATCTTTTTCTTTCAAATCAACTGGTGTCAGAAAGTTATATAGATTTATAATTTACTTCTATTAAAAAATCTCAAGTCTTCCCATACTTATTAGCTGCTGTATGTCCTGCAGGAAGTGGTGTTTTATTTTCAGTCTGACACAGCGCTCTCTGCTGACATCTCTGGCCCAGACAGTAACTGTTCAGAGCAGGAGAGGTTTTCTATGGGGATTCCCATAGAAAGCCTCTCCTTCTCTATAGATTTCTTGTCTCAGCCAGAGATGTCAGCAGAGAGCACTGTGTCAGACTGAAAATAAAACAACACTTCCTGCAGGACACACAGCAGCTAATAAGTATGGGAAGACTTGAGATTTTTAATAGAAGTAAATTACAAATCTATATAACTTTTGACACCAGTTTATTTGAAAGAAAAAGATTTTTGCTGGACAACTCCTTTAATATGTCTTTATAAAGTGGCTTTCTGCAGCACACTTGCTTGAAATAATCTGTTGCAGGGCATACAGTAGATCTAAAACTTTACACGTAATGTAATGTTTATTTTTGTACGTTTTTATTTGCAAACAGGGAATCTTATATCTATATAATATATACATTTAACAGTGCTGAGTTTGTAACAACATATCAAGTTATATAAAATGCAATTACCATAGATACATAAAGGAAACTTCCTGTGCTTAAAAAGATTCCTCAATATTCCTTGAGGCCACATACAATAGAAGAAAATATGTACTTACCTAACGCTAGCTCTTATTTAGCTCCTTTCAATCCCCATTGCTCCTGTCATCTTTCTGCTTCCAAGAGGAGAGCTCACAGCAGAACCTGCCTGCTCAGCCAATCACTGTCCAAGACAGTACAAGGCTGTGGCCAATAACAGGCTGAGCAGGCAGATTTAGGTGTATCAGGGGACTTGAGGAAACCCAATAGGAGCTGCGGGGGACCAGCAGAGGACCAGGGGTAGGTGAGTATTGTCCTATTTTTCTTTTTTTTATAAAGTCTATTGAGTAAAAGCAATGTTGTTGTTGTTTTTTTTAAAGAAACACCGTAACACCCCTTTAATATGCATGTGTTGTTTGAATGTGATGCATTGGATGATATTATATATATATGAAGCAAAATATGCGAACCTAAAAGCCCAGTATTCACTGCCTCTAGGAGACAGAGTCTTGTGCTTCTGAGACCATGTGTTACCCCGACTGTTGCCCATCCACACATCGTAGTCTGCATCGGCCAGGATGAAGCCCAGGCTATTGTATTCAAAGTTAGTTATCCAGTTGCTGGCATCGGCAAGCAGGCCATGCTGTAGGAATACCACCGGTTTAGGCTCTAGAGTATTAAAGGTAGAAAATTCAATTTGTTAAAAAATCTAATCAAATTGTAAAAATATACAGCAGGTACTACAGTATATATTATATTTTTCTTACCTAAAAACAGCTGAAACAAGAAGCAGGAAAGAATGAATGAATATATGATTAGGATTACAAAAAAAAGCAGGTGCTAGTAAAAACATTTTAGCATTGCTTACTTTTCTACATCTCCCTGCTTTGTAGCTCTTCTTTAAGGGTTAACAATAATCGTGACTACAGTGGCAACTACACTATGTGATAATCCTTCACCTACAATATCTAACATAGATATAAGGCTATGTTCCCACAATGTACTTAAAGGGAACCATTCACCCCGTGGCCCCCGGCAGAAACTGACATACAGTGACATAAAGGTCAATGTACTTACCACATCACTCCCGGTCCCATCCCGGATCCCGTTGTTGACACGGAGAAATCACTGATTCTTCTTCTCGCGCCCATTATGGTAATGAGAGCCGCCGGGTCCGAAGTCCAGCCTTCTCCCCGCCTCCGACACTTGATTGTCGCCGGGTCCTCTTCCTCCTTGTCTTCTTTCTTCTCGCCGGATCCCGCACAGGCGCCGTGACAGTCGTTTTCGGCGCATGCGCAGTTCACAATTGTAGCCGCTCCGCCGCTTCACTGTTAACTGCGCGTGTGCCGATTGTCTTGAACACGTATCCTGTTTACCGTGCAGGCGCAGAAGAGGTGATGAGAACATCGCAACGGTGCCTGTGCGGGAATTTGTCAGAAGACTGAAGATGTTAATCAAGTTCCAGGAGGCGTGGATGGGCGGCGACGAGAAGAGGACCTCATGAATAAGTTGGACTCGTCCGTCGTTTCCTATGGACGTTGGACTCATTTCAGCTCATTACCATAATGGGCGGGAGAAGAAGAATCGGCGATTTCTCTGTGTCAACAACGGGATGCGGGACGGGACCGGGAGCGATGTGGTAAGTATATTTACCTTTATGTCACTGTATGTCAGTTTCTGCCGGGGGCCACGGGGTGAATGGTTCCCTTTAAGATCACAAAGAACATGAACATTATTTACGGCCACTGTTTACCAACAACAGACGTTCTTTTCTATCTTTAGTAATTTGTGGGGACATAACCTAAGTGAGTTACTCACTATTTTCACTTCACCACCACAAACGTGAATGTCACCAATGTGAAAAATAACTTCACCTTGGCCAAAATGATGAAACGTTATCAGTGTTTTAAGTGCATGTTCCTTTTTACTGCCATCAAGCAGTGTAGTTTGGACCAGGCCCACTGTAAATTGCTCTTTCTACTGTATGGAATAAAGTTGCCTATATCATCAGCCATTTCGGACTATCAAAGATGTCTTTTGATCAGACACCGACCTGATTACAAGTATGTAAAAGCATTTCCCTGTTCTCTCCTCTTTTTTGAGTCAGTGTTGTGAAATTAGAAAATATGTTTTTATAGTGCACCCTGAAAAAGCTAACAATACATTTGAAACAAGAAATTAAGAGCCCGTGGAGCCTCATTAAAAAATCTCAAAACACAGGACCAGCCAGATATCCCTCCGGGAAGGACCCAGCCAAGGGGGGGCTCCTGTAGGGAAACCACCAAAACCACCATATTAAGTGGCCATAAAAGTCAATGTAATGACAAGGGCAAAACCAAGGCTAGGTAACCATCCACATACAGCTGTTTCGAAGTGTTGCCCCTTATCAGTGTGGAGCAGGATTCTGGCTAGGTGGGTGCAATGCCTAGTAGAGCCATATGGAAACGGATCACTCAGGGAGACCAGGCAAAGATAACACTGCCGGCTGCTAGTGAAAGCGCTCAATGCAGTGAAATCCTAGGTGCATTGCTGCCTAGTCCTGTGTTTTGAGACACTTAAATGAGGCTCCATAGGCTCCTTTTGCATATTCATATATCCCAGGTAGAGACGCACCAATGATTTCACTGTATTGAGACAACAGTGTTATCTTTGGCTGGTATCCCTGAGATGAGTGACATTTTTTCCATAACAAATTAAGTATGTTGTAGATAACTTCTTGTTCTAGAAAGAACTCATATGTGCCATAATGCATTTCTTTCTGACAATTTAACTTTAAGTGCTCAGTAAGCAGAGAAGTGCCATTGATCTTATCAAGAGTTCTCAAGAGAGTAACTCAAGTGAATGAAAAAATGTTCAGGGGAAAGAATATTAAATCAATATTTTCAAATGGAAGAGGTGCTAGAGATGGGGAACTGTGTCAATATGACCCTTTAATGCAGTGTTTCTCAACTCCAGTCCTCAAGACCCCCCAACAGGTCATGTTTTGCGGATATCCCACACAACGAACAGCTGTGGCAGTTACTGGTGCACTGACTATTATTATATCACCTGTGTAATCCTCAAAACATGACCAGTTGGTGGGTCCTGAGGACTGGAGTTGAGAAACACTGCTTTCAGAGTATTTCTACAGTAGATTACAGGTCTGGTATTCCTGTCTGCTTTTGTACATACAATACATATGAATTATGCAGCAAAAGTTAACATTTTACTTTCAATATCAGATTTGGTTGACAACAATAGGCCATCAGTGTTTGTAGGTGAGGAGGGGGGGGGGATCCCTACCGATCAGCACAATGAAGGATGTAATTGTGGCAACTGATCAATAAAACACATCATGGCTTAAAGTGACAGAATATGAATGATTTAATAACCAGCTCTGTCAGCTCTCTGTAATACTGTTCATCTTTGTCTGCAGGAACAATCTTTAATATTCTCCATAGAGTAGTTACCATTATGTAAATGGAAAAAATGCAAGGGAAACCAGCAAAATATACCTAGAGAATGATGCTTAGTGCCATGTGGTATTCTGTTGACACTGAGTATGTAGCCATCATCTGTGACCACCTTGTATTCCTCACTGGGATACCCTCGATAGGTGATTAGCTCTGCCTATAACAATAATATTAGATAAGGCTGTATTATTATAGGTTTTTGTTACATTAACCCTTCAGAGTGGTGACAATGTGGTTATATGTCTTTCACTGCAATGATTGAGCCTCTGAGAGTCCCCTCCATGATACCAGTAGTACACACAGTTATGCTATTTTATGACATGCTGGTGAAAATGCACTAAACAGGCTGGCATTGTGCTGGGAAATAACTTCCAGAACACTATTATAGATGTTATGTAGAAGGAGAAAGGGTTACTGATACAACAGTTTTGCAAGATGATATAGGAGCAAAGGCAGGAGGTGATTAGATACATGAAGCAACACTTAGTAAGGAATAGGTTACAGTAAGCAATGAGCTACTGTTGCTGCTGAGATGAAAGGGAAGCCATAATTTACCTTTAAAGGTCAATGCAGGTACCAGTAGTGGAATATAACAGGGGCGTTTCGGGCGGCAGCCCGGGGCCCTGAGCTCCTGGGGGGCCCATGACCATCCAAAAATACTTTCAGTGGTGTACTGTCTCCTGGCTACACTTCCGCCATGATTTGCAAAAAATCACTGTTTTTTAATGGCAATTTTGCACAAATCAGGACATCATGACATTATCTATACTGTACTATGAACGCCAGGCTAGTGCTGCCATAGTTACAGTGGGGTGGGGGGGCCCAGGCTTGGTGAACAGCCCGGTGCCTATAGTAAAGTTAATCCGCCCCTGGCAGGTACCTCTGCAGACTAGACACAGCTTGCTGTTACACACTTTTGCCCTCTTTACAGCATAGAGCAGTAGCTATGCCCCACCCCCACTTCCTGTGTTTTGTTTTGCTTTGTATGTTTCCAGACAGAATTCCCCTGACAACAGGTAGAAGACGGAATATTTCAGGGAAGGGAGACTGCTAGTAGCCAAAACTGTAGAGCAGGGGTGGGGAACCTCCGGCCCGCGGGCCGCATCCGGCCCCTGAGACCTCCCGATGCGGCCCGCAGCTCCCCTGTGATGCGCGCCGCTCTGTAGGAGGAAGGAGCCGGCATACACAGCATCCTCCGGTGTCTGTGACAGCTGCCGGATACAGGAGGATGCTGTCTATGCCGGCTTCTTCCCCACTAGAGCGGCGCGTGTCTTCAGTCTCCTGCGGGCCGCGCGATGACGTCATTTCATCGCGCGCCGCCTGCAGGAGAAGACCGGCACAGAGGACCTGGGAGAGAAGAGGACATGGGCAGCGTGGGAGCGGAGGTAAGGTGAGAGGGATGTTTATTTTTTTTTTATTTGGGGGTTAACTAGGCCACCAGGGACAAGACTGATGGGGGTGATAACTAGGCTGCCAGAGACATGCCTGATGGGGGTGATAACTAGGCTGCCAGAGACATGCCTGATGGGGGTGATAACTAGGCCACCAGGGACATGCCTGATGGGGGCGATAACTAGGCTACCAGAGACATGCCTGATGGGGGTGATAACTAGGCTGCCAGAGACATGCCTGATGGGGGTGATAACTAGGCTACCAGAGACATGCCTGATGGGGGTGATAACTAGGCCACCAGGGACATGCCTGATGGGGGTGATAACTAGGCTACCAGAGACATGCCTGATGGGGGTGATAACTAGGCTGCCAGAGACATGCCTGATGGGGGTGATAACTAGGCTACCAGAGACATGCCTGATGGGGGTGATAACTAGGCTACCAGAGACATGCCTGATGGGGGTGATAACTAGGCTACCAGAGACATGCCTGATGGGGGTGATAACTAGGCTACCAGAGACATGCCTGATGGGGGTGATAACTAGGCTACCAGGGACAAGACTGATGGGGGTGATAACTAGGCTACCAGGGACATGCCTGATGGGGGTGATAACTAGGCTACCAGAGACATGCCTGATGGGGGTGATAACTAGGCTACCAGAGACATGCCTGATGGGGGTGATAACTAGGCTACCAGGGACAAGACTGATGGGGGTGATAACTAGGCTACAAGGGACATGCCTGATGGGGGTTAACTAGGCTACCAGAGGCATCACTGGGGGGGTTAACTAGGCTACCAGGGACATGACTTGGGGGTTAACTAGACTACAAGGGGCATCACTGGGGGTTAACTACAATAGCAGGGGCACTGGGGGAACAATACTTTGCCTTGCCCCAGGTGCTGCAAACCCACGCTACTAACTGCCGCGCACAGTATGCGGCCCTCGAATGATTTTATTAATGCTTGACCTGCCCTCGACATGGAAAAGGTTCTCCACCCCTGCTGTAGAGCTTTAAGGGAGGGGAGAGCTAGGAATACTGTCCCTTTTATCAGGTGTGCTATATATATTACATGTCCATTCTATGTAAATCATATTGTACACTGTTGTTCTGTTG
The DNA here is from genome assembly GCF_027789765.1 of Dendropsophus ebraccatus. Taxonomy (NCBI): domain Eukaryota; kingdom Metazoa; phylum Chordata; class Amphibia; order Anura; family Hylidae; genus Dendropsophus; species Dendropsophus ebraccatus. The sequence continues at coordinate 51,269,641 of NC_091461.1, read as the reverse complement.
TACTTTACTAATAAAGCAGAAGGAAAAGAAAATGCTCTATGATCTGTAATACATGAATAATGGTAAAAAAAAATAAAAAAGTTCTTCAGCAGGACACCGGTAACAGTAATGAATGAAACCTTAGTAACCTTTATTTACATCAATACAAATAAGGAAGTAAAACTTACCACAGTCATATATGCTTCAGGGTCCGGAGGATAGGGAACACATTTATTTCTGTTATAACCGACCAGCACCTGACTGGCACATCCATATATCATAATAGTCATTGCAAACCAACTCGGCATTTTTGGGCTATTCGGAAGAAAAAGCACAGGTATGTCAATGACACTTGAGTGTCCTTCATAAAATCTTACACAAGTGCATGGTGAAAGAAATACACTACAACTCACAGGATTCTCTCTGTTAATAATTCTGTAGTCTCTTCCCCAGTGCACCAAAATCCAGAAATTAACTCTTTTATGTATCTTACAGTGAATTGCACCACTTTAGGCTGGGTTCACACTACGTTTTTGCAATACGTTTTTTTCATCTGTTTTTGCAGGAAAAAAAAACAATGAAAGAACAGATGCATTTGTGTGCATCTTTTTGATCAATTTTTTTCATTGACTACCATTATAAAAAGTGGATCAAAACGCATAAGTTTCTATAACGTACACAGAAAAGTAATCGAACACTTTTTTGTTTACGTAAAAAAAAAAATAGATGCGTTTTGAACTTTTTTTTTAATAACGGAAGTCAATGGAAAAACGGTTCCATTGGATGAAAAAAAATTGGTGTGAACCAAGCCTTATTCAGAGATGCATTACAATTCTACCAATACATGCAACAAATTATTAACCCCTTAGCGACCCATGATGTATCTGATACGTCATGGTGCCGCGGGGGGTGTTCAGAGCGGGGTCCCAACGGGCCGGGCAGTGCATCTATTAGCCGGTTCCCGTTGACGCGCTGGCTAATTAAGCCTCTAAGTGCAGCTGTCAAACCAGAGGCTTTAAACCGTGCATCCCTGGTGTCTAGTGGGACGGATCTCCCCCCCGCGATGCGATCGCGCGGGGGGGAGATCCATTCTTCTGCCCGTGCCGGGCCTCAGCGTCGGAATGACGCTGATCCCGGCTCGGCAATAGATTGCTATGGCCTGCAGCAGGCCATAGCAATCTATCACCGATCTGACCGATCTTTGCTGTGTATATACACAGCATTGATCTCTATGAGAGATCAGTGCTGTGTATATACAAGTCCCCAAGGGGGGCTTCTAGTTACAGTAAAAAAAAAAGTAAAAATGTTTTTTTATTAATAAAAAATCCCCTCCCCCATTAAAAGTCCAAATCACCCCCCTTTTCCCATTTTATAAACATAAATAAATAAATAAACAAATAAATAAACATATTTAGTACCGCAGCGTAATCGCCCGAACTATTAATTAATCACATTCCTGATCTCGCACGGTAAATGGCGTAAGCGCAAAAAAATTCCAAAGTGCAAAATTGTGCATTTTTGGTCGCATCAAATCCAGAAAAAAATTAATAAAAAGTGATCAAAAAGTTGCATATGCGCAATCAAGGTACCGATAGAAAGAACGCATCATAGCGCAAAAAATGACACCTCACACAGCCCCATAGACCAAAGGATAAAAGCGCTATAAGCCTGGGAATGGAGCGATTTTAAGGAACATATATTTGTTAACAATGGTTTGAATTTTTTACAGGCCATCAGATACAAGAAAAGTTATACATGTTACATATCATTGTAATCATAATGACTTGAGGAACATGCATAACAAGTCAGTTTTACCATAGGGCGAACGACGTAAATGCAAAACTCCCCGAAATCAAAACAATTTTTTTATTTTTCAATTTGACAGCGCAAATGATTTGTTTCCGGTTTCGCAGCATATGTTATGGGAAAATAATGCCCGTCATTGCAAAGTACAATTGGTTTCGCAAAAAATAAGCGCTCATGTGGGTCTCTAGGTGAAAAATGCAAGCGCTATGGCCTTTTAAACATAAAGTGGAAAAAGCAAAAGTGCAAAAACGAAAATTGGCTTTCACTTTAAGGGGTTAAATTCAGAGGGAAAAGCACAGCCATTAATAAAACAACCAAAATTAGGCGTACATTATTGAAAAAAATGCCCCCATAAAGTTAAAGGGGTATGTCACTCAAACATAACTTTTGATATGTTGCTGCCCATAGTGAGAGTAACAATTTCTTCCATACTTGTTATTACCTATTCAGTCTCCTTACTCCAGTTCTCAGCTGCTGCTTTCTGCTGAAGACACAAAAATCTGTGAGCTTTTCTTTCTGTCTCCCCCCTCCCTTCTGAAACAAATAATGTAAAAAAGTCCCTGACTGGCTTTATCTGCAACTTTGTAGCTTGTAATTGTAATGCTGGGAGGGTTAATCTAAGGTCAAGTTGCTGATGAACTCATTTTTAACACCCCACCATATTGTTTTGAGAAAGTAAACATGGAGTCAGAGAAGCCTGGTTGAAGCATACCCCTCCTCTCCCCTCTGCTTTTAGGGATCAGATGAAGACCATTATAGGGGTATGCCAGCAAAAAAAAAAAAAAATTCTATCAAATAAACTGGTTTTAGAAAGTTATATAGATTTGTAATTTACTTCTATTTAAGAATCTCAAGTTTTCCCATACTTATCAGCTGCTGTATGTCCTAAAGGAAGTGGTGTATTCTTTCCAGTCTGACACAGTGCTCTCTGCTGCCACCTCTGTTCATGTCAGGAACTGTCCACAGAAGGAAAGGTTTTCAAAGGGCATTTGCTGCTGCTCTGGACAGTTTCTGGCATGGACAGAGGTGGCAGCAGAGAGCACTGTGTCAGACTGGAAAGAATACACCACTTCCTGTAGGACATGCAGCAGCTGATAAGTACTGGAAGACTGGAGATTTAGAAATAGAAGTAAATTACAAATGTGTATAACTTCCTGAAGCCAGTTGATTTGAAAGAAAAAAAAAAATCGCTGAAGTACCCCTTTAATGTTCATTGGAAGGTTGGGAGAGATAACTTTTGGCCAAACAAACGCTACTATTTGAACATGTACCTGTAACATTTGAACATGTAAAAAAGCAGAACTATGACATCTCACAAGCAGCATAACAATAGAAAGTGTTTAGTTATGTATGATGCAGCTTGCCCTTCTGACTACTTCTATATACCACAAGAAGACAAATATACTATTCAACGATATAACCTTGTTTACAGGTGCACAACACACGTATGGAAATTGGCTTGGTGTACTGTACAACAAATACAATACAATCTACATCTACAGCTCTTGACCTTAATAAAAATACGCTGCTATATACCTCTCCTCTGGATATTAGACAGCCAGGCTGGAGCTCAATGGTGGTAAACAGAAGTCCTTTCGATGTGCAGCTCATGGGTGTTGGCTCCTCCTGGTGTCCTCCTTGTGTGCTTTTAGGTCTCCAACCCTGGCTATTATATGTTATAGATTCCAGTATATTATAGCCCGTACATTTTCGATTGGTCATCTATGTCTGATTTCTTACATTTTTCAGGTTATTCCTTGCTCTGATGAATAGAAGTGATTGGAGTGTTGTGTCGCTACAGAATTCAAGTTCTTCCTGGAACACCTAATCATTTTATTGGCAAATGGACTGGCTTTATAGCACTTTAAGTTAATACATAACAACTATACTGCTCTCTTAATGTGCTTGAACTTTAGCCAGATGGACCCAATCCAAAAAAACCTGTAGAGTATTATTAGTAGAGTATTCTCAGTGATGCTTGAAAGATTGTGAATTCTTAACACTAAAAGAAATTTCCCAACAATTTAGCAAATTATGTGGGATTTTGTATTTACACTATGAAAGTTACGGTGCAGGTGACATGTTATCTGTATTCTGTGGGTCAGTGTGATTACAGCTTAGGGCCCTATTCCACCGGACGATTATCGTTCGCATAATCGTTAACGATCTCAAACGACCGCTATTGCGAAAGACCTGAAAACGTTCACTCATTTCCATGGAACGATAATCGTTACTTATGATCGTATTTGCAATCGTTTATTCTTCGCTATTTCTTCGGTATTGCGAACGACCGAACGATGTCTTATTCAATGTGAAAGATTTGCAAACGTTTTGCGAACCAGCAACGATAAAAATAGATCCAGGTCTTATAAAGCGATCAACGATTTCTTGTTCGGTCGTTAATCGTTAACTGCATTTCAACCGAACGATTATCGTTTAGATTCGAACGATTTAACGATAATCTGAACGATAATCGTCCGGTGGAATAGGGCCCTAAGGATGAGCGAATTTACATTACAAAAGAAACAAATAGCTTCTTCTGCCTGGGGTTCAGCGGCAGCCCGTGTATAACCTCAGTGCCCATTTGTTTAGTTTGCAATCTAAATTCGCTCATCTCTAATTACAGCTATGCCCAATTTATATTTTTTTGCTTATATGCTTTTTGTTTTATTTTAGTACTTGTATATGTGTACTTAATGTAAATTATAAAATTAAAATATATTGCAATGACATTTTAAATATGTAATAAATATAAAAAATTGTAATTGTTCTGATCCCCATAACTTTTTTTTTTATTTTTATGTTTATGCTTTATTACACCATGATTTGTGGGTTTTCTCTGAACCATTTTAGGATTTTTTTAAACCTCTTTTTTATAGTTTTTTTTTTCTGATGTATGATATGACCAAAAATCAGCAATTTTTTTTCATTCACACCATTTACTGTGCAGGATTAATTGCATTATACAGTGGTACCTCGGTTCTCACACTGCTTTGAACTCAAACTGTTCAGTTCTCAAACAATATTTTCAAGGAAAGTTTGTTTCAGTTTTTAACTCTCTCGTTTCTCAAACACTTTTTTTGCACCCAGTCCTGAAGTACTGTAATACCTCTGATTTCTAACTGTTTGGTATTCAAAAACTTAACAGGAAGTAACATTCGGAATTCAAACCTTGCTCGGTATCCAAACATTTTTGTGAGCATGGATGGTGAGTTGTACCTGGTGAGTTTACCACTGGGGAGGCCTCACATACAGTGCAGTACAAGACTGCTGGAGTGCATATACAGTACAGTAGTAGTACAGTCAGTGCACCACCATCTCCCATCCTGTACTGTATAAGCCTGCTGGAGTGCATATACAGTACTGTAGTAGTACAGTCAGGGCACCACCATCTCCCATCCTGTACTGTATAAGACTGCTGGAGTGCATATACAGTACAGTAGTAGTACAGTCAGTGCACCTCCCATACTTTACAGTGCTGGGGTGGGGTATACTATACAGTAAAGGATGAGTGAAGAGTTAGTGACTACTGTACTATAATTGTTGGTTTAGTTGAATTTTTCTTGTGTATAATGTCCTGTACAGTATAGTGCTGTTCTGTACTGTATGGATTATACTGGGCACTTATTAGTGTAATAAATGGGTTCTGTAGGTAATTATTGGTGGGTGCTGGAACCAATTATACACATTTACATTATTTCCTATGGGAAGACACTACTCGGTTCTCAAACTGTCTTTTAGAACCAATTACGTTTGAGGTATTACTGTATTTTAAAGAGTATCTAAACATAGTGACATGTCACAGGTTTGTATCGGTCAGGGTCCGGGTGCTGAGGCCCCACCGATTATTAGAACAAAGGCGCAGACATGTACTCTGCCTTTTTATCTCTGTCTAACAGCTAAAATAGCAGTTGACGGAATTATAATAGAGCCCTATGGAACTTCTGGCAATCGCTGTACCGGAGGTTCTATAGGGCTCCATAATAATTCTGTTGACTGCTACTTATGGTCTGTTCACACGTACAGACTCGCTGCGTATTTATCGCTGCTAGTTTCTCGCACATAAATCCACAGGGATACTGATTGCTATTAAGTCAATGTATGTGTATTCTCACTGCGTGTTTGGTGCGATTTTTACATGCGAGTTTTGATTTTTCACATGATTTTCACAGGCGAGTTCAACACCACAAAAAACGCAGATACTTTCATGCGAGTTTGATGCGAGTTTTACGCAGCGAGTCTGTGCATGTGAACAGACCCTTAAGCAGTGACATGGAGATGAAGAGGCAGACTGCATGCTGCTGCGCGCTTCTGCCCCTTGTTTCTAACAATCAGCATCACCACCACATACACTGCTATCTGTGTGGGTATGACGGGCCTAATAGCAAATAAGCAAATATGCCCATCGTCCTACATTATAATAATAATAATAAATCTACATTTATCAGCTTGGCTTGTAGTGGGCAGTTATACAGTGGTACCTTGGTTTAAGAGTAACTTGGTTTAAGAGTTCACAGTTTTTCAAAATTGTGACTTGGTTTAAGAGCATTGCTTTGGTTTAAGAGCTCCCTGTACTGGGTGGGAGCAGGAGTGGGGGAGGGGCATGGCCTGCATAGCGTGGTCTACAGCCCTGTACTCTGACCCAGTAAGTCTCCCTCACCTTCCAAATCATAGCAGATCCACTTCAGGCTGGGGCTTACATCAGGGGACAGGACTGTGGAGGTAATCTCTCCATAGCTGTAACCCTTATCTCCTCAGACAGAGAGTGATGCTATAGCGTGCCCACATCTTCCCTGCTCATTCCTTCCTGCTCCCTGCAGTCTCTGTCAGCCCTTGTGTTTCCCATCCTCTCCATTACTGAACAGTAACTTATAATATCACATATTCTGCTGTTTCTGAATGTTTGTTGCATTTGTTTTACATGTTATTCAGAATAATAAATCATTATTTTGGGGGTGTGGAACCAATTGTCTGCATTTCTATAATTTCTTATGGGAAAATTTGCTTTGGTTTAAGAGTGGATTTGGATTACAAGCACGGTCCCGGAACGAATTATGCTCGTAATCCAAGGCACCACTGTACTTATTATAGTACACTATACCAAAAATGTTCCCATGTTTTATTTCTCATATGGGGTTTTAAATAATATATATTAGTTAAAACATGTAGAGTACGTCCAAAATCCTTGATTTGACAAAGATTACAGATAGTACCATCTCCAGGATTAATTAAGTCATAAATGGCAAGACACAGAGCATTATAAAACAAGAAGGAACGGTACCTCATCACCTTGAGGATCTAATTTGATGGCAGTAAAAAACTTGCATAATGTAGATGACAAATAATCCACCGGATGATCTGTAACTCTTGCCAGGGAGTTCAGAGAAATTCACCGCTGTCTCAGCAGAATGGATTTTGCAGGATCTGCTGACTGCATAAGTGCCAGAATAGAAGGGAGTGTGACACAGCAACACTGTCCCTCTACAGAGCACCCGCCCCTAATACACTGATAGAGTGCAGTTCACCTGTAAAAGCACTGCGCATAACAAAAAGGTCTGACAAACATAACATAACAAAAAAAGGTCTAATAAGAACAAGTTTAGGGTATGTTCACACATGTTCGAGCTTCATTGCATTAATGAAACGAAGGACAGCTGGTCGGCAATGAAATGAATAATTACTGCAATGAAGTGATACAGCACTGCAATGAAATTATCGATTACTGCAATTAAATGATGCATTTACATTGCACTTATTGCGTTACTGCATGTGTGAACACAGCCTCAGAAGAAAAATGCTAAAATACACAAAAAGATTTTTTTTTTTTTTTTTTAATTCATCTCCTTTTTGGGCACATATCTAAAATGTGTCCTGCCCGGAGAACTGCTATATGGGGATCATCCAGATAATTGGCTGAACAGGCCTTTCCTATGAGTCAAAACAAAGAGCAGGATAGGATGAGCAAAGGAACAGCACCACTGGAATCCCAACTCCCCCTAGGACAGTACCATGCCATGTGTCTTCAACAGCAATTGATTTATACATTTGGAAGGTCAGTTTATTTATTTTTTCTTGACCTGGGCCCTCTGGGCGGTTTTGTTTATCTCCACCCCATATGGGATATTTAGCCAGGTCCCCACTCCTAAACTTATGAGAAGTTGGGGAGGAAGGAGAGAGCATTGGGACATTTAACAGCACACCTGCAGTTTACTGAATTGTTACCAATGCATATAGGTGTTTTACTTAGGGATAATGTAAAAGAATCTCCCTTTTATTACTTTGAAGCCAGTAGATCCTGCAAGAACCACCTTCCTGACACCACAAAGAAGGTCTTTGAACCACATGTCAAGAGCTGCTTTTGATCCAGTGGATAGTTTTTATCATCAAATTTGATCCACAAGGTGGTGACCTCCCTTACCATCAATCCTCACAGTTACATATCTTGAGTTATTTAAAGGGGAACTCTAGAGTTTGAGCAAAAAAATTAAAAGGCAGCTCCGTGGACACAGAACACAGCAGAAAAACACTAGTTGTACATTTCTGCTCCCTATGTGCAAACAAACTACGCCAGGGTCTGACTGAATATTACTGTGCAATATTTCCTGCACAAAATCAAAGAATTGCACATGATAAATCTGGCTAAAAAAAGTGCTAATATAAACCACGCCCCCTCCGTGCGGAAAAAAAAGAAGAATCTGACCAAAAACTCTGACTTATTTAATAATCTCCAGAAACTAGAATCTATACCCAAACATTTTAACCTCTTATCTACACTACAAGAACTCACTCAGACCCGCCTAACCATAAAAGAACTCCTACAGAAAAAACATATACGCTTTATGCAAATATATGGTGAAACGTACTACGCTTGGAGTAACAAACCAGGCCGCATGCTGGCACATGCTCTCTGTGAAAAATTTTCAAACACATTCATCCCCTCCATCAAAACCCAAAATGGTCCTCTCACAAACATAACCAAAGAAATATCCGAAGCCTTCCGCTCTTATTATAGCTCATTATATCACTTATCTCCTGACAACACACAAAATACCTCTACTCCACCTAAATTACTACAATATATTAAAGACACTGCTCTGCCCCCAATACCCCCTGATTCGATAAAAACACTGGAATCTCCTTTTACTCCCCTAGAATTGGACACAGCAATATGTAACCTCCGAATAGGGAAAAGCCCGGGCCCAGACGGTTATACCTCTAAATTTTATAAAGTAATGAAATCTGATCTCATGACCCATCTATTATCTTCCTTTATCTAATAACCATCCCTTTTCCTCTTCCTTTCTCGAAGCTCACATTGTACTCATTCCAAAAGAGGGTAAAGACCCGAAACCTTTGCTCTAGTTACAGACCAATATCACTCATAAATTCAGATACCAAACTTTTTGCCAAATTAATTGCTAATCGCTTGTCCATTCATCTAAATTCCCTCATACACCCGGACCAAGTAGGATTTATACTAGGGATGGTCCGAACCGAGTTCGGTTCGGGTTCGTACGTTCCCGAACTCTCGGTAATGATTCCCGCTGTCTTCCCGCTTCGTGCAGCGGGCGGATCGCCTGGAAAACTGGGATACAGCCATAGCCATAGGCTGTATCCCAATTTTCCTGGCAGTCCTCCCGCTGTATCCATCAGCGGGAATCTGATGCAGAGCGTTCGGGTTCATACGAACCCGAACCTCAGAGGGTTCGGACCATCCCTAATTTATACCATCAAGAGAAGCTAGAGATAACACACTCAGAACCTTTTCCTTATCCCACTACACACAACACCATAAAAATTCCCTTATTATTACGTGGTTGAACTTGATGGACGTGTGTCTTTTTTCAACCGTATTAACTATGTAACTACTAACCCTTGATGCCGAAAAGGCATTCGTTAGAGTAAGCTGGACATTTCTTGAAGCAACATTAGATCAATTAACTATGGGCCCAGTCATGAAACAAAGAATATTAGCTCTATATAACTTCCCAAAGGCTAGAATTCGTGTTATAATAGGAATCGACAAGGTTGCCCCCTCTCCCCCCTTCTGTATATCCTGTGTATGGAACACCTCTTAATAAATATCAGAATCAACACTGACATAAAAGGAATGCATATTAAAGACCAACATCATGTTACCTCTGCATTCGCTGATGACCTTCTACTTTTTCTATCCTCTCCACATATCTCACTTCCTTCACCATTAGATCTTTCTCTTTGTTCAGCAACTTTAAATTGAACGCCTCTAAATGTGAAGCCCTTCCAATAAATATCCCTCTAAATCTTCTAGAATCTTTAAAAAAAACAATTACAAATTTTCCGGGCAATCCACAGCATTAAAATACCTAGGAACTAAAATCCCCGCCTCCTCCTCCAATATCATTCCACAAATCTTTGACCCTCTAATCTCCACCATAAAAATTGATCTTATGAAATGGGATAAAAAAAGATTTCTCTTGGCTAGGCAGAGTGAACATATTGAAAATGAACATTCTACCACGTCTTCAAACTGTTCCAGCCTCACTTCCTAGATTTTTTTTTTTACCAAACTTTCGTCCATATTTTCACAATTCGTATGGGCTAACAAGAGACCCAGAAGATCCCATTATACACTTGTCAGAAAAAAAAAAAAAATTGGTGGTTTGTCAATCACCACAGAGACCTGAAACTTTGGACCCAAATGGAAGCCTCCATTTCCGGTATAGATCCCTCTTCGATCCTATGGCTTCCCAAAATAGCCCTAAAAAATTTATATCCCACCTACCCTTTAGGGAGCCAATCTATCCTATCCTTAAGGAAAGCTCTCTTACGAAAATCCCATTTATATACCCCTAATGGCCCTCACACCCTTATTCTCCAATCCAAATTTCCCTCCTGCTCTCTCATCTCTATCCCAAATACTATAAACCTCACTTTCTACAACCTTATAGACAATGGAAAAATTAAACCAATATCTAACATGCCTTACTCAAATCTTTGAATCCCTCAAAATCAATCCACGATCATCTCCCAATATAATCAACTAGTACAATTTTTTCTACGTAACTCTTCTAAACTATGCCTCACACGCAGCCCTTTACCTTTTGAATCCTTGTGTCAGGGCTGCGGAGGCATCCCGCGCTCCGGACCGCCGCCGCACCCCCTCACCTTGTTCTGCAGCTGCCGGTGTCCACATGCAGGGACCCGGTGTTGCTGCCACTTCGGCCCCTGGGGGCGCCTCACCTCGCCCCGCTCCTGTCCGTCGCTGTGCCGGCACACACTCTCCTATAAATTCCAGCCCTGCCCCACCTCAGATGTTGGAGCCTCTACATGCTTCCAATAGCGTTTGGCCCAGCTCCCTGTTGTTCCTGACCTCAGTCCTTGTACCTAGTTCCTGTCCGCTGACCCGGTCCCTAGCCCCTAGACCCGGAACGTCATGCCTCTTGCTGAAAACCCTGGTTGGACTTTAGAAACACTAACATTTATAACAATCTAATTACTTGAAATTTATATTATGACCACTCTCGGATATTCCGGACACTTTTCTCAACCTACATTATTTTATATTTTTGGTGTCTAATAAAACTACCTTTCCCTTTCTTTATTTCCATCCCCCCCAGACGTCAAAATCCTTCATTGGACGACCTCACCTACCCTCCTCCTCTCCCCTTCCTACTCAGATTCCATAAGGTATGTCTTTCATTACCAACTGACCTTTTTTTTTTTATTTATTAATGTACTAATGCATTAATCTTAATTTGTTTCAAATGTTTCTGATAACAAATATATACTATTGTTTGTATTGTACTTTTAACAAACATCTAATATAACACATTTCCATCCCCCTTTTTCCTTTCTGTTAACCTGACTAAATTAATAAAATTCTTTATGAGAAAAAAAATAAATAAATAAAAAAAATTAAAAAGGCGCCACCAGCGTAAATTCCTCAAAAATAGTGTAAACAGCTTGATAGACGCTGGGAAAAAAATACACAGTTCGCACATCTTTTTCGCCAAAATAATGGCGCAAAAACAGTAATACATATGCCCCCAAGTGTCCGCCCAATTATGCGATTCATGCTGTGCTTCCTAATGCTGCGTTTACACTGAAAGATATCATTAAAATTTTCGCAATAACGATCGCATTTGAGCAATGATCGGCTCTTGTAAACAATGAACAATCAGGCGACAAGCGAGAAATCGTTCATTTTGATTTTCAACACGTTCTCAAATCATTGTTGGTCGTTCGCTAAAAGTTAGCAGATCGTTTCGTGTAAACAGTCTTTCATCAATTTTCCCTATGTGTAAGATAGGCTTAAGCAATCTTTAAAACGATTGCAATAACAAATTTTCCAAACTATATATTGTTCCGTCAAAACACTGTTAGTTATTGAAAACAATTGTTAATCATTCGATTGGGCAAATTATTGCTCCGTGTAAACGCAGCATTACTGGTGAACATCTCACATTAATTCCTAATTTCCATCATCTGCTGTTTCATAGACAAGCAGTTTGCCCATAACTTCTAGTGCTGCAGCTACAGTATGCCTGACCGGGGAGCTAAAGCTGAACTACAGGTTGTAACTCTATGTGACTAGCTTTAAACATCACATGTTGGACCAGTAAGTAATCACTAGAGATGAGTGAACCTCAAACTCGCTCTCTACATTTGATTACCGGTAGCCAAATAAATTAAATGCAGCCCTGAGGCTGGCTGGAAAACATGTATACAACCATAGGCTGTATCCATGTTTTCCAGGACTCCCTAGGGCTGCATCCAACTTCAGCCCCCAGTAATCAAATGCCTAGTGTCCAAGAAGAGCATGCTCAGGGTTCACTCATCCCTAGTGATAATTGCCCTGACCACAGCAGTGTCTAGTCTCAGCTCTGTGCTACCATCTTGGAAGCAGGCAGAAGACCGGTACAGCGGAAGACTGGCAACAGAGGAAACAGGAGCTGTGACGGGACCTGGAGGGGAGCAGGGGGAAGCAAGTATAGCTTTTTTCTGTCTTCCTACAGCTCCAAAAATATAGTATCCTTTTTAAAACTCTGGAATACCACTTTAATTACCGAGTATTGTAAGAGACATACCTGATGAAATAAGCCCATACAGGCATGGTGCAGAAATATATAAATCACATATATACATTTCAGGGTGTCAGACAAATTTTTATTACTCAAATGTTATAACATTTTGGAGAACATATAGCAATGGTATCAGCACAAAAAAAGTCATTGAACAAGTTAAAGAGATGACAATAAATGAATGACACATTAAATCCCATCATATCCAGTGTAGCAAAAATAAACTTATTTAGTATGCATCTTGACACTAATATGTATCAGTCATCTAATATTATTCCATGTACAACTATTTACCATTAAAATGCAGTACCTTACCTAACCACTTGGTGTGCTGTTTATAGGATAGTACAACTATTCAGGTAAGTATAGGACAGCACTCTCTGGCACTGCATAGTGGAGGAAATGTTTACTGCAGTGATCTAAAAACCCTAAATGGTACATGGTGTTCTTTGTTCTTATTGTGTCACACAGTGTTTGGTAAAATATTTTGTACATATTTATATTCATGTAGTCAGAGAATGGGTATGGAAAGCATAATAAAACAAAAACCAGATATAGTGAAATGACATAATGGGGGACATTACATTAGGCCCCTCCCCAAAGGTGCACAGGCGCAGAAATCTACACCTGCTCCGGAGATTTCTGCCATGATTTACTCCCTTGAGCAGGCGTAAATCATGGTAAATGAAGCACAGAGGCCACGCCTCCTCCCTGCCTTGACGAGTGTCACTAAAGTGTGACCACAATGCTTTTCTTATTTTTGTATATAACAAAAGTAAAAAAAAATGGAAATAAATAATAAGCAGTATAAATCTAAAAATGAAATGACTCTGAGGCTATGTTCCCACAACAGCAGCTTTCTTTTTGGACAGCTGTCAATATGATGCCAAAATACTTTAGTATTCATGCCTAAGGGTATGTGCACACTGAGGAATGGGCAAGGAATTGAAGAGGAAAGTTTTCTGCTTGAAATTCCTCACCTATTCAGCTATGGCAGAATAGGAACAGAATTTGGGGTTTGTCCAAACTTGAAGTCGGTCAAGTTCGCTCATCACTATTTAAGAATGCATGATGGCTATGGGTCCATGTAATGGATGTGATCTGTACTTTGGAGTGAAGGACTTGCTGCACATATACAGATGTGGTAATAACACTGAGATTTCAGTTTTCAGTCTAAAACTAACATAAAAAATAATCATATACAGCTCTTTTTAAAATGTGAAAGCTACAAGCCCTGCTATTGGATAAAATCCCGATAGCTAGCGTACTACCTGTTGAATTGTTATTGCAGACCATCTAGACATAGTTACACAGTCCCTGAGTATTTCTATGAAATGTACATATATGGTTTAGTAGCTCTCCTCTATATTGAGCCATAAGTAATAGTGTGTGTGAAATATTTTAAGTGCATAGAAGAAAAAGAAGCATCACATCCAAAAGTTACAAAGAGGTTTTCTATCTAGAACTACGTCCTTTGTAAAATACAAAATCTTTTTTTTTTTTAAATGCCTGGAAACACTTTTGATATAACGGATCATTAAAAAATACCCACATTTCCCCAAACATTCAGTCATGATAGAAGAGATGGTGTTGGGGCTTCACAAGTTTTGCATTCAGACTGTACTCCACATTTACAATGATGTAAGTGCATTTATACAGCAGTCATAATATCAATTCTACTGTAAACTTACTCCTCACCTAGTAAGTAGTAGAAGATTGGTGGGTTCAAACCTTCAAAACACCAGAGGATCTGTAGATCGGCCCCCTTGTTATGAATGGAGCCATGGGTAGGCTCATGATCTGCAGATCCATTCATTCTCTATGGAGCCTCCAAAAAGAGCAGAGATCTGTACTTGTCTCTCTCTACCAGCTCCATAGAGAATAAATGGAGCTGCAGGTCACGTGCCAACCTTTTATAACAAAGTAGCGGGGGCGCTGATCTAGAGATCCCCAGGGAACACAGAGATTGGACCACCCACAATCTCAAACCTGTGGATAGGGAACAGGTACATTTTAATGGGACACACCCCTTTAGGCTATGTTCACAATACGTAAAAGTACGGCTGTTGTTGCCATCAGCAACAACGGCCATACTTAATGCAGTGTGGAACATTGCCTCTTGTTCTATGGTATCCCGGCCAGAGCGTATACACATAGTATACACATAGCCTTAAGGTTAAAAATAACACAGTATACTGTCTCATGTTTGTTCAGTCCAGTCCTGTCCTTCAAGCATGACAAGCTCTCTCTGCTCTTCAGATGAAGGGCCCAGGGAACCCTAAAGCCAATCACTGACCTCAACAGCAGTTGGCATGAGTGAAGCCAGGGATTGGCTGCAGGAAACCCTTGGGAAGCCATCAGGGGGTCAGGAAAAGCACATCACACAGGAAAGAAAAGAGGTGGTGGTAAGGACTGGCGTCACTGTACTGAGGAGGCATCAAACAGGGGAGTATGCTGGATTCTGTTGTTTTATAACTCTCAGGTTATCCATATATGGGGCAGCCAGTAGAGATAAAACTAGGTAACCGATTGTTTATGTACAACATGTCAACCTGTAGCACAACATTGACAAATGATATATAACCTAGAAGACCATCGATCTAAGTCACGGGTCTCTAAACTGCAGCCCTCCAGCTGTTGTAAAAACACAATTCCCATCATGCCCGGACAGCTAAAGCTTTGGATTTGGCTGGCCAGGCATGATGGGAAATATAGTACTGCAACAGCTGGAGGGCCGCAGTTTGAAGACCCATGTTCTAAGTGCTTTCTAGATAGCTCCACATTTCCACTCAATACTGCACTCAGTCTCACTTTGTATCTATCTCTATTGAAGAAGGAACACAACCGATCTGAGGTAAAACCTTTGTCATATTAACACCATAATTATAGGATATAGAATTTAGATAATTATAGAAGTAAATTTAGGTGAAAAAAAACTTTTTAAAATAGAAACATAAATATACACACAAAACGTTAGTTGCACGTTAAAGGGATTGTCTGGTTTAAACAATAACCAGCTCAGACTCCTGGTCCCCGGAGACGAACTAACCACTGTCTATTAGTGGTACTGCTGGGAGTATCACAGGGACCACCATGTCACTGCAGTAATAGTGGTAGTATCTATTAAAATCAGTGGGTATCTATTTCAGTACATGCCAGTGGACCTCCACACATTATCCACAGCATCTCAGTGGTTAAAGAGATATCCTGCTAAACACATATGATAAACAGCCCCTTCTAACGTAACTAAGGGACTTCATTTAGGAGACAACCTCTTTAGGAATACTTTTAGACATTCACATTGCTGGACTTCCATATTCAGATTATATTCTCAGAAATGTTTCATTAGTTTGTAAAGCTTTTGTCTTGTGTGTACATCTGAATGGAGCATCTAAGAATTGCATAGTAATGCATTTTATGACTACAGTTTAAGTTTTCACCTTGAGTTTTCACTCAATGAGGCAACATGTTTCTTTTTGTGTACTTCATAGATTTTCTTAACATACAGTGCATTAGTATGTGACATAAGGCTTATGAAAACTTCTTCAGCATCTGAACAAGTTCAGAGTACAGACGCTCTGGAGCATCCAGGCCCCAGATAAAATCTAGATGTTCCCAGTCCGGAATGTTCTTGTGGTACACCAAGTTACTGACTTGAGTAAGTAACAAAGCCATATCCTTGGGATCGGCCAACCAGTCGTTGCCTCCGCTCCATAAAGCGGTGGGAATCTGCATGTCCTTCACGTTGTAAAAGGGAGGTGTAGTCTACAAGACAATAGTTCACAAGTTAAGAAGAAGAAAGTCATAACTTTACATAAGGAGTGTACAGAAGTATAATTTCATTGTATATAGCGAGCATCATATAAGTGCTGTTTCTTTCTGTCCCATAGAGGCAACTCACAGGCTATGGCTGATACTTTAAAGCAACTCTGTACCCACAATCTGACCTCCCCAAATCGCTTCTACCTTCAGATAGCTGCTGATCTGTCCTGGGGTCTGTTCGGCAGGTGATGCAGTTATTGTCCTAAAAAACAACTTTTAAACTTACAGCCCCGTGCCCAACGGGCATGGCTTGGAATATCTGTGCCCTAAGTTTGCACCACCCCTCCGTTCCTCCTCCCCACCCTCTTCATCATTAGGAATGCTACTGGAACATTTTCTCCATGCTGAACATTTGCACAGGTGTCTTAACGATCCAGCCCATGTTCCGGGCTGACACAGCTGATGAATAGTAGGCAATCTGCCTGGAACATTCCTAATGATGACGAGGGCGGGGAGGAGGGACAGAGAGGTAGTGCCAGCCTAATGCATACACAATCTAGGCCACTCCCGTAGGGCACGGGGCTGCAAGTTTAAAAGTTGGTTGTTTTATGACAATAACTGCATCACCTGCCAAACTGACCCCAGGACAGATCTTGGATTAAAAGCAGCTATCTGAAGGTACAAATGGTTTGGGGGGGGTCAGATTGTGGGTACAGAGTCGCTTTAAGTGTACCTGTATTAAAAAGACCTTTGATATATCAGAGAGACATATCCAAAGTTTTCATTGGCCGGGGTCTGAATGTTCAGGAAAACCAGTTGAGTTGAGAACACACCAAGTATGCCCTTAGTGTATTGTCTCCTGGCTCTGTATCACATGGCCTGGATGGCCCCCCAATGTAGTAATAATATTTATTTGTATAGAGATTCCGCAGCACTTAAGTCTATGGGGCTGTCCGGGTTTCGCAGACACCAAGCAGAGAAAGTGCGGTCATCTATGCGCTCATTCTACTAATTGGTCAGGGTGTGAACACTCACACTCTAACTGATAGAAATTTTTCATATGTTCAAAGTTTTTTTTATTAGTGACTAGTATGCTTTAAGGAGCCAATGTGCACGACTTCAATGTGT
Organism: Dendropsophus ebraccatus; assembly: GCF_027789765.1. Lineage (NCBI taxonomy): Eukaryota > Metazoa > Chordata > Amphibia > Anura > Hylidae > Dendropsophus > Dendropsophus ebraccatus. The sequence goes on along the minus strand of NC_091461.1, from coordinate 51,251,903 downwards.
CCTCCATTTGTCCCTGCCTGGCAACACTCAAGTAAGGCTAATAATGTGGTTTCAAATTGTAAAGGTGAGTTGTTCCTGATCTGGGCAGCTGACCCCGAACATGTGCCATCTGCCACCACTCATCTGACAGAATTTGACTCTGAACCCATGCTGCCTGCCAATGCTTATCTACCTGGACCTGACTGCCTAGTCTAGTATCCACACCTGCACCAACCTACCATTTCCCCAGCACTTACCAATTGGGCTGTCTGATCAGCTTGGGCAGATGCAACACAATCCGTGATCCCTCTTGGAGTAGCAAACTAGTATATTCTAGTAGCAGAACTGTGGTTTAAACACCCAAGTAACCAATTGAATAATCAATGGTTTCAAAGGGAATTAATCGGCCCGTTAACAGGCTCTCTGCCTGTTAATCATGAGCGCGCTGACAGGCAGAGAGTGATGACTACACAGGGGCGAGAAGTCGCCCAGATGACTACCTGCCTGCCTCTCCCTGCCATGCGCCACGGGATTAAACCTTTACATTCTCCCGTATAAGGTTGCTGCAGCCGCGGCTGATTGGTTCCCTTTAAGGGAATAGCTTTTGAAGGACCACAGCAAAAGTTTGGCTTTATACACAGTGTTTTCTAGGAAAAACATCACAATTTTCCATGCATTATTGCTGTCTAAAGAATTGTAGCCAGATATTACATAAAACTATTTGGTGAAATATTAAACACACTACAAGCACTGGGGCTGATAAAAAAAAAATTATAATGCCTAGACCATGTAAGCGTAGACTGACAATCTAAAAATTGTGACAGGGGCTGAATCTGTTCCAAAATTTAGTGTGCCTTTAGACTGTCTATACAAAGTTAGATCTTACTGTTTGTATCTGGATGATAATGTTTAGTTACCTGGTTGTAATGAAGAACATTGCCCTTTTTACCATAGTCAAATGCCTTTAGTTCACCAGATTTTACTGCCTAAGAAAGAGAGAATGAAGCCAGTCAGTCAGTTTAGATACAATGAGCTAAACCATTATTAAACAGCCTATGTCCCAATGGAGCCCATCAGCAGGGTAGGAACTAGACCTGTGAATATTATAAAGTCTTAGCAATTACTGGGCCACATCATAGAAGTAGGATGTAATTTTTATTAGTAACCATAACCTACCAATACAAGTTACATATTAAGTCAGGGCTAGTTAAAGGGCAACTCCAGGTAGAGGTTAAAAAAAAGGGAAACTTCTGTAGAAGCATATAGCATTACTTACCTATCTATTCCAGTTTTGAAACTACCAAAAAATCATTTGTTTTGGGGGGTTTTGTTCTGTTTTGTGTTTCTGCACTTCCTGGTTGAGCAGTTGTACACGGTACTACAGGTTCCAGAATGCAATGCTTTCCCTCAGCTGTTCATCACAGTCCCCCACCCTGCACATCCCCCGCCCAAATCTATTGCAAAACATTTAGGCTGTGTTCACACATTGCAGTTTCATTGTGTTACTGAATTATTTGCAGTACTTTATCATTTCATTGTTGTCCCACCCACACAGCACAGTTACTACCTGTAACACCACACAGCACACTGTATTCTCTACCTGCAACACCACACAGCAGGCTGTATTCTCTACCTGTAACACCACACAGCACACTGTATTCTCTACCTGTAACACCCCACAGCACGCTGTATTCTCTACCTGTAACACCACACAGCACGCTGTATTCTCTACCTGTAACACTACACAGTGCACTGTATTCTTTACCTGTAACACCACACAGCAGGCTGTATTCTCTACCTGTAACACCACACAGCACACTGTATTCTCTACCTGTAACACCACTCAGCACGCTGTATTCTCTACCTGTAACACCACACAGCAGGCTGTATTTTCTACCTGTAACACCACACAGGACGCTGTATTCTCTACCTGTAACACCACACAGCACGCTGTATTCTCTACCTGTAACACTACACAGTGCACTGTATTCTCTACCTGTAACACCACACAGCACGCTGTATTCTCTACCTGTAACACCACACAGCACGCTGTATTCTCTACCTGTAACACCACACAGCACACTGTATTCTCTACCTGTAACACCACACAGCACACTGTATTCTCTACCTGTAACAGCACACTGTATTCTCTACCTGTAACACCACACAGCACGCTGTATTCTCTACCTGTAACATCACACAGCACACTGTATTCTCTACCTGTAACACCACACAGCAGGCTGTATTCTCTACCTGTAACACCACACAGCACACTGTATTCTCTACCTGTAACATCACACAGCACGCTGTATTCTCTACCTGTAACATCACACAGCACACTGTATTCTCTACCTGTAACAGCACACTGTATTCTCTACCTGTAACACCACACAGCACGCTGTATTCTCTACCTGTAACATCACACAGCACACTGTATTCTCTACCTGTAACACCACACAGCAGGCTGTATTCTCTACCTGTAACACCACACAGCACACTGTATTCTCTACCTGTAACACCACACAGCACGCTGTATTCTCTACCTGTAACACCACACAGCAGGCTGTATTCTCTACCTGTAACAGCACACTGTATTCTCTACCTGTAACAGCACACTGTATTCTCTACCTGTAACACCACACAGCACGCTGTATTTTCTACCGGTAACACTACACAGCACTGTATTCTCTACCTGTAACACCACACAGCGCACTGTATTCTCTACCTGTAACATCACACAGCACGCTGTATTCTTTACCTGTAACACCACACAGCACTGTATTCTCTACCTGTAACACCACACAGCACGCTGTATCCTCTACCGGTAACACTACACAGCACTGTATTCTCTACCTGTAACACCACACAGCACGCTGTATTCTCTACCTGTAACACCACACAGCACGCTGTATTCTCTACCTGTAACACCACACAGCGCACTGTATTCTCTACCTGTAACACCACACAGCACGCTGTATTCTCTACCTGTAACACCACACAGCACGCTGTATTCTCTACCTGTAACACCACACAGCGCACTGTATTCTCTACCTGTAACACCACACAGCACGCTGTATTCTCTACCTGTAACACCACACAGCACACTGTATTCTCTACCTGTAACACCACACAGCACCCTGTATTCTCTACCTGTAACACCACACAGCACTCTGTATTCTCTACCTGTAACACCACACAGCACGCTGTATTCTCTACCTGTAACACTGATATTGGAATAAAGTAAAGTTTTTTCTTTTCATTTCCACGCACATATTATGATCAAGCATCTGTTATCTTTGAAGTTGAGCCCCACAATAAGGCTCTCATCCTCTCTGCCGTTTAGCATCATTTACTTGTGTTACTGCATCATTTTTGTGAATACGCTGCAGTACTGAAATGACACTTCAACATGTGTGAACACAGCCCTAATTTCAGAAGCATGGGAGATTTGTCTCCTAAGGGGGGGATAGCAGAAGGAGCAGGAGACAATGTGGATTGGCACAGAGGCCATTTTTTTTTCACTTCCTGGATTTCTATCAGCTATTAATGTGGCAGAACCGTACAGATACAGTAATACATTATATAGAGACATCTATAACTTTTAATGTAATTATAATAGAAAAGAAGTTTTCCTAATCCAGAGTTCCCCTTTAAAGCATCTGATGCCTGATATGCAGCCTCGCTCACTACTAAGGAAGCACGAGCCCTCCCGCCATCTCTCACTGCAGAAAGGGTTCATGTGAGGTCTCCTTCCAGCTGCTCACCATTATTACAAAGCAAAAGCAGGGCTCACAAGTTACATTCACATGTAGAGCACTCAGCATCCCCAAAAATAAGGAGATCTGTCTGGTAAGTTAATCTCTAAAGGGTTATTCCATAGCAGCTACACATGGCATATCTCTAGAATAAGCCATCAATTACAGATCACCGAGGGTCACCCTGCTTGGACCTCTGCTATACTTGGTGCCCAACACTAGATGCAGTTCCTATACTTTGTTTCCCAGCCTAGCAATTCTACCAGTCATCAGAAGTACATACACCAGCAAAACATTCCCTTGAATAGGACAGTTTACACTTTCCTGCAGAGCAGATGCCAGTCCGGCAGGGACCCTACAGGTTGGACCTCCACCAATTAAAATACTAGGCTGGTATGTCCCACCTATAGGTCAGCATCCCATCAGAAAAGGCATGTAGACATATACCGAGGCATCCCTATTTGACTGGATGTGGATATATAGCTGGGATGCACAGCAATAACGCTGGCTAATAGAGATGAACGAACCGGGTTTCGGGTTCGAGTCCACCCGAACCCAAACGATCGGCATTTGATTAGCGGGGGCTGCTGAAGTTGGATAAAGCTCTAAGGTTGTCTGGAAAACATGGATACAGCCAATGACTATATCCATGTTTTCCACGTAGCCTTAGGGCTTTATCCAACTTCAGCAGCCACCGCTAATTAAATGTTGATCGTTCACTCATCTCTACTGGCTAACCTTACAGCATGATGTGCCATACTACACTACCTGACAAGCCATTCACATTAACTTGTAATGAATGTTTATAAATACACTACAAAACCAGCGATCCCGTAAAAGCCAACCTTACCTGGGCCCAGTGGATGATATTCTGCACAGATGTTCCTGAGGGACAATGGGTGGTATATACATTGACTCGGCTCTAAAAGAAAGAAGAAGTTTCAGCTTATCTGAATGTAGGGGACCCACAACCCCAAAAAAATAATTTTCTGCCAATACTATTTTTCTAAATCAATACAAAAACAACACCTAGGGGGCCATTTATTAAAGGGAACCCATCACCATAAAAATGCTACCCCAGCTGTCAGCATCATGTATAGAGCAGAAGGAGCTTAGCCGATGAGATATAGAGAGAGATTTTATATATCTTTATTGCAATAGATTCAGTATAACTTGTAATTTATTGATTGAAATCTCTGATATTCACTGAGGGACACTGTGCACTGGACTCCCTAACACAGAATGATCAGGGATTTCTATCAGCATGTTGCAGGTTACACTGAATTATGTTACCACTAATATATCACTATGTTTGCTGCCTGTCACTGAGCTGCAGAATTAATGACATTACTTCTTCTTTCATGCAATGACCCCTACTGCTAACAATAAGCCTGTGCGCTAGCATCATGCCCTATCATACACCACATAGGGTCCTGTAATACTGCAAACATCCGCACAGATTTGGTAACATAACCATTATCAATAAACTTACCATGTTTAGGTTCTTTTCGTTAAATCCACATAGAACAAAGAAAACATTGCCACATATTTCTTCAATCAGCTGACGGGTGCAGAAGTGAGTGGCAAGATATTTGATAAATTCTGACTGCGGTAAAAATTCCTTTTTGCCAAACAGGTCCTGAATAAGAAGAGAGAAGTATAGAAGCATCCAATTATAATGATCATATAAAAAGGTATAGAATAAGCATGATTCTTAAAAAAAAAAAAAAAAACATAACGTAAAGGGGTTATCAGGGAACAATAAGGAAATATAATGCATGTAAAAGGACAAAGTCCCTGTCCATATATGATAATACAGTGGTCCCTCAACTTACAATGGCCTCAGGATACAATATTTTCAACATACAATGGTCCTTTCTGGACCATAGTAAACTTAGACCAGACTCAACATACAATGTTGCAGAAAATCTCAAGATGCAATAGTTTCATCATACAATGGTCATCCTGGAACCAGTTAACCAATTATTTTAACTTGAGGGACTACTGTATAAATATATACACAATGCACAATGCAAACCAGATGCGGCCCTCCACCATCATTAGTCTGCCTTGAAGTATTACCAACTACCAATGATTATTGTCTACATTTATCATAGAAAGCATTAAAGTTGCCAATGCCATACCTTGATCAGGAACTCTGGGAAAATACCCAGCTTTGCCAAGGGACTGCTGGAGAATTTGATTGTGGCCACAGGAGCCAGAGCAAAAAACATTTTCACTCTTTTTGCCAACTGGGGAAAACTAGAAAAAGCAATAAACCCTAAAAGACAAAACACAGTATAAAACAATTAGGCCAATTGTCTACATACATACGTACATACATACATACATACATACATACATACATACATACATACTAATAGCAATGAAAAATATATGCAGTGATCCAATAACCTGTGCCTAAAGATAGCAATTCAATGATAGATGACCAGAGAAGAATATGGGTTATGGGGCCAGAATCTACTTTTTGGTCCTGCTGACCATAGTACATGTGACCACTGTGGCAAATCTTTGACTACTACAGCCAGTGATGTGCTACAGCAGTCACGTCACATATTGGGCAGGATCAGGAAGCAGAGATCTGCAGGGGAAAAATGATGCATCGCAACCCCAGCATTATAGTGAAAATGACTACTTTTCTCCATTCAAAACACCCTGAGCCACGGGGCAGGCATCAGCACCTCTAGGGGCCCAGAGAGGGAAAGAGGCCCAGGTTCTGATTTTAAAGCGACTCTGTACCCACAATCACTTGTACCTTCAGATAGCTGCTTTTAATCCAAGATCTGTCCTGGGGTCCGTTCGGCCAGTGATGCAGTTATTGTCTTAAGAAAATACTTTTAGAGTACAAACCCACTTGCCGGATCTGCAGCGAGCAGCTATGCTCTCAATGGCAGACAAATTTGCAGACGCAATGTACATCCCTGCTGCGAGTTTGTCCGCAGCCCGCCCCGTTAATACCCCAGCCGCCACAGCTTTTACGTCACCTGATCCCGGCTCTGGTTTGCTTCGCTGATTCCCGGCACTTCCCGCTCGGCCGGTCAGTGCGCTGCCCCGCCGCAGCGCACTGATTGGCTGAGCGGGCTGTGAAGACGTTTGGAGCCCCGAATTAAGCCGGAGGAAGCCAGAACCGGGATCATGTGACGTATAAGCTCCGGCGGCTGGGGGGTTAACGGGGCGGGCTGCGGACAAACTCGCAGCAGGGATGTACATCCCTACTGAGAGTTTGTCTGCCATTGACAGCATAGGGCTGGGATCCACAGTGAGTCTCGCTGCGAATTCGCAGCGAGCAACTTGCTGCGGATCCGGCAAGTGGGTTTGTACCCTTAAACTTAAAGCCCTGTGCCCAAAGGGACTATCTGTGCCCTAACTTTGCACAACCTTTCTGTCCCTCCTCCCCACCCTCTTCATCATTAGGAATACTCCAGGCAGATTGCCCCCTATTCCCCACCTGTGGCAGCCCGGCACATGGGTTGGATCGTTAAGGACCTGTGCAATGTTCAGCATGGAGAAAATGTTTCAGTGGCATTCCTAATGAGGAAGAGGGTGGGGAGGAGGGACGGAGGGGTGGTGCAAAGTTAGGGCACAGATACTCCAGTTGGGCACAGGGCTGCAAGTTTAAAAGTTGTTTTTTAGGACAATAACTGCATCACCTGCCAATCGGACCCCAGGACAGATCTTGGATTAAAAGCAGCTATCTGAAGGTACAAGTGGTTTGGGGGGGGTCAGATTGTGGGTACAGAGTCGCTTTAAGCCTTCTCACTGCAGAAAAGGGTGAGCAGGCTGATCATCAGAAGACAGAGACCTATGAGCTCCTGCAGAGAGAGAGAGGGATGAAGGACCTGATCACATGACCCCCAGGTCCTCAATACTACCGTGTGGAGATCGGCCGGGCGGAAGAGGGAGAAGACTGAGCTGTAAGTGCTGTGTGGGTTTGTGTCAGTCAGTAAGTGTGTGCGTGTGTCAGTAATATGTGTAAAAGCCCTATTACACAAAACAAACAACGGCCATATTCAGCCGATATCGGCTGATAATCGTCTTGTGTAATACAAGACAAAATGTTCAAAGACACACGACTAACATAGCAGCAATCTGCTGCCGTCACGCCATGCCGTGGATATGGTGGATGAATTGATGGATAATGGGCCCCCTTGGGCTCCCAAAGGCCCACAAAAACCTGGAGCCGGCCCTGCTGAGCCATTTCAAAATTGCCAGGGAATCCCTTTAATAAACTGGTTGGGACAGTAATTTCCTGACTGTAAACTATATAACAGCTTGAAAGAAAAGCTGGCTTGTCTTTCTTCCTCCAAAAGAGCCCGATTCTTGTTTATGGTGTGTGTCCAGTACAGTAGCACAAATGTAATATAAAACTCAGCCCATAGACAAGATCAGCACTGTTTCTGCATTTAAAGGAGAAGTCCGGTAAAATTTTTGTATTGCCCCCCATAAGTTATACAAATCACCAATATACACTTATTACGGGAAATGCTTATAAAGTGCTTTCCTACCTGCACTTACTACTGCATCAAGGCTTCACTTCCGGGATAATATGATATTGTCACGACCGGACTCTCAGAGCTGTGCGGGCTGTGGCTGCTGGAGAGGATGATGGCAAAGGGACACTGAGAGACACAGGGCACTGGAGGAACACTGAGCATCCCTCTGCCATCATCCTCTCCAGCAGCCACAGCAAACAACCCCCCCCCCCCCCACACACACACACACACACAAATTAAAGAAAAATGCATGTTATTTTCAATTTCACCGCAATTTTTTTTTCAGTTTTGCAGGTTGTTTTTATACAAAAATTAAGTCTGTCAGTGCAAAGTACAATAAGTGACGCAAAAAATAAGGGCCAATGTGGGTCTGTAGGTGAAAAAATACAAGCGCTATGGCCTTTTAAACATGAGGAGGAAAAAACGTGCAAAAATAAAAATTGGCTCAGAGGGGTTAAAGAAATACCTTTTTAATTACCTTTTACAATTAAAAAAGAAGCACATACCTATAGTGGTTCCCTGAGAGTGTCCAATGTAGTAGATTTGCTCCTGTCCAGTTTTTTGTAATATAAAGTTTATGACCGCAGGAAGATCAATCTTCGCCATCTCGTCATAACTAGAAGAACACACAAATTTGCATTAGTTGATACCACCTAAGCTTATAAAATGATATACGGTGTCACACTAAAGTGTTATTAAACCAACCCCTAACCCTGGCTCCTCAATGGAAGGCCCCTTTGCTGCCTGTGGATGGCATGTCCAATTCCATGTCTATAGTATGTAAGGCTACATTCACACATCCGTAGTGTGACCCGTAATTGTGGCCTGCACTAAAGATGTGCGTCCGTAGTGCTCCCTTTTTAACAGAACAAATAAATGCTCCTTATGGCTCACAGCTACACAACTCTGCATTGTTCATTACCTGAATGCCCAAAACTCTTCCTGATCTGCTGAGAGAGTCTTGTGTTTCCGAGACCAGGTATTTCCCCGACTGTTTCCCATCCATACATCATATCCTGCATCGGCCAGGATAAATCCCAAACTGTTGTTCGCCAGATTAGTCACCCAGTTACTTCCATCTGCAAGTAGGCCATGCTGCAAAAACACCACAGGCTTGGGTCCTAAGATGTAAAAAAAAATAAAGCCATAAGATAAAATTTAAAAAAAATTATAAATCTAAGACAGAGCAAAGACTAAAATAATGAACAAATTTCAGGGGATTCAAAAAATAAAAATTAAATCTTAGACCTTATTCACATGCTCTGTAATTATGTCCACCAATTGAGTACCCCATCCAAAAAAAATTGCCTATTTCCCCAAGAAATGTTACAGACTGAGGCTATGTTCACATTCTGTAAGAGTCACGGAACGGACGGTCTCTGCACAGATCATCCTGCAGTACCGGCCGGATGATCTTTATGGCCGTAGTGTTCTAATGCGGGCGCATCAGCGTGCCCGCATCAAAACTTCCCATAGCACACAATGAAGCAAGCAGCCGGAGCCGCTTGCTTCATTGTGTGAACTGACAGGGTTTCCTACAGCCGCAGAAAACGGACATGTCAGTTATTTGGGGCACCGCACGGGACCGTAGCAGAATAGGTTATGTTCCACTCCGCAAAAAAGTACGCCCATTGTTGCCTATGGCAGCAACGGCCGTACTTTTACGTAGTGTGAACATAGCCTGAAAGTGATCATGTGACTTTTTTAGGGGGTCAGGCATTTTTTCTAACCATTTGAACTTTATTAACAAGCACCGTACATCTGCAAATGAAAACAGATTATGGATGCAGGACCACTATGTACGGACCAGAAAAATACGCTGAGGGGGTGAATGAGGCTTAGGTGTTGGGACTAAACTGAAGTAGTGAGATATCCATTCTTCATGGCGTCTGAACTATTTCACAGGGAGCGTTTGCAAATGATCTTTTCTCCAGAAAGTTACCCTATAGATGGCGCTATAAAGAAACTTTAGGAATGCTAATTTACACACTTTTTGGTATACAGCATGTTGCATCAAAGGCATGTCTCTAACCAACAAGGAAGATTCGTCTCTGTACTCACAAGGGGAAATGTGAGCAACTCCTATTTAGAAGAGACATTAAAGGTTTTTTTTGGACTACGATAGTCTATGCTTAGGATAGGTCATGAGTATTTGGCTGTTATGGAGTGGTCTGCTTCCAGCTCGGTTCTCTGCATATACTGGCAAACGGCTGACTAAGAGACAATCTTTAAATAAAAAAAGGAAAAAGCTGTCAGTACATGATGGGAGTTGTGATTATGCAATAGCTGGCTAGGCACAGGTGCAGGAATTGTGCTCAGCTGACAACGTATTAGTGTTGTTGCTCAACACGTAACCAACGATTTTTTGCTATGTGCTTGTCAATTGAAAATTAAAGGGGTTGTCCAGAAAAAACAACAACATTTTTTTAAATCAAATGGTGTCAGAAAGCTATACTGATTTGTAAATCACTTCTATGTAAAAATCTCAAGTCTTCCAGTACTTAACAGCTGCTGTATGCGCTGCAGGAAATAAAGTATTATATCCTGTCTGCTGACACCTTGGTCCATTCCAGGAACTGTCTAGAGCAGTAGCAAATCCCCATAGAAAACCTCTTCTGCTCTGGACAGTTCTTGTAACGGACAGAGGTGGCAGCAATGAGCACTGTGACAAACTTGAAAGAATACACCACTTCCTGCAGGACCTACAGCAGCTGATAAGTACTGGAAGACTTGAGGTTTTTTTAATAGAAGTAATTTACAAATCTGTATACTTTTCAGACACCAGCTAATTTAAAACCTTTTCTTCCCTCCAGAGTACCCCTTTTAATTAACTGAGATGTTTTCATCTACAACAGCGCTGGAATAAAGCTGTTTCTTTGTTTTCTGTGTACCAGCAATGCTCATTTTCACATAAGTGGCACTTACTTGCTAGCCACAAATATAGCTTTTGTTTGCTGAACACGATAGGGTTCACTGCATTACAGCACTGCCTAGTAATACACCCACCTAACACTAGGGGGAGCGGCGTCTCAGTTTTAGTTTTGCAATAATGGAAAAATAAATTGCTCTCGTCACAAGGTTTTACTAGACATGTCAACATTTCATGAATATCTCACAATGTTTTTTAAAGGTATTTAAATGCCAGACAATCAGACACATGACTAATACACAGAAACAACCTATAACATTTACTATCATTTACTATACACGTCTCTGTATCAATGAGCATAGGGCACATTCGTGGCCTAGGTAGTTGTGCAATAGAGCAGGGGTAGGGAACCTTGGCGCTCCAGCTGTTGCAGAACTACAACTCCTATAATGCCCGGACAGCCAAAGTTAGCAGAGCTTAGGCTCTCTGCTATTACCTATACAGACACCCATAAGTCAAAACTTCTGACATATCGCTGGCAAATCAGAAGTTTTTGATTTAAAGCTACAGATACCCATTAAAGAAGTGCTGCTGTGAAGCCAGTATTCGGTCCTCATTTTGCTCAGAATTTTAGGCCAGAACCCGGAGAGGAACAGACACAGAGGAAAACTATAAGGGAAAGATCATCACAGAGAAAACCATAGCAAGAAATCACAGCAATAACAACTCAGTTTTTATTTTAACACAGCAGTTTAAGGCTGGATTCACACTGCATTTCTGTTTATGTTATCTATAGGCTATATTCACACAGGGGGAGATTTAGCAAACTGGTGTTAAGTGAAACTGGCTCAGTTTTCCCTAGCAACCAATCAGATTCCACCTTTCATTTTCCAAAGAGTCTGTGAGGAATGCAAGGTGGAATCTGATTGGTTGCTAGGGGCAACTGGGCCAGTGTCACTTTCACACAGAGCAAAAGCAGCTGAATTTCTGCGCTGAATCAGCGCTGAAATTTCAGCCGTTAAAATAGGTGCAGAGCTTATTTCCATTGTATTGAATGGAAATTCTGCTCTGCAGTTCACACAGTGGAATTTCCGCACTGAACTAATCCGCTTTCCGCCAGAAGAATGAACATGTTCATTCTTCCGCTAGTGGAAGCCTATACAAACCAATGGGGCTCTGATTTTCTGTTTCAGCGCGGAATACAAGCGTAATACAAGCGGAAATTACGCGCTGAATCAGCGCGGAAATGGGGAAAAAAGGGGGGGGGAGGAGGATTCTAGTATATATTCTGGTATAGTCTAGTTCACTCGCCAAATACTCGCTGAATTTCAGCGCTGAATGCATGCGGATTCAGCGCGGATTCCTCGAGTATTCCGCACTGAATTTGTCAAGAGCTGATTACGAGCTGAACACTTTCCTAGCGGAATACGCATGGATTCTGCTTACTTTCTGTTTATATTCTGCTCGGAATTTAGCGTCAGTTGATTTCAGGCGGAAATATTTCCTCGCGTAATCCGCCCCTTTTGCTCTGTGTGAACGTAGCCTTAGATAAATCTCCCCCATAGTATTTCTGTCAGTCTTTTTCAACTAAAACAGTAACCGTGTAAATGTTTTTATTATAATTTTGCCCTGACAGTTCCACTCCTGGTTTTGGAAAAACAACAAAAAAAAAAAAAAAACTGACAGAAATACTATGTGTGAACATAGCCTTAAAGGGGTTGTCCGGCGATAAAAAATTATTCACAGAATAACACACATTACAAAGTTATACAACTTTGTAATGTATGTTATGTCTGTGAATGGCCCCCTTCCCCGTGTCCCACCACCCCCACCCGTGTACCCGGAAGTGTGGTGCGCTATACATTACCTGTCACGTGCCGACCACGGTCTCCGATCCTCAGCAGTGACGTCTTCTTCGGGAGGCCAGCGGATCTTCCCGAGTGCCGGCCGCCCTCTGCAGCGTCATCCGAAGCTCAGCCGCGATTGGCTGAGCACAGTTATGCTCAGCCAATCGCGGCTGAGCTTCGGATGACGCTGCAGAGGGCGGCCGGCACTCGGGAAGATCCGCTGGCCTCCCGAAGAAGACATCACTGCTGAGGATAGGAGACCGTGGACGACACGAGATGCGGTGAGTATAATGCACCACACTTCCGGGTCTAGCGTGGGTGGGGGGAAACACGGGGAAGGGGGCCATTCACAGACATAACATACATTACAAAGTTGTATAACTTTGTAATGTGTGTTATTCTGTGAATAATTTTTTATCGCCGGACAACCCCTTTAAAATGAATAAAACACACATTAATGGATATTAAGATGATGCTGTAAGCCATACTGCAGAATCTGTCACTGACGGAAAGGAACATATACTTTTTTAAATCGGACAGAAAAGCATCACCTGGAAAGAGTGAAAAGGACAGAAAAGTCTGTAGTGTGAATCAGGCTTCAAAAATAGAAACTGCACTGTGATTTGACAATGTTGGTTCTCTCTCCCAATAACCAAAATAATCAATTTCTAACTAAACTTCTACATGTGACCCAAGACTAAAGTAGATTTAACATACATTTTAAGGCCATGTTCACACAACATAAAAATAAGGGCAAAGTATGGCTGTATTTGGATAAATACGGCCTGAAATAAAGAACATGATCATTGTTTTAGCCCGTATTTATTCTAATACGGCCGTATTTCGTCCTTATTTTTACCTTGTGTGAACATAACCTAAAGATATAAATAATATTTTAAAAGAAATGGCAGACAAAGAAAGCGGCAGTGAGGTAGGGCTGGGCGATATTGGCCTAAATCAATATCGCGGTTTATCGCACATGTAGCCGCGGTAACGATAATTCAACGATAATTATGACACGCCCCTTTTAGCAAACCACACCCACTTGCCATGCCAAACTGGCGATATTTTGATTAGAAAAAGTAAAAAAGAACTGAACAGCAACCCATGGTTAGTCTATTATCAATATTACTATTTGTCATTATTAGGGGTCTCAGCAGAGACCTGGATGTGTATATACAGGTATACAGCCTCTACAGGATGTGTATACACAGGGGGTCATATAGGAATACATGTGTATAACTATATGGGGGGTGGATACGTGTATATGACTATATGGGGGGGATGGATTGGGGTGCATTACTATACAGGAGGTACATAGGGATAGAAGTGTATGACTATATGGGGGTGGATCGGGGTGTATGACTATACAGGGGGCACATAGGGATAGGGGTGTATGACTATACAGGGCGGGGGATAAGGGTTTATGACTATACAGGGGGCAGACAGGGGTGTATGACTATACAGGGGGGATAGGGGTGTATGACTATACAGGGGGGATAGGGGTGTATGACTATACAGGGGGGATAGGGGTGTATGACTATACAGGGGGGATAGGGGTGTATGACTATACAGGGGGGATAGGGGTGTATGACTATACAGGGGGGATAGGGGTGTATGACTATACAGGGGGGGGGATAGGGGTGTATGACTATACAGGGGGATGGGGTGTATGACTATACAGGGGGGGATAGGGGTGTATGACTATACAGGGGGGGATAGGGGTGTATGACTATACAGGGGGGGAGAGGGGTGTATGACTATACAGGGGGGGATAGGGGTGTATGACTATACAGGGGGGGATAGGGGTGTATGACTATACAGGGGGGGACAGGGGGTGTATGACTATACGGGGGGCACATAGGGATAGGGGTGTATGACTATACGGGGGGGACAGGGGTGTATGACTGTATGGGGAGGAGGACAGCGGTGTATGACTTTACTGGTGGGGGGGCGGACAGCGGTGTATGACTGTACTGGTGGGGGGGGCGGACAGCGGTGTATGACTGTACGGGGGGGGGGGGCGGACAGCGGTGTATGACTGTACTGGTGGGGGGGCGGACAGCGGTGTATGACTGTACGGGGGGGGGGGGGCGGACAGCGGTGTATGACTTTACTGGTGGGGGGGGCGGACAGCGGTGTATGACTGTACGGGGGGGGGGGGGGCGGACAGCGGTGTATGACTGTACTGGTGGGGGGGGGGGCGGACAGCGGTGTATGACTGTACGGGGGGAGGGGGGCGAACAGCGGTGTATGACTGTATGGGGGGGGGGGCGGGCAGCCGTGTATGACTGTGCTGGTGGGGGGGGGGGCGGGCAGCCGTGTATGACTGTGCTGGTGGGGGGGGCGGACAGCGGTGTATGACTGTACGGGGGGGGGGGGCAGACAGCGGTGTATGACTGTATGGGGGGGGGGGCGGACAGCGGTGTATGACTGTACTGGTGGGGGGGGGGGGCGGACAGCGGTGTATGACTGTGGGGGGGGGGCGGACAGCGGTGTATGACTGTGGGGGGGGGGCGGACAGCGGTGTATGACTGTGGGGGGGGGGGCGGACAGCGGTGTATGACTGTAGGGGGGGGGCGGACAGCGGTGTATGACTGTAGGGGGGGGCGGACAGCGGTGTATGACTGTACAGGGGGGGAGGAGGACAGGGCTGTAGGACTGTAGTCCCCTCAGTAACAGTGCAGGACTGTAACATAGGAGGAATGGATGTGCTGCAGCAGGCAAGATACCACACACAGCTATAAGTTATCCTGCCCGCTGCAGCCCATTATTCCTCCTATCCCTTACGGTTACTGAGGGGATGAGATGACAGGTCAGCTGCTCCCAAGTGCTGCTCCTCCACCTTCAGCTCTGACACGGCCGCATCCATGCACACACAGGACAACGTGTGTAGCGCTCGCCGGCCGCGAGTGGGGGGGGGGGGGGGGGGGGGGGGGGGGGGGGGCGCTCGGACAGGACTGGTCCGGGAGGGGGGACCAGCACAGTCCCGTCCGAGTGCCCCCCCCCTGAAGCTTTGGCTATCCAGGCATGATGGGAATTGTAGTTTTGCAACAGCTGAAGGGCCGAAGGTTCCCCATTCCCACCATAAACAAAGACATAAGTGCTGGAATGGAGGGGGATTTAGCGGGGTACTCCGGGCTGGGGTCATTATCAGTGTATGGCTGGGGAGGGGGCTGATATAGAAGCTGCTGGTCACTTACCTCCCTGGTTCCAGCAGCAGGTGCCGAATTGTGCCGCCCCGTTCTCCCGTCCGGCTGCCGCTTCCTGGAGGTAAGTGACCAGCGGCTTCTATGTCTGCCCAGTCCCCAGCCGTACACTGATAATGACCCCAGCCCAGAGTACCTCTTTAAGAGGGGACTGCTGTTTGTTTACAGGCTTTTTGTATTATTTGCTGCTAATCCCCCCTCCCAAACTCCTTGCTGATTCCTTTAATAGGAAAGAACAGATTGAGGGTCATTTATTAAAACTATTACACATAGGTACAGTTTACCAATCACAATGGCGTCTGAAACTAAATAGAAGGGAATGTGGTGGATTACTATGAGCACCATTCTCAGCGATCACGGCCTCTGGCAAGTTACTCTGTTAATCTGTTGCAACACATGATTTATTTAGCCTGCGCTGTAACATCCTGACACAGAAGAAAAGGAGAACAGAAAGCGCCATTCTCATCTTTATATAAACCGTAACCCCAGCAGAAGTAAATCATGCAATGACACGAGGCACGCTAACCATGTTCCCATCTGTATAACCCTCACAGAAGCCAAGCTTTGAGTCACGACGTTCACTGACAACACATTTCCTAAATGCCCAACTTTCAAAGGCTTCACGATCCTTGAGGAAGAACCAAATCTGACGGCTATAAAATGTGAACGCTTATTGTTGTGACTATAGCAGACGGGCTCAGTACTGAAGGCGGATTAGGAGAACTACACATTTCCATGAACTAGATACTGGCACGATCTACACGTGTCTTCTAATGAAAGTCAGGATCTGTCATCGTTCCTCAGAGTCTTGTATTCACTCTCGGTTTCACACATTTCCAAATGAAACGCTACGTTATTTCCAAGAACCCGTTTGGTCATGGACATACTGTCCTAGCCGCAAGGAATCCTCATGTTAGGACTTGGCTCCAATAGGGATGATGTTACTGATGCGTCATAGTCCAGGGCCAAGTACAGCTGAAACCGTGTCCTTGTTACAAGCCAACATGGGCATCTGCGTGAGGCCGTGTCACTGCACCAGATCAATGCACAGCGCTTCACACTTCATTAACTTCCAGAGCAGGATGTACGTAACCAAAGAGAAAATAATAACGGCTAAAATGGAAAAGATAATTCCTGCACATAAAAAAGGAGATTTTACGGGCATGTATTCAAACAGGCTACTGTGTTAAGGGATGAAAGCCAGAAAATCACAGTAAAAAGACAGCTGTCCTCTAATACAGGCCGAGCATGAAAGGAAAAAGTATTCTGCATGCAAAGAGGTGGAGACGATTTCACAGATCCGACACATGGGTTCAATTCTGGCCTCAAGCAGCCGAAAGAAGAAACAACTACAGACATTAGGGCCCGTACATGAAAGCTTTTCTGTCAGCAAAATACATAAAACCATTACAGTATACTGGCACAGTGAACGAGACTTAAAGGGAAGGTTGCATGTGTTGTATTTGTTTCATATGCTTCATTTAAAGGGGTGTCCTGCAACTCATTTTACTACCAAAACCTTACAAACATGTAACATTTACAAACTTTTACTTACTATAAGTCTATCCGTTCTTGAGGCTTCAGCTTAAAGGGGTACTACGGGTGGTTATTTTTATGGTATGGCCGGGAAAGCGGTGGAAATAGAGGCCGCCGGTCACTTACATCCCTGATGCCAGCATCGGGTCCCTGATCGCGCCGCCCCGTTCTTCCGTCCCGCGGCCGCTTCCTGGTCTGAGCTGCGGCTTGAGACGTGATGTCTCAAGGCAGCTCAACCATTCAGCGGTCGTAGCGGAGTCCTGCCTCGGCCCTAAAAATAACTTCAGCCCGGAGTACCTCTTTAACATCTTCAAATGAGTACCGAACAGGGGGCTTCAGAGGGGGCAAACATGGCGTCACTATAAGCCCCATGAGTCCTTGTGTGTGCCTCTCCTTTAACTGCCCTTCCCTGGCTGCACCATCACTTCCTCTATAGCACAGGTGTCAAACTGTGACCCTCAAGCTGTTGCAAAACTACAATTCCCATCATGCCGGAAAAGACAAAGCATTATCTTTCCAGGCATGATGGAAACATCATACGGCTATTAGCGGCCCTAAAGCCCTGATGTTTTAAGCTCAGGTAATACAGCATTCCTCCCTCATCTTGGCATGAATATAAATTATGGCAAAAAAAAAAAATTTAAACGTTGCAGAGACATCAAAAATGTTAAGAGTGTTAAGACCCCCACCAAACTCTATAACAATCTGAGAAAAGCGCATGGTTATGCTTTGCACTCCCCAATTTGTGTTCTTTACTGCAGGACTCCACAGACTTATCATTAAGATAGTCTTGTGCATTGAGACAGATCACAGTAAGCCAGGGGAGTTTATGCATTTGAGGCCTGAATTCTCAAAGCCATAAACAATTAAACCTTTTGATATGTCTCGTGGAGATACGTCTAAAACGACTTTAAAGCGTTGACATTCACACACCTGTAAATGGATATTTGACACCATGAGGTATTCTGTTGATGCTCAGGATATAGCCGTCTTCAGTGGTCACCTCATACTCCTCACTGGGATAACCTTTGTATCTCACCAGTTCACTCTGCAACAAGAAAAAAAATGTGGTACATTGTAAAGCAAAAATATAGTTAAAAAGAATTAAAGTGTACCTGTCATGACACACAAATTATCATAATATATACACAGTATATATTTATACACAAATATATAGTTAATGCCTGTCTTATCAATGCTGTAGGTTTCATTTTGCCTCTACAGTTTTTCAGTAAGTGAAAAATCTAATGGCCGATTTTATAGCATTTTGTTTCATACAGAAAACAGGTAAAAAAACAAAACAATAGATGAAGTAAA
The DNA here is from genome assembly GCF_027789765.1 of Dendropsophus ebraccatus. Classification (NCBI taxonomy): domain Eukaryota; kingdom Metazoa; phylum Chordata; class Amphibia; order Anura; family Hylidae; genus Dendropsophus; species Dendropsophus ebraccatus. The sequence goes on along the minus strand of NC_091461.1, from coordinate 51,232,877 downwards.
TTGCAAATATGTAGTTCAGTACATCATCGCTACTGCTGAACAAACATTATTTATTGGTAATGCCAGAGCACATTTAAAGGGGTTATCTAGGAATATAAAGAGAACAGCACCTTTTTTTTTCTTTTGCAAAAAACAGCACAGCCCCTGTTCTCAGGTTGCATGTGGTATTGCAATTCAGCTCCATTCACTTCAATGGAAGCGAGCTGCAAAACCCTCACCCAAACTGAGGACAAGAGTTTCTGGTAGAAAGCAGCCATGTTTTTTTAAAGGGAACTAATCACTTAAAAACCGGCTATAACGCTATGGGAATGAGCTGTAGCAGCAGCCAGCACACTTCCCAAACATGCTTCTACAACCCCTGTCCCTGGATTGTACAGCCCGAAAACTTACTTTATAAACTTGGCGCCCTGTATGTAAATTGCCTCCAAGTAGTCACGGTGGGCGGTGAGCTGCGGCAAGTAGTCATGGTCCCTGGGCGTTCCGGAGTGGTAATTACGCCCCTCTGGGCGTGATTAGCCTGCATAACTGTGGCGATGTCACCGATGTCACTCATGCGCAGTACAGCGGGTCCGGTCTGCGCTGTACTGCGACGCCTCCAGCAATGAGTTTGAGGCTTTCTGCAAATGAGCTCCGGAATGAGGACTAAATACTGGCTGCGTGTGCTGCGTGTGACCCCAGCTTTAGACTACCACATCCTCCCCATACTGTCACAGGTGGGCAGCAGTAGCCATAACTACCACAGGGACCCCAAATATAAAAATCCAACAACTAAATTGCCCCCTTTATAAGATAATAGTTTGTAAAGTAAACAATTGAGGTAACACTAATAACTCCCTCATGTCTAAGCTACGGGTGGAACGTTAGTATATCTATAAGTGACCTAATGCAGATGCCCACTGATTTACTATGCCGCCAATTCATATATTATCACAGGTTTTATAACTGCTGATGTATTCATTGTATGGACAGAAACTCCATTACTTCACTGCACAAAGGGAACAAAGTGCAAAGTTGATACTGAAGGAAGACTCTTTTGTAACAGATTTATTTACTTAAAGGGGAGTTTAAGGATTTGAATTGCACTGGATAAGAATGGAATTCATGAAGTAATGCTATAAACTGAGTCACTTACCCAGGGACATACACTACACATCAAAGGGCAATGGAGTTTACAGATAGAGGCATATGTCCCACGCCAGATTTACTGAAATGTGCAAGCTAGTCTAGATTGGCAATGTTTGTTCGTAGTCAATTGATGAGCAGAAGGCGGTCAGGGCGGGCAACACAAGTTCGCAGGCCATGTACACGCAGAGGTCGGACACAAGGGAACAGGCAGGGATGAGGACACATTTTATCAGAATCGCATATTCATAAAAACCCCCTCATGGGAACAGGGGAGAACAAGAAACCTTATTGCTCAGGCAGACTTAACAGTGGAGCTGCCCAAAATAGGAGGTGCTTGGTGGTGATTGGTTGGGAATAGAGTAGGTGACCAAGTCGTCCCTTTAAGATGCGGAGATGGAAATCACACATGCACCCTATGGGCCACGCTAGGGACAGCAGGAGGAGCTTGGCAGTGGGGAGAGGCACAGACTGTACCACATAAGCAGAAGGTAAACCAGTGGCTATGTCTGACGGGAGCAGTATGCCGGTGGGAGTGAAATGTCCCAACTTTGCAGAATTTTTTTTTTTTAATAATGTGTCAGTATTGAGTACTTCCATGTTGTAACTTCCCCATAGTATCAGGATGTAGATCACAAGATTTACTCATATCTGTAACAAATGAACTGTTGCTATATAAAACCATACAAAAATCTACTCATTGTTTCCATGTTACTAAACAGAGACGGGGACAGTAACCAGCATTTGTTGCTATAAAGTCCAGGCTGTTACCTCTTAGATATATACTGTACCACATGCATATTTTTAACCATCATTTTTGGTTTATGAAACTATGTTACGATGTTGAATAAATAATAGGAAATAATGCCAAAAACAGATGCAATAAAGGAATAATAGTCTTGCATAGTCACACTCTGCAGATGGAGCTTCCTCATGACTTCCATGAAATCTTCATTATTTATGCAAAAAAAGGCAATATGTTGGATCCTTTAAGCTGTGTGCAATCGTAGCACACTAAATTGCTTAAAGGGTTTCTGGGGATAAAATTTTTTTATATATATATATATATATATATATATATATATATATATATATATATATATATGACTTAGGATGGTATAAAATAAAAAAGTGAAACCCACCTTCCCAGATTCCCCACAGCTCACACATACTTGGTGGCAGGGCTTAGCACTGCTTCTTCCTGGTTCCAGTGACATGTCACCATTACAAGTACCACCTGCTTAGCTAATCACTGACTGAGGCAGGACATCGCTGCAGCCAATGATTAGCTGCATGGGCAGAAAAAGGAGGCGAGGAGCGGGGACCAGGAGTATCGGAGCAGCAGCTGTGTAGGGATCAGAGTACCACAACCTTTTAATTTAAACACCACCCCAGGATTTTATTTTATTCCCCAGACAACCCCTTTTAAAATGTACTATACTAGATGCTACTGTTTCATGATACTGCAATGGTTTACAAACAAATATGCAAAGAAGGAGTCTGTGGAGCCTCAGTTGTGAGTCTCAAAACACGGGAATAGCCAAATATCCCTCTCTCCAGAGAAGGAGGCCTGTTTGCCAAGGGGTGCCTCCTAGTGGGGAGAACACCAAAGCACCCTGATACGTAGTACCTCAGGTCCTCACTCTGTTGCGAGCTTTGTGACATAAATAGGGAAACACCAGGGTGGCCCCTTTCAAAGTCTAACTCTGTTGCGAGGTTAATGACATAAGAGAAGGGTTATCAAGGCTAGGCATCCATCCACAGACAGCTGTTTTAGGGTGTTTGCCCTTCGTCAGTGTGGAGCAGGATTCTGGCTAAAGGGAGCAATGAAAAGTAGACCAACAAAGCACAACAATCACTGAGCTCAGGGAGATCAGTGAAAAAAAAAATGGAGTACTCATTTAAGAGTCTCCACTGATTGCCCCCTACAAAATTTGAATATGCAAAAATAATCCAAATGAAGATTAACTGGATTTTAGCAGGCAGCCCAGAATGTCAGACATCTGCCTAGCAACTCCTGAAAAGAATCATGAACGTGTTTGTGCCTAATGAAAGGAAATATCCATAAATAAATTACAATCTCAACATTTTTCTTTTTTAAAGAATCCAGATTGATCCAGTTCCTAGAAGTGAGCTCACAGCCCCAGCATTAGTCACCTCTCTTATACCCAAACACTTTCCTATATTAAAGAATCAAGAGAATACAATACAGTAACGTAATAATAGAATCACGTTTAATTTCCCGACCACTCCCACCACTGGCTGCCAAAGAGAGAAATAAAAAAGATGGAAAAAATGTCTTCATGTTATGGTTGGAATGGGTTTTAGCCATTATCCCTAAATTCTATGGGATGGCAGGTTTTTTTTTCAGTGACTAATAATTTGTTCATAGAACATTTCAATGTTTTAATTGGGGTCAGATTAGGAGATTTCCACATAAGAGTGATGAATCTTCCGAAAAACAAGCCCTTGAGAACAATTCTTCTAACTACATTTATGAATCAATAATGTCATTTATAGGGTCAAGATGGGTAAAAACCTCAAACTAATTTGCAAAATAATATGAAGCTGGGTCATAACATGCAGAAAAGCAAGGCTTAGGACCCATTCATACAGCCACTAATTCTGTCCGTAGCTCGGGGTTTCTGGCTAGGGGAAGAATGTGGACCCATTAATTCCTATGGCCCCATACACACATTCATAAGTGCTATGGATGTGTGATGGTGCCGAGATTCGTAAGGCAAAAAATACTAGAGAGCCAAAAAACGTCCCACGTTTGCAGCACTGTTCCCCTATCTTGAGTACAGTGGAATATGCCCTTTCACACAGCTGCAGGAGCCACCCATGACGAGTCACTGCTCTCTGCCTGTTGGCCCGCAGTGCGGGGATGATTGACAGACAGAGAAGTTACTAACTGGCCTCTCTGCCAATCAATCATCCTCACAGAGCATGCTGACAGACATGAGCGGTGACTATTCATGGGCGGCTCCCGGCCCTGATGACTAGTTGCCGCCCCTCTCCCAGCTTCATGCGGCAGAATAAAAGTACTTTTTTCCTTACTAAAGCTACTGCTGCCCTGGTGCGTGCTGCGGGCTTCACAGTAGCTGTAAACTGATTCTGGGAACCATATCAGCACAATCGTGCCAATTAGTTCCTTTTAAAGGTGCTGGGGAAGACTATTGGTTTCTGTGTGGGTTTACATGAAAAATGATATCACTTTTTTATATGTTTGGTGGAAAAAGTCAATAGGGTCTTTGTACAGCAATTGGTGCCCGCACTGCATAATGAACAGGGCTGGAAGCAGTTGTCTCCGTTCACGTTGTAGCATGACCATGTGTTATTAAAGCTCAGCACCAGTAACAGTGAATGGGACTTCATCTGCAATAACCAGGCCCAGCCATTGAACAGTACATGGAGCCAATTGCTTCCAGTCCCATTCACTGGGTAGTGTAGGCATCAAACAGCCAATCAGCAATGAGCTATCCCTAGTATGGATCTGGATCAGTATGTTTTGCATGGAAAACCCCTTTAAGACATACCCCACAACATATGTTAACTTACAATATTCATGGTAGCTTCAGGATCTGCGGAATACAGAAAATCTCCAACATCTCGCCTGGCTTTCTGTCGCACATCCAGTGACTGTGTTGAAATCCCACAGAGCAGTAGGGTCACGGCAGCCAACCACCACATCGTCACACTGGTATAAGAAAAAATGAAATGTGAACGTTAGATAGAAACAATTATTATTATGGGAATTTTCACTGAGTTTTTGGTAGAAGGTTCTGGCTGCCTAGTCTGGCGCAGATACTGGTTCAGATGGGTGGAGGGGGATATCCGATGCAGGGGTACACACCACTTTCTGCTCTGAGGACCACCCTGTCAGAAGGCACTACTATAAAGAGCTTTAATAATACCTGAAGAGCAGCAACATCTCTGGGATATCAAACAGTAACAAACAGATTAAGGGAATCCCAAACTCCTCATATATTCACCTCTCAGATGGAAATACCCCTTACAGAAGCTCTGATGGATTGTGTATTGAATAGTGTATGACATTATGGAGTGCTGCATTACACAGGAATACAAGGGGCACCAATGAGATCACCAGTCACTCACTGGCCCCTCTCTGCCACTACTCTGCCAGGTATAGACTGGAGAGTGTAGGTGACATCCAATTGCAGCCCTCTACTCTCTGCCTCCCAGGTAATAATAACACCATGGAGGAAGGCTGTCATGGCATACTGACGGCCATATGACAGAGCTTTCAGCTACCAGCACTGGGATCCTCTGATGTGTGGACTTTGATTTTCTTGTGCCTGTCCTCACCTATGACCCAAATAGCTCTCACCTGACAAGTAATTCAATAATCAGTGTCATGGGAGGAAGTGCTAGACATCTCCTAATACATACCAGAAGGATTAGCAAATTATTATTTTGAAAGTGGTCTGAGGGGTGGCAGGGCCCACTACAACTTACAGAAGGGTAATTAAAGGGGTTATCCAGCGAAAAACTGGTTTCAGAAAAAGATATAGATTTGTAATTCACCTTTATTTAAAAATCTCAAGTCTTCCTATACTTATCAGCTGCTGTATGTCCTGCAGGAAGTGGTGTTTTCTTTCCTGTCTGACACAGTGCTCCCTACTGCCACCTCTGTCCCAGATAAGAATTGTCCAGAGCAGCAGCACATCGCCATAGTAAACCTCTCCTGCTCTGCACAGTTCCTGTCTCAGCCAGAGATGTCCGCAGAGAGCACTGTGTAAGGGCATGTGCACACTACAGAATCCCAACAGGACACCGCTGTGGATTCCGCAGCTCGCACCCGCTCGCAGACTCTGGCGGCCGCGTGCATCTCCGCTGCTCCCACAGACTCAATTTTATGGTTTGCCAGATTCTGCTGTCCGCCCAAAGAATGAACCCGCTCATTCTTCGGGCAGTCGTCAGAATCTGGCAAACTATAGAATGAAGCCTATGGTAGCAGCAGAGATGCGTGTGGCCGCCAGAGTCTGCAAGCTGTGGAATCTTCAACAGGTGTTCTGTTGGGATTCCATAGTGTGCACATGCCCTTAGACTGAAAAAAATAAAACAACATTTCCTGCAGGACATACAGCAGCTTATAAGTATGGGAAGACTTGGAATTTTTAAATAGAAGTTAATTACAAATCTATATAACTTTGTGAAACCAGTTGAGCTGAAAGAAGATGATTTTCGCTGGACAACCCCTTTAAGACTGGATATCAATCCACTATGTCTTACAGAAGGGGCCTCAACACAAGATCCATATCCACTAGGACTTATAGAAGGGACCCTACATAATCAATGTCCACTATAGGTTAAAAGGGGGGCTCCCAACACAGGATCCACATCTTTTATGGCCGATATGGGGAACCTTAGGCCCTCCAGCTGTTGCAAAACTACAACTCCCACCATGCCTGGACAGCCTTCTGCTGTCCAGGCATGATGGGAGTTGTAGTTTTGCAACAGCTGGAGGGCCTAAGGTTCCCTATCCTTGCTTTATGGCTTACAGTAGTGGCCCCCCCACCACTCTAGCTTACACAGGGTCCTGTGTGCTGCTGAGCGCTGTGTAGGAGTGACACATGAAGCTGCATCTGGGGCCCCTCACAGGGAGCTGTGCTGTGATGTGGAGGGATCTGCACTGATCACATGTCCCAGCTCACATGCCTCATACCAGGCATCACTCACATACTAGGACAGCGTCCTGCCTGGGCCTCTAGCTGTTACATAACTACCACCCCTATCATACCAGGCATGATGGGAGTTGTAGTTCTGCAATAGCAGGTGACCCATAGAAACCAATAAAACCAATTAGAGAGATTTATCAAACATGGTGTAAAGTGGAACTGGCTCAGTTGCCCCTAGCAACCAATCAGATTCCACCTTTCATTTTCCAGAGTCTGTGAGGAATGAAAGGTGGAATCTGATTGGTTGCTAGGGGCAACTGAGCCAGTTTCACTTTACAGCATGTTTGATAAATCTCCCCCAGTGACTCCAATATACACCATATATTACAGTATAATGAACAGTAATCACACTATGGAATAGAAGCTGAGCAGACAACAGAGTAACCAGGCAGGAGAGATGTAATGAGACTAGTATACACTGCTATACAGTACAGCGCTGTACATACCAGCAGCCAGGAGAGCGGCTCACACCCCAGAGCAGCAGCAGCAGCGCCTTCTCCGTGACACTGACAGGGAGCAGGCAGCAGCCTATCAGCGCGCGCCCAGCACCTCACACCATACTCTGCTTCCTAGAGGGGCGGGGCCGGGAGGAGTGACGCTAACAGCCGAGGTGACCAATCATAATTTCAGTTACCTTGGAGACTGATATGTGCTAACCAATTAGAGGTCAGGTCTCTACTGCAGAGTGTAGAAGAAAGGGCCAATCGGTGTCTTCAGTACAAATCACATGACGCAGTCACTGAGAGTTTGACAAGGAGCAGAGATCATGTGACTTTAGGTGTCCAAAGACAGAGTACACGTGGGTGATGTGCGGCGGGGATTAGAGCAGACGAGTACACTGCGCTCCATCTAATACACTGCTGACTATGTATGTGCGATACGTAGCATGTATTATATTGGGGGAATAGAAATAACTCAGTGATATACATTCACTAGAGATTACACACACACACACACACACACACACACACACACACACACACACACACACACACACACACACATATTCATACACACATACAGATATATACACACACACATACAGATATATATATATACACACACACACACACACACACACACACACACACACACTTTTAACCCTTTAGAGGCCAGGACTTTTTTCTTTTTTGTTCTTTATTTTCCATAACTGTTGACTTGATAGCAATCAGTATCGCTGCGGATTTATGTGCGAGAAATTCACAGCGATAAATACGCAGCGAGTCTGTACATGTGAACAGACCCTAAGGATACAAACACACACACATTGTATACGCAGAGAGCACTGTGTCAGACTGAAAATAAAACATTTCCTGCAGGTCATACAGCAGCTGATAAGTACAGAAAGACTTGAGATTTTTTAATAGGAGTACATTAAAAATCTGTATAACTTACTGACACCAGTTGATTTGAAAGAAAAAGATTTTCGCTTGACAACCCCTTTAAGGAGGTTATCCGGTGAGCAAGTCATTCTCATATCTTTGCTTAGGCAGGTGGGGAAAAAATTACCTCTGAGCAGCCTCACCCTCTATTCATTCCTTGTGGGACCTCCAAACATTGGAGCACTGACCTCTATTCATTAAGGGGGTAATTTGACCTTACAGAAATGATAACTCACTGAATAGCTAGTTAGGGAATGGAGATAACCCCTTTAAACAACTTTACTGTCTACAGGATAGGGGAGAACTAGCTGATTGGTGGGATCCAACTATTGGAATCCCCACTGATCCCAAAAATGGAAGTCAGATGACCCTCTAATGAAAAGAAGTCAGTGCTCAGCAATGTTCAGAAACTCACAGAGAGTGAATGGAGGACTACTCTTTCAACGGGCATTTGGCCTATATTTTTGAGCAAGGTGTGGGTGCCAGCCATTGAACCCCCACTCAGCTGTGTAAAGCCAAAACTGTCTAGGCATGATAAGAATTGTAGTTTTGCAAGAGCGGGAGGACCACCGATTGACACCTTTGTTATAGAACAAGAGGAGTTGAGAAGATTGATATATAGTTGTGTGGGAAAAAGTCCTATATAGTATGAGAAATAGCACTGTAAAAAGTAGTTGAAAGAATGTGACCGTTCAGTGTGTCCAAAGTGCATACTAGAAACCCATGGGAACCCTACAATATCCTTACGTAGCAAAAGGTCCAACCATATAGTGGTGCCATGAAGGGAAATGAAAGAAGAAGTAGTGTTCCGAATATATTGAAGTTCCCTTTATCTAGCATTTTCAGATGAGAAAATGTCTCTTAGGGGGTTAATACTTTTGATGGGGCTGTAGATTGTTACTTTGTATATACTGCGCTTATTTGAAGCATATCATTTCATTTAGCTGTAAGTCAAGTCATATGACAGAGTATGTAAGATATTATACTAATCTAATTGTATCTTATTGAGAGAGGAGACATTCATTATATCACTAAGACCAAAATGTCATCAATGTCTTTTTAAATTAAAGTGATTTTTCCTACTCGGCAGTACACACATGGGAGCTTTCATAGGTTTCTGTACCTCCCATTCATTTGGGGGGGTGATTGGGCATCTTTATATTAAAGGAGAATAGAGTCTGCGTTTTTCTGTGTAAAGGTTGGTATGTTAAGCTTTAATAGCAGACCAGGGCATCTATGAGGTTAATAGCAGCAAATCATACTATTTTCTAGTAAAAGAATGGCTTCAGTGGGGGATTGGTGAGGTTACTACAGATTTTTTTTTCTTTGTTTATTTAAAGTGACAATCCAATAAAACGAAAGAGGTAAATGGCTGCCCTGCTCCCTCTACCTGCTGGACCCTCATTTTTCCCCAATTTGCTGCTGGCTTTAATCCCCACTGCACTTACTGAATCAGAAGTGATGCTTTATGAGTCCCATACAGTAACATTAGGAAACTAGTACAGACTAAAACAAAAAACAGGCAGAGCGCCTGATCGGGTAGTACACTCAGGACCACAGTAAGGCAAAAATGTGACCACATTATTCAAGGCACATGGCCACTTCCTCAGATAAGAATGGACAAGAATTTAGTAGTGTGGGAGACCCATACCTCATGCAGGTGTGTACAACACGCTGGGTCTCCCACACTACTAACTTCTTGTCCGTTCTTATCTGAGGAAGTGGCCGTGTGCCTTGAAAACACGTTTATAATTACTGGACCATTAAATAATTCTACCCTTTTGATATAAAGCCGGCGCTTACAGTTGATGTGCTTTTGAAGTTTGAATTACATTAGGAAACTGACCCCTGGTCCATCCACAAAACCTGATGTGAATCGGTTAGTCACACTGGGAATCAGCAGAGACTAGATGTTGTGTTGTATCAGGAAATAGATCACCAGTAGAGATAAGCGAATGTGCAATGATTGCCGGTGGCTGAAGAAGCTGGATGCAGTCCTAGGGAGTCCTGGAATACATAGATACAGCCTATGGCCTATGACTGTATCCGTGTTTTCCAGGCAGCCTTATGGTGCGTTTACACAGAGAGATTTATCTGACAGATTTCTGAAGCCAAAGCCAGGAACAGACTATAAACAGGGTGCAGGTCATAAAGGAAAGACTGAGATTTTTTGAGTCTTTTCAAGTCCATTCCTGACTTTGGCTTCCAAAATTGGTCAGATAAATCTGCCTGTGTAAACACACCATTAGGGCTGCATCCAACATTTGCAGCCACCAGTAATCAAATGTCCCATTCTTGGCAGGTGCACATACCCTTTCCATGCTCATCCCATTGCATAAAAAAGTGCCTCAAACCTTCCTCAAAAAACACATTTCCACTTTGAATCTCAGTGTGGATTTTCTTCCCCCATTACCCCCCCCCCCCCCCCCAAAATGTCGCCAATTTTGAATAAGGTTATAAAGATAAATATAAAGATGAATTATTCTGTGTGAAAAATTAAGATGAGTTAAGTTGGAAGAAATTATTTCCAGTTAATCTGAGTATGAATAAGTGTAAAGGTCAGATGACTTGTACTCAGTAAGTGAATGAACTTTGCCATATTAAGTCTAAATAAAGAGAATCTGGTCAGATGTTATGAATTCCAACATGATAATGGTCAAATGCTGGGTCACTTTATATTTCATAAGTTCTTTTTCTAGAAACAGGTTAAAACACGCCTACATAGATCCCTCTGCTATGAGTTTGCATTATTTTGGGACAAAAGCCATAACTTGGATTTCCGTCTATGTGAAACTGGGTGACTGTATAAAATTTAAGAAATCATTCCATTCAATCCATTTACTTTATTTATTTTTGCCTGTTTTCTATATAAAATACATTGCTGTAAATTTGGCCACTAGGTGTCTGACTTACTGGAAAACTGCAGTTGAGGCAATTTAGTCTTTTATAAGAGCAAAAGACCAAATGCAGGAAGTGATATTATTTGCCCGTCTGCACTGCACAGACTGGCCTGGTGAAGATGAATGCTGATTGGCCAGCAGCCTTATATGCTCCTGTGCACACCCCTGTGCACACCCCTGTACACTGCTGCAGCTGAGTAAACTAACTGGTGTTCATTTAGACTAAATTCACACATACCGTATCCGCACAGATTTCACGCTGCGAGTTCGCAGCAAAACCCGCTGCAGATCCCTTCACCGTCAGTTTCAATGTGACTCCATACTCGAAAGTGCGGCCCCCTTAAAACGCCTCCCGGACCATACTTTACTCAGTCTGCGCTCCAGCTGCATCTGAGGCTACATAGATAAGGCAGGCATTAACTAAATATATATGTATATATTTTTTTAAATATCATGACAGGTACACTTTAAGGCCTTGTTCACACGATGTATAACAATGGCCGTTTGGCAGTGTCAGACAACAGCCACTGTTTTACATGTTCATCCGGCTGATACTGCATTATCGAGTGGATGAACATTACTTTAATATTGAAATCAGACGCCTTATGGGTATGCCTGGAAATCAATTAACCAGGGGGTAAAAAATTGCTATGGGCAGGGGGTGGGGGAAAATAAAAACACCACTATGCTTACCGCTCCAGCGCTGCATCATGGAGCTCATAGATCCCGCTGGCCGTTGTCTTCTCCTACGTTACAGGTATGTCACGACCTGGGTTTGACATCACAGACCTGCAGGATTTAGCCCGCTGATTCATTCAGTGACCTCATCCATCAGCTGGGTGGTGACATAGGCGGAGGGGAGCTCAGAAGACAGCCAGTGGGGTCTGAGGCCGGCTCTGCGCAGGCATCAGGACAGTTGACTATAACTTCTTTCTTATTTTCCACCCACCCCCGCTGGACTTCTCCTTTAAATTATATTAATTAAAGATAACCAAATAGTTTTTTTTGTTCTTCAAACTTTCATTTAACTACGTCCTTTTTATTTCCTGGAACAGCTGAATGGCTACCAGACCAGTCTCCATTAATCCATGTTTCAACACAGCAGTAAATTTCCCTACAATGATGGCTTGTATGTTGTTCTTGAGAAGAGTCGGGCACAGATTTGCAGCTATATTGCTATATTTACCCCCCACCCCTACCCCAGCACTTTTTTATATAAAATTATGTTCTTTTTATAGGTAGCATATTTCATTGTATCCTGACTAGTAAACCAGACCTCAGTAATGGAGGTGGATATCACCCTTTCTGCATTTGCCACCTTTGATTTGGTTTTTTATTACATAGATGTCATCAATGAAAGATTTTACGTTGCACGCTCCCTCTTTGCAGCAGTAATACAATGCCTGGATCTCACATTGTAATAATGCTGCAGGCGCTGCAGGAAGAAGAAAGCGTATTATCATAATAATAATAAAATGTAACTGATACATGTAGCTAAATATCCTCTTTATCTCCATGGAAACTGTAAAGCTGGAGTCAACCAGGAGAAATGACAATTGGCTTAAAAAGCTGCATCCATTTAAAGACATCATTTAAGGAGATCAGTGTTATAGATGAAAATATTTCCATAGCTTTGTAGGCAAGAAATCTGCTTTATACCCGTCCTCCTGGGAGCTGGAATTGCATCATTGTATTATGAGCGGCAACGTAAAATCAGGTGCACATACTCCAGGGTAGACGTACAATGCTTTAGCTTCAAGGCGCCTATGAGGAAGTAAGCTGGGGGCCTCACAGCCCATATGGTGTCCCGAAAACTCTGTATACAGTATATTCTGAAAATCAAATAGAAAATAAAGCCTTCAGCTTTATGAAATGAGAGGTTTCCCTGAGGACAGCAGCAGCGCTGTCATCTGTACAGTAAAGATGGCAAAATGATACAGTTTGCTCGAAAATGTTTGGCATGGGGACGTGCAAAGCAGTCAACAAATCTTGGTTAAAAGACAATCAACATGGGTTGTGACTGTAAGCAGTTTTGCAATATAATCTTTTTTTTTTTTTTCAAAGTTTTCTAAATCAGTGTTATGCATATGGCCACTAGGTGTCTCCCTTCCTGTCAAACTGCGGTCCGTGCTGCCTCTTTGCTGATATTTGGTCTTTTCTCTGTACAAAAAAAAAGAGACCAAAAACAGGAAGTCACAGTTCTTTGCAATGCTCACAGACAGGACTTGGTATTGATTGACAGCCATTCCTGAGTTTGGACAGAATAAGATAAGACTTCACTGCATAAGTGTAAAACTGCTGTGTATCTACATTCCATAGCAGAGAATCCTAGGGATGCTGGCATTGTATGGTCAGCTCTCCTTTTACACAGCACCAAAACAGCAGGGAATCCGAGAAGGGGGGGGGGGGGGGGGGGGGGGGTTGGGGTGCTCACATTGTAAGGTCAGTTCCAGAGCACCAGCACCAAAACTTCTATACCACACAGTGACATTATAGTGACTGAATTGTTACATAATAAGGAGCATTGTCTCCTGGTAAGCTTTTTTTATAGTTGATAATACATTGTACTGAGCAGAAAAAATAATAATATAATTAGCTTTAATTGCCCACAGTTGATATACAACCTGCATGATGAAAATGCTGGGACTTCCTGTGCCTGTGTATGATCTCTTTTTTTTTAAACAGAAAAAAAGCCAAATATCGTCATGGAGGGAGCACGGAGCGCAGTTTGGCTGAATGTAGAACATTGATTTAAACATAGAAAAAAAAATTAAGCAAGTAAATTGCAAAAAAACTTCATGATAGTGCCCTTTAACACTTAAGCATATCAAGACATTTTGGACACTTATTTGCGCCCAACTTTTGGTTCTACCCTTTCTGTTTCAGCATCACAGCGCCCCATTGTACAATGCAAGGTCCATAAAGGCATGGTTGGGTGAGTTTGGTGCGGAAGAACATGATTGGCTGTGCAGAACCCTGACCTCAACTCCATAGAACACCTCTGGGATGAACTAAAAGATCGCATCCCGGCCCTCTCATCCAACATCAGTGACTGATCTTGTAAATGTTCTTCTGGACGAATAGGCAAAAATTCCCACAGATACTTCCAAAATGTTTTCCCACAAGAGTGGAAGCTTTTAAGAGGAGAGGACCAACTTCATATTAATGTCTATAGAATTAAAAATGTGGTGTCCTAAACACCACCATGGGTGTAAAGTGGAGAAGACCCCAAACTTATCTCAGTTTATATATATATATATATATATATATATATATATATATATATATATATATATACACACATACATATATACATACATATACACACACACACACACAAGTGGTGCCTTGGATTAGGGGCTATGCAGACCATGCCCCTCCTCTACTCACCCTCACACCCAGTACAAGGAGCTCTTAAACCAAAGCAATGCTCTTAAACCAAGTCAAAATCTTGAAAAACTGTGAGCTCTTAAACCAAAACGCTCTTACACCAAGTTACTCTAAACCCAAGGTACCACTGTAATATTTAATACATTTTGTTCTCAGTCAGATCTTGATAAGGTTGAGTGGGTATTCTCTAAATAAAATCTCCAAATATACCGATGTAACTAAATGCGGCCATGTAGCTTATTGTATATGCAGGTAGTAATCAATGATTGGCCTATATCTATCCATAATTATAATCTGCAATACTATTTGGTTGTAGCAGAAACTATTTTACATTGCATGGGCAATGTTTGAGCGATCAGGAGCATAACCAGCAGATATAAGCGTGACCTTTATCCTCTCAGACTTGCACACAGCACAGACATATCTGGAAGGCATGATTGCATCTGAATGGGGAAATTGGATTAAGATGTATGTGATCCAGTCCTACACTTCATACTGCCAAAAAAGATGATCAGATTTCTGAGTAATAAAGCTGATTGTGTGTAAGCACAACACAACATCGTCAGAACAATCATCTTCATCAGCGCAACCCTTGACTTCACCATAGAAAAAGTCACATCCTTATATGGTAAATACAATATTCTCAGTATTTTCGTAATTTATAGTTTTTTTTTTTTATCTTTATAGCGTCTGCTTCTGCTTTTAGCTTACTTATATTGGTGTAATAATATATTGGTATAATTTGTTGTAATGCTGCGATTAGCCAGCCCCAGAGGTGTCCATACATGCTGCCCGTGCTGTTTCCTGTCCATTTCCGTATTGTTTCCATCATTTGCCGAGCTTGGGTCCCCTGCAAAAATGCTTGAGTTTCCCATTGACTTCAATAGGGTTTGTTACTCGAAACGAGCACTTGAGTATCGGGAAATATTCGTCTCGAGTAATGAGCACCCAAGCATTTTAGTACTCGCTCATCCCTAGCGAAGGTATAAACACCCAGACACTTTTGTTATGTAATTTTTTTTTTTTTTTTTAAGGGATGTTTTAAATCCCTTTTAAAGGGTGGTTCTCTGCAATGAAGTACGTTTCTCTGGTAGATTTATTATTGGGCGGCCCTGCTGTTAACAGTTCTGTTGAACAGCAGCTTAAAGTGCCACCATTGTCGGGGTCTTTTCTTAATCAAAAACAACATACACTTTTGCATGTGTAGTTTAGTGCATACGTATTCTTTGTTGAATCCAATGTCCCTATGTGATGACAAGGAATCCATCATAAAAGTAAAATCATAGAATATATTATAGTTTGCATCTACATATTAGAAACAAACAAAGAAACGTATTAGAAACAATCAAACAAACAACTGCAAAATCTTGTAAAAACAAACATTTCCTATTGAGGAGACAGCTTGTGTTGTTGGCAGTCTCTAGTCAGTGCAGCAGGCAGGCCTGCAGCTCCTAACCCAGGGTAAGCTATGTTTGTCCCGCAGCTGTTGTGTAAGCTAGAGTGAAGCAGGCTTTCATTCACCATGTCCAGGATCCTGATAGTCGGTGCGGGCCTGACAGGCAGCCTGTGTGCTTACCTGCTGCGGAAGGAGCTGGCCAACAAACTGCAGCTGGTCATATGGGACAAGGCCCGGGGCGCAGGTAATCACCACCTCTATAACCTGCACAAGTCTCCCAGCACATAGTGGACAGTCATCTCTCTTTATAGAGCTCAAATCTCATCCCATAGACTGTGAGTTACACGGAGGGATCCCACAAACACCTATACGCCATACTAAAAAAATGAGGGTCCCACCTGCCCATTAGCTGCTCTGCTGCTGTTTACCTGATACCGTTGATACATAGACTATACTTGCATTATATTGCAGGTAACAACCTGCAAAACTGTACCACACAGCATGTCCGCACAGTTTCTGACCACATAGTTTCCATATTACAGCTGTACTGCTTCAGTGTGGTTGTAGGGGTGCGTTCACACTGCAGAATCTGCACTGAGCACTTCCTGTGCATTCTGCCAATCGCCTCCGCGATCCCACTTGAATCTCCGCCGTCTCATAGACTCCATTCTATGCTTAGGCTTATTCTGCCGTCCACCTAAAGAATTTACTTGCTGCATTCACACGTTCTGTGTTCACTCCGTGGACAAAACCGTCCAGGACTGGCATTCACCATCCGTGTTTCACGGAGCGAACATGGAAGGTGTGAATGCAGCCTAAGTCTATGGAGCCTATCACCTGCACAAGTCAGATCAAGCTGCAAACCAGGGAATAAAGCTTTCATCCGTGTGTTCTTCCAGCTCTTTGTAGCAGTTGAAGGGGTCTCATTGACACCTCTGACCAACCAAAAAAACCTTTGACTTGTATGTGTGACATTTCAAGGTCAAGGTGACATGTCAAGGTGTTACATATATAATGCTGAATCTACCACAGACTCCAGTGATTTATCAAGTAGTCTGTTCAGATTCTTTTTTTATGGGAAAATAGTGTTGCATGCATTGGCAAGAATTCTGTCAAACCTGACAGAGCCAGTAATGGAGGTCCATGCATAAGGCTATGTTCACACACAGTATTTTGGATGGCTGTTTTTCATCTCATAAGATTTCTCCAAAAGAGACTGAAAAAACTGTGGGAACATAGCCCAAGGGTATGTTTACATGTGGCATATAGGCCGCCGTTTTGTGCGGTGTTCAGATATTTATGTAAATTGATTTAGGGTACATGCACACTATGGAATGGTGACAGAAAACCCGTTGTGCATTCCGCAGCTCGCATCCGCTCGCGGACCTGTGGTGGGCGCGCATGTCTCTGCCCGCGTCATATTCTATGCACGGGCAGATTCCGTCGCCCGTCCAAAGAATGAACAGGTTGGACAGAGGGCGTAATCTGCTTGTGCATAGAATGGAGTATATGACACAAATGAAGACACGTGGGCGGAGACACCATTCTTTAGTGTGCACGTACCCTCACACAGCAAAAAACTGCAGCACATGTGCCATGTGTGAACATATGCTAGAAGTGAATATACTCAGAGAATGCTGCATTGCATTGTGAGAAGTGAAGCAATTGCACATTACATTTCTACACAGTCTTCTATACAGTATATTAACTCTCAGACTACAGTCACAGGCCATGACCACACAACGTCTTTGTTTGGGCAGACGTCATTCTGCGTCCAAATAACGGTCACTGTTGTGAATTAATCAATGTTTTTTGGTCGCGAAATGAGAAAAAAATGTCCGTTAGGCAAAAAAAACTAAACGTTGTATGGTCATGGCCACACTGTTTTTCGACCAGCATTTCTTGCTTGAAACGTTAAATAAAAATAATAATAATAAAAAAAAAACATGAGATAAACTAAAATAGAAAGATTTGCACATTTCTTTTTTTTTTTTTTTTGACCCACTTTTGCTTTTTGTACAAATGCTGACCACAATATTATATGTGAACCCCACCTTATGGTCCTTTTACACGGAACGATTATCATTCGAATTTGCACGATAACGATCGAATTCGAACGATAATCGTACGTGTAAACGCAGCGAATGATCAAACGACAAGCGAGAAATCGTTCATTTTGATCTTTGAACATGTTTCCAAATCGTCGTTGGTCGTTCGCAAAAAACTCACAGATCGTTCTGTGTAAACAGTCTTTCACTGATTTAACCTATGTGCGAGATAGGCTTAAGCGATTGCAAAACAATTATGATATATCGTTCCGTATAAACGCTGATCGTTATAAAAAATCATTACTTCGAAATCGTGCGATTGGGCGAATTATCGATCCCTGTAAAAGTGCCATTAGGCCTCACCGGGTATGTGTCGCTCGTTGCCCATGGCAATTATTTTTGCTGCCCCTTTAATTTTCCCAAGAGGCTTTGAACAAGTTTTATATTTATACAGGATAAGTAAATCCAATGCTTTGTGTATGCTATCAAAGATAACTTTCTATTGTTGTTGTTTTAGGAGGGCGCATGTCTACAAGTCGGTCTCCTTCGGATCCCAACTGTATTGTTGACTTGGGAGCCCAGTACATCACAGTCACCCCGGATTATGCCCAGAAGCACAAAACGTGAGACAATTCATTTCTATTTTATTGATCTGTGGTCTGTGTACATGACGATATAAAGTCAGGGGATTCTTCTTGGAAGATTCTTTGACACTTGTGGTTCTGCTGTAGGCCCGTATTCTACTTCTGTGTCTCTGATACCTCAAGAAGAGAGTTTTTTGGATTTAAAATGAAAGTGATAGAATTATTTTATTTTGTGGACTTCCCAGAAAGTTGCCCAGGATAGGTAACAGATGTGTGATTGCTTGGGGTCCAACCTTTGAGATTTCTGGTGTAGCAGGCCAAATTAACCCCTTACTAGATTAAACCCTGGTATAGTTTGGCCCTGGTCGGAGTATGCCCCTGGGGATTAGCTGTCCTAGACCAAACTATACCCTGGGGTGTAAAATAGCCCAACCCAAACTATACCCCTCCAGGCTATAATATTAAAGGGGAACTATCAGCAGGTTAGACAAATCTAGCCTGCTGATATGTCCCTATGGCACAGAAGATGCTGAGGAGGAAAGTATGTGTCTCACCTTCCTTCTTAGCGCTGTTCTGGTGCAGTTAGTCGGGTGCTCCACGGTCCTGTAAGACCCTTAGGAGCATTGGGGCATCTGTTAGGAGCACTGCCCGCCCCTATAGCATCGATCCAGCCCCCCCAGCTGGCACACTCCATTCATTATCATTAGAAAGGGGCGGGGCGGCCAAGGGCGGATCAGCGCTATGGGGACTAACTCAACTAACAGAACTAACTGCACCGCAACGGCGCCGAGGAGCAATGTAAGAAACATGCCTTATGGTGCGTTTACACAGACAGATTTATCTGGCAGATCTTTGAAGCCAAAGCCAGGAACAGACTATAAACAGGGAACAGCTCATAAAGGAAAGACTGAGATTAATGCTCTTTTCAAATCCATTCCTGTCTTTGGCTTCCAAAATCTGTCAGATAAATCTGTCTGTGTAAACGCACCCTAACTCCTCTGCATCTCTTGTGCAATAGGGACATATCAGCAGGTCAGATTTGTCTTACCTGCTAGAAGTTTCCCTTTAACACTTTGCTGTTTTTCTCTATCCCTGTCTCTAATGTGTTGAAAAGTCTCCTTGGGGCTTCCAGATTACTTGATCAGTGTGTGACACTTAGAAGGTGACCCATAAACATTCAGCTGATAGTTGCTCCATGTAAAGCCACCTTTAGAAGTTTAAATTTCAGGACGTTATGACTTCCTTATATTATGAAAAGCCAAGTTTTCTGGTTGAAGTCATTAAAGTCTTTGAGGGACATGTATTGTGCAGCTTTTTCTTGAGCAGGTGGAATTTTTTATAGGCTTTGTAAAATTTTTATGGTTGTTACACTAAAATTATTATTAGGCGCAAGTGCCTTGATAATTCTTGCACAATTTTTGCTTAAAACAGCTTAGCTAAAAAGCTATGCTAGGATAGCAGTGGAGTAAAAAAAAATAATACCTACATATGATAAATCAGCTGAAATTGGTAGCTAATCTGAAACTACAGCCCTCCTGGTGCAAAAACTGAG
Organism: Dendropsophus ebraccatus; assembly: GCF_027789765.1. Taxonomy (NCBI): domain Eukaryota; kingdom Metazoa; phylum Chordata; class Amphibia; order Anura; family Hylidae; genus Dendropsophus; species Dendropsophus ebraccatus. The sequence continues at coordinate 51,212,801 of NC_091461.1, read as the reverse complement.
AAATAATGAACGTGGCGTAAATTGGGGAACTCCCGGGACTTAGATTGTGTATGCATTAGGATGGCACTACCTCTCTGTCTCTCCTCCCCGCCCTCCGCATCATTAGGAATGCTCCAGGCAGATTGTCTCCTATTCCCCACCTGTTTAGCCCAGCACATGAGCTGGATTGTTAGGGCACCTGTGCAATGTCCAGCATGCAGAAAATGTTCCAGTGGCCTTCCTAATGATGAAGAGGGTGGGGAGGAGGGACGGAGGGGTGGTTCAAGGTTAGGGCACAGATATTCTAAGCCACGCCCGCATGGCATGGGGCTGCAAGTTTAAAAGTTGTTTTTTAGGACAATAACTGCATCACCTGCCGAACGTACCCCAGGACAGATCTTGAATTAAAAGCAGCTATCCGAAGGTACAAGAGGTTTGGGGGGACAGATTGTGGGTACAGAGTCACTTTAAGTCAGGTAACACAGAGCCAGCTTGTTCTCCTGATCGTTGCTGTCTAAACACTCCCAAACCGATCAAAACTTTTGACATGTCACTCTGGCATGTCAAAGTTTCTGTCATGGCAGGTACTTTTTAACTTACTTAACAAACAAAGCTGAATCCTCAAACAAATGGACTGCGTATTAGACTACTTTTTAACCCAGGAAAATCTTCTCTAAAGTCAGGGGTCGTCTTATACTCCGGACGTTGTCTTTTAGGGAAGTTACTGAAAAACTTTGAACCAGGCCAGAGAATCTGTGGTCGCACACCTGGTGACTGTATGAAGGGCAGGACAAGCTGCTGGCGTCCGGGGTATGGAAAAAAGAGATACGGTAGAGTGGCGCTGTGCCCAGAGAAACACGCCTGTCTGGCCGCACTTGTATACTACTGTACCTCCTTCTCTGTCTCAGATATTGCATCTGACTAATGTTTTTTATTAATTTTTATGTGATGTGCGTTGGAAGAGAGGTAGTCTTACACAGCGATTATATCTCTAACTCCATATTTTAACTGGAAAGTTGGGTGTTGTCTTATATGCCGGAAAATACGGTATGTAACTAGGCTCAGCCAATCGCAGCTGAGCACCTAATGACGCGGCAGAGGGGGGCCGGCATGAGGGAGGGCTGGAGCGGTCCAGCCAGCCTCCCAAAGATGGCGTTGTTGACCCAAGCTGGCGGCCAGGGTCGACAGCGAATACGTAAGTATAGTGCACCACATGTCCGGGGTGGGGGCAACACGGGAAAGGGGGCCATTCACTTAAATAACACACATTACAAAGTTGTATAACTTTGTGTTGTGTGTTATTTCGTGAATAAATGTTAAACGCACTACCCCTTTAACTCTTAGAGGAAGAGCCGTATCAGTGGGCTTAGTAATAATTTCTTATTTCTGGTTTATGATCTAAACATCATTGAGGACTACTGCCTTGTAGCTGCACTCCAGAAGAGCCTTTCCCTCCTTTAACCCCTTAGCGACCCATGACGTATCTGATACGTCATGGTGCCGCAGGGGGTGTTCAGAGCGGGGTCCCGATCTCGGCTGCAATCTGCAGCCGGGCAGTGCCTCTGTTAGCCAGCGCGGGTCCCGTTGCCGGCCGGCTAATTAAGCCCTTCAATGCAGCTGTCAAACCTGACAGCTGCATTGAAGTGCTTTCCTCCGTGCATCGCTGGTGTCTAGTGGCACGGATCTCCCCCCCGCGATACGATCGCGGGGGGGAGATCCGTTCTTCTGGCCGTGCCGGGCCTCAGCGTCGAAATGACGCTGATCCCGGCTCGGCAATAGATTGCTGTGGCCTGCAGCAGGCCATAGCAATCTATGACCGATCTAATGGATCTTTGCTGTGTATATACACAGCATTGATCTCTATGAGAGATCAGTGCTATGTATATACAAGGGGCTTCTAGTGTATGTAAAAAAAAAAGTAAAAAAGTGTTTTTATTAATAAAAAATCCCCTCCCCTAATAAAAGTCCAAATCACCCCCCTTTTCCCATTTTATAAATATAAATTAATAAATAAATAAATTAATAAACATATTTAGTATCACCGCACACGTAATCGCCCGAACTATTAATTAATCACATTCCTGATCTCGCACGGTAAACGGCGTAAGCGCAAAAAAATCCCAAAGTGCAAAATTGCGCATTTTTGGTCGCATCAAATCCAGAAAAAAAATAATAAAAAGCGATCAAAAAGTCGTATATGCGCAATCAAGGTACCGGTAGAAAGAACGCATCATGGCGCAAAAACTGACACCTCACACAGCCCCATAGACCAAAGGATAAAAGCGCTATAAGCCTGGGAATGGAGCGATTTTAAGTGACATATATTTGTTAACAATGGTTTGAATTTTTTACAGGCCATCCGATACAATATAAGTTATACATGTTATATATCATAGTAATCGTAACGACTTGAGGAACATGCATAACAAGTCAGTTTTACCATAGGGCGAACGGCGTAAATGCAAAACTCCCCGAAATCAAAACAAATTGGTTTTTTTTTTCAATTTGACAGCGCAAATGATTTTTTTCCGGTTTCACAACATATTTTATGGAAAAATTATGCCTGTAATTGCAAAGTACAATTGGTTTCGCAAAAAATAAGCGCTCATATACGTCTCTAGGTGAAAAAATGCAAGCGCTATGGACTTTTAAACATAAAATGGAAAAAGCAAAAGCGCAAAAACGAAAATTGGCTTGGACCTTAAGGGGTTAAAGGGGGTATAGAGTTATATTATGCCAAATCCATGCCTAAAAGATGCAAAATCCGCAGTCTGTGATGTAAAGTATTAACAGATGAACGTTATGTATTTCCTATTCATGTATACAGACGGCAAAGTACAAAATATTATTAAAAAAAATTCTCCCTCTCACAGGTTTCATGATGAACTAGTGGCTAAAGGAATCTGTAAACCTCTAAGAGCCACAGTAGAAGGAATGGTTATGAAAGAAGGATCTTACAACCTTGTTACACCTCAGGGAATCTCTTCAATTGTTAAACACTACCTCAACCAGTCAGGTACAATATAGCTTTTATCTATGTAACTACTGTTTTTCTATGTATACCTGTCATTTGAAAGAAAAAAAAAAAAGAAAACTTGACTTGTCACAGAGACACAGTAAAAGTTTTGATTGGTCAGGGTGTGGCTAGTCTGTCAATTCTTTTGATGGAGAGTGGAGGGCGCACGTGGCATCCTATTTAACAAATAGGACAGGAAGAACTTCAAATGGGCTCTGCTTGAAATTCCACGAGAATAACTCTAAAGAGGTGTCCCAATTCTTAAGTCCATACAATGTAGTTTTTGATGTGTTTTACTACTTTTAAAAACTTTAAAGTGACTCTGTACCCACAATCTTCCCACCCCAAACCGCTTGTACCTTTGGATAGCTGCTTTTAATCCAAGATCTGTCCTGGGGTCTGTTCGGCAGGTGATGCAGTTATTGTCTTGAAAAACTACTTTTAAACTTGCAGCCCTGTTCCTAACTCATGTGGCCTAGAGTGACTATGCATTAGGCTGGCACAACCTCTCTGTCCCTCCTCCCCGCCCTCTTCATCATTAGGAAGGCCCCAGGCAGGTATTCTCCTATTCATCAGCTGTGTCAGCACAGCACATGGGCTGGATTCAGGGCCGGACTGGGACTTAAAATCAGCCCTGGCAATCAAACCCCAGCAGCCCACATACCATATCATGGTATATCAATTCTGCTTCATTTAGCCATGTCCCCCACTACTCCCTTAAAGGGAACCAATCAGCCCGTTTGAGCTGATATGGTTCCCTTGAGCATTGTATAAAGTACCTGGAGTGGCCCTGGCACGTACCGTCTGCAGCAGGTGCTTTATAACGGAGAAAATGACTTTTATTCCCCGGCTTGTGACTAGATACGAGCGGGGAAGTAGTCATGGTGGTCGGCTCCCCGCTCGTATCTAGTCACTCTGCCTGTCAGCGCGCTCGGCGGAATGATTGACAGGCAGAGAGGCCAGTAACGGACCTCTCTGCCTGTCAATCATCCCCTCTGAGCGCGCTGACAGGCAGAGCGCAGTGACTAGATACGAGCGGGGAGCCGACCACCATGACTACTTCCCCGCTCGTATCTAGTCACGAGCCGGGGAATAAAAGTCATTTTCTCCGTTATAAAGCACCTGCTGTGGCCGCGGCCGGTACATGCCAGGGCCCCTCCAGGTGCTTTATACAATGCTCAAGGGAACCATATCAGCCCAAACAGGCTGATTGGTTCCCTTTAAACATGTGAACTCCACCATCAGCACCTAAAAATAATGCTATAACATGATCTGTTGTGGATTTGATGCGGCATATTTATGTGTTTATTTCAACTGATTAAATCAGAAGCATCAAATCTGCATTGGATTAGGTATGAACGTGCCCTTAAAGGGAACCTGTGAGGTCTATACCAGGTACAGAGCTGTAGATCCCAGCGTACAGATCAGGGACCTGACCTTTAGTCCAGTGTAAACCTCTATAATCATTCTTTTTATTACCAGCTGAAGTGTCACAGAGGTGGAGCCACAGCAGCAACTTCTGCCCCCGTCCCTTCCTGCTCTGACTGATGGACGTATAGGTTGGTGCTGCTGCTGCTGCTGTTGTGAAAATTTAGTTGGTAATGAAAAGGACAATTATAAAAGTTTACACTGGACTAAAGATCCTGTCAGTGATATCTCCCTCACACCTGTCTGCTGAGATCTACAGCCCTAGACCTGGTGTGGACCTCACAGATTCCCTTTAAAGGAGAAAAACATGGCCACCTTCTTCCAGAAACAGTGCCACACCTCAGTTTGTGTGAGGTATTGCAGCTCAGTTCCATTGAAATTAATGGAGCCAAGTTGTAATACCTCACATAACCTGAAGACAGGGGTGGTCCTGTTTTTGGACAAAAGTTACTATTTTTTTTTTAATCCCTTTTATCCTGACTATGTCTGCACTCCATATAATGGCGGTAAAAGTAGTAAGGTTTTAATTATTAAAATGTGTCTGGTTGTGATCTCATGTGTAATCAAAGCTACATAATAAGCTGGTAGATAGATATTTCCTACTGGATATCTATCTATCTATCTATCTATCTCCTATCTATCTATCTCCTATCTATCTCCTATCTATCTCCTATCTATCTATCTATCTATCTATCTATCTATCTATCTATCTATCTATCTATCTATCTATCTGTCTCCTATCTATCTCATATCTATCTATCTATCTCCTATCTATCTATCTCCTATCTATCTATCTATCTATCTATCTGTCTCCTATCTATCTCATATCTATCTATCTAGAACTTTCTGTGCATGATAATAGTCATAGTTAATAACACCAGTAAGCAAATATTATTCCCATACTGTACACATTTCTGCCATACTGTTACTAAGCAAACCCACTAATATTTCCTATACTACCAGTATATAAGTAACAAATAATATCACCACACCATGAGCACGGCCATTATCACCACATAATGACTAACACCACTACACTGTGACTGAACACAATCCACTATATAAAACACTAATATTACCAATAATACGAGTAATACCATCACACCATGCCCACTACCCTCAGCATACGGTGACTGGATACCACTATACTGGCACCAAATAACAGCCACCATATAAAGACCAATATTCTCCCAAAGCAGTGACAATAGAACACAGGTGTTACACTCTGTCCCTCCAGCTGTTACAGAACTACAAATACCATCACGACTGGACAGCTAAAGCATGACGGGAATTGTAGTTTTGCAACACCTGGAGGGCCTGAGTGTGACACCCCTGATACCGAGGTAGATCCCAGCTGTGTAAAGGTTCTGCAGACCTTATAAGTGATTATAGTGCAATTACATCCTGTAACTCACAGTAGGCGTCTTCTCTGCATGAAGAGACGTCCACTTTTCCTTTTCTTCTCCATCTGGCTCCGGCCATCATGAAGGCTTCTCTGGCCATGACTCCTCCTCTCCAAGGCATCTGTCAGACAGACATTTTAGGCTTCTTGCTCCAGCAACATCTTCCTCTATACATCCTCATCTATACATCCCTCCATATATAATAGGCTCCCCTCCCCCGCTGCACATCTCTCCATATAGAATAGCCCCCCTGCTGTACATCCCCCCCATATAGAATAGCCCCCCGTGCATCCCCCAATATAGAATAGCCCCTTCTGCATCCCCAATATAGAATAGCCCCCCCGTGCACCCCCCAATATAGAATAGCCCCCCTGCATCCCCCAATATAGATTAGCCCCCCCCTGAACATCCCCCCATATAGAATAGCCCTCTAAGCATCCCCCCATATAGAATAGCCCCCCTGAACATCCCCCCATATAGAATAGCCCTCTGAGCATCCCCCCATATAGAATAGCCCCCCTGAACATCCCCCCATATAGAATAGCCCCCCTGAGCATCCCCCCATATAGAATAGCCCCCCAGTGCATCCCCCCATATAGAATAGCCCCTATGCATCCTCCCATATAGAACAGCCCCCCCTGCATCCCCCCATATAGAATAGCCCCCCCTGCATCCCCCCATATAGAATAGCCCCCCCGTGCATCCCCCATATAGAATAGCCCCTCGTGCATCCCCCATATAGAATACCCCCGTGCATCCCCCCAATATAGAGTAGCCCCCCTGTGCATCCCCCAATATAGAATAGCCTCCCCTGTGCATCCCCAATATAGAATAGCCCCCCCGTGCATCCTCCCAATATAGAATAGCCTCCCCCTGTGCCTCCCCCAATATAGAATAGCCTCCCCTGTGCCTCCCCCCAATATAGAATAGCCCCCCTGTGCATCCCCCCAATATAGAATAGCCCCCCCTGTGCCTCCCCCCAATATAGAATAGCCTCCCCCTGTGCCTCCCCCCAATATAGAATAGCCCCCCCTGTGCATCCCCAATATAGAATAGCCCCCCCGTGCATCCTCCCAATATAGAATAGCCTCCCCCAATATAGAATAGCCTCCCCTGTGCCTCCCCCCAATATAGAATAGCCCCCCTGTGCCTCCCCCCAATATAGAATAGCCCCCCCTGTGCATCCCCCCCAATATAGAATAGCCTCCCCCTGTGCCTCCCCCCTAATATAGAATACCCTTCCCCTGTGCCTCCCCCCAATATAGAATAGCCCCCTGTGCATCCCCCCAATATAGAATAGCCTCCCCCTGTGCCTCCCCCCCAATATAGAATAGCCTCTCCCTGTGCCTCCCCCCCCCCAATATAGAATACCCTTCCCCTGTGCCTCCCCCCAATATAGAATAGCCCCCCCGCCCGTGCCTCCCCCCCACCATGGCTACATGTTAAGGGGTTAAAAAAAAAACACACATTCTCACCTGTCACCTCGCTCCCGGCAGCTTCATCCTTCCGGTCCCGGATCTTCAGTCTGCAGCCTCTTCTCCCTGCTGCAGCGCGTCGGCGTCTCTTCTCACAGGTCCTCAGCGGCGCGTCAGGGAAGTGACGTCAGCCGCTGGGGTCCTGTCAGAGGTGCCTGCAGACGTGCCTGCGCGCGGCACGTCTGCAGCCCCGGGCCGGCCCTGACACCTTCCAGCTAGGAAGACTGGCCGGCCACAGGAGTGACTGGCAGGGCCGGGGGCCAATGGCTCCCTGGCTCTGTCAGTCAGAGGCAGAGTGCGGCCGCTGCAAACTGTGAGCGTTCATCTTGAACGCTCACAGTTAAAGGGCCAGGGCGCCGGCCCTCTGCAGAGGCTGAATGAATAGCGCAGCGGCCGGCTGCGCTATTCTTGCAGCCACTGCTGGGGGCCGGCGCACATGGGGGCCAGGAACGGCGGCCCCCGGATTGGTAATACTGGCAGCCCAGCGGGCATTTGCCCGCTTTGCCAGATTACCAATCCGGGCCTGGCTGGATTTATAAGGCACCTGTGCAGTGTTCATTGCAGAGAAATAGGAAAAATCCTGCCAGTGGCATTCCTAATGATGAGGAGGGTGGGAAGGAGGGACGGAGGGGTGGTGCAAGGTTAGGGCACGGATACTGTAGGCCACGGCAGTTTAACCCAGGCCTGCAAGTTTAAAAGTTGTTTTTCAGGACAATACCTGCGTCACCTAATGCAGGTCTTCAGCCATCCCCGACTCCGCTCTTCAGTGCACTGATTGGCTGAAGAGGTGAGCCGGGAATTTCAAACGGCTCCTCTTCAGCCAATCAGTGCTCCTCTTCAGCACTGATTGGCTGAAGAGGAGCCGTTTGAAATTCCCGGCTCCCCTCTTCAGCAAATCAATCCACGGCACGACATCGTTAATCGTACGATCGGGCCAATTATCGCTTCGTATAAACGCACCATTACCTTCCTCCGTGCAGTCCGATCATTGCATAGAGTCTGCCACAGGCAGGGCTGGGAAAGGGGGGGAAACGGGGCCAGACAGCTTATTGACACACATTACAAAGTTATATAACTTTTTAATGTGTGTTAATTAAGCAGAAAAAGTAAATGGCCGCACTACCCCTTTAATGTCAGGATACTTCTTACAAATATTGTCCAAAGCAGAAGAGTGCTTTACGTAAATATTCTTTTACTCTTAACAGGTGCTGATATCTTTTATGAACGGCATGTGACACACATAAACCTTCGTGATGGAAGATGGGAAGTTTGTAGAAAGTCTGGGTCCCCCGAAAACTTTGATGTTGTGGTTCTCACCATGCCAGTACCGCAAATCCTGCAGCTGCAAGGTGACATCTCAGAATGTAAGCTACATGTTATTTTTCCATATATTTGTCGATAATATATTTTAGTGGTATGATATTAAAGACCCCTTCATAGGAGGCACTAGCAAAATAATTAGAAAAAGAAAATATACTAGACTGGACTAGACTCAGTTCCAGTCCACAAACCTGTGTTGCAACCTAATATTCTCTCCATATCAAAGACAGGCACTAAACTAAAAATGCAAAAAAAAAAAAATAAATAGTAATAATAATAAAAGTCTATGTTCAGCAAATAGACCAAATGTAATCACTAGAAGACTTACCTAGATACAACAATGGTCGTGCTTTCGCATTAAATGATGTCCGTCCGCGTAGAATAGTGAGAATAAAAAGAACATGTTTTCAAAAGTGTCCACTGTCACTATTGAGTGTTTAACATACAGAAAAAAAATACATTTTTCAGTCCCTATTAAAAGTTATATTACCATAGAGTCTCCACTTGGTGGCAGTAATGATTCATTTCTCCTTATAGAGTTTCCAATAGTATAGAATTAGTAGGTATAGATTGTATTTTTAGGGATTTTCTGCAAAAGGAATATAATACGGTTTGTGCTTGTGACTGGTAAAAGTAACAGATCCCTACTTGCATTACAGACTGTAGTAAAAATTGTCACTCTGACTCGTCTCAGGACTGACAGCCTGGTCAGCCAATCACTGGCCGCTACTTTATTGTTTTTTACATACTTGCAAACATATAGCTTTTGTTTTTCATAGCCGGATAACCCCTATATAAGAAATGTATGCAATTTTGGTGCAAATTCTGGTGTGCTTTAGTTAATGGTAGAAAGTACATGTATCAGGTCAGCATGGGAATAGGCAGCTGTTAAATATGTCCTATGCCACAATTCGTAAAAAGAAATGATGTGAAAAAATTACATTGGTGAAATTTGTGATATTTGCAATGACTTCCAAAGCAAATGGGCTCTATAGAGGAGCGCACACACCCTTTGACATTTCTCAGCAGATCATGAGGAACCCGAGGAAGTGTAAAGAAAAGCAACTAAATAAAAATGTTGGGTGTTACTTCATCTATACTGCAACAAGGTCCAAATTAAATGTAGTTACTCATCAGAAGCAAAAGCTGGGGGTGATATAATAGTTTTGCATATATATGGTAATGGGAACTATTAAACACTTGGTGATCATATTTTATATTTGCAAAGGACACGCTGTGGATGTATTAAAGGGAACCTGTCACCATGAAAATGCTACCTAAGCTATCAGCATCATATTATAGAGCAGGAGGGGCTGAGCAGATTGCTATATATCTTTATGGGAAAAGATTCAGTATAACTTTTAAATTATTGATTGAAATCTCTGATGTTTCCATGCTAAAGAGTCCAGTCCATTGAGTGACACAGCCCACTGGACTCCTTAATATAGAATGATCAGAGATTTCACTCAACAAATTACAAGTTATACCGAATATTTTCCCATAAAGATATATATCAATCTGCTCAGTTCTTCCTGCTCTATAACATTATGGCGATAGATTAGATAGCACTGTCTTGATGACTGGTTCCCTTTAAGAGTCACTCTGTGATTTAAAGAGTTCCTGTGACCTGTCCTGACCTGTCTATTATAGCAAATAATTGTATTCCCTCTGGAAAAAAAATTTTTGTAGCATTGTTTCTTATAGCTCTGTGTTATACCATTACTATGTTGTTCATCCTGGAAACATATGGATCATTTATCTACTGGGTATTATCGGAGCAACTTGCATGACCAAGAAGAAAGTTGTTTAATCTCCCAACCCCACCACAGAAAGTGTCCAGGCTCTTCTTCTAATGTGTGCTAAACATCTCTATTGAGAGTTTCCCTGACCTCTTCTCCTATCAGCTATAAATGACAGTCATAGTGATCTCCTGATTGGACATTAGAGCTGTCAATCATAGCTCAGAGGCGGGAGCCCAGGAAACTTAAAGGGTTTATTCAGCTTTTCATAATTTGATAATCTTTTCTAAAGATAGGTCATCAATTTTGAAAAGGTGGATAACCCGTTTATTACAGTGGTTTGAGCACCTAACCAGAAGAGCCTGCCTTCTGGACACTTGCCATAGTTGTTGGGAGATTAAACAATGTTTTGGAATGATTTGCATGACCAAGACACTAGATATCATTACCCCAACCTATGTATCGAACTGTTAGCAGTTTTGATGCTGGTAGACTTCCTTTAATGCCATGGGGTGCGGGTCACCTTTAATTCACCACTGTTAAGACATACTGTAGCACTGGAAGCATGTTGATGTATTCCAGGGATATCTGACGCTTACCATATCCTGACATTTGTGGTCATGCTCGGCACTTACAGAGAACAAACATCTGTGCCCATAAATGTTATGTGCATAATCCTAACATTTGTGACAGATTATCAAACTGTTCCCTGACATGTTCCCTTTAAAATCATAACACTTGCATAAAATCTCCCTACAATATTCATGCAGATTTTAACAGAGAAGACCTTGGCTGGATTCATGACATTTCCCATGTTGCAGCCTGCCAAAAAGCCCAGCATCATAGTAAAATCCTGCCTATAAATGTGTAATTCACCATTTCCTGCTAGGATATTAGCCTGTAACTTGCACGTAATCCATAAGGCCATAATAACTTCCTTCAGCCTATAAGACAAAAGTTTATCTTAACAGCAGATTTACCAAAATACTGAGTTCTTGCTTCACAAGGTGATATAGATGTAATTTGTATCCCAGGGTTATGGCTTAGGGCTTGGGTGCTGAAAAGTTACAGCCACTGATCTGAGTACTCAGCATGGCTGTTGCTGGACACTCTCACACAGTAGGTTTATGCAGTCGGCTTTACAGTCTATAGCAAGGTTTTATCTTTTTCCATCAACAGATATATAAACTGCAAGATATGAAATATGTACCATATGTGTTTTATAAAGTATATACTATGGGGGGGGGGGGGGATTTAACAAACATGGTGTAAAGTGAAACTGGCTCAGTTGCCCCTAGCAACCAATCAGATTCCACCTTTCATTCCTCACAAACTCTTTGGAAAATGAAAGGTGGAATCTGATTGGTTGCTAGGGGCAACTGAGCCAGTTTCACTTTACACCATGTTTGATAAATCTCCCCCTATGTGCATAGAACAGCCAGCACACATTATGGATCCAAGTTTTAGTCTATTTGTTGCTCATGGTCTCTCCTAAATGAAATGCTACCAGAGTATAATACAGTGGTGCTTTGGTTTACGAGCATAATTCGTTCCGGGACTGCGCTTGTTATCCAAATACACTCTTAAACCAAAGCAAATTTTCCCATAAGAAATCATTGCGATTCAGACAACTGGTTCCACACCCCAACAACAATGTTTTTTATTATGAATAACAGAACAGATTAAACAAACAATGAGAAACAGCTGAATATGTGATATTATAAATTACTGTACAGTAAAGCAATCAGCATGTGGAGTATAATGTATACTAAGTGCATAAACCTGAAAAAAATAGCAGCAGTTTGTAGATACAGGATGGAGATGCAGATCCACATAATGAGGTAGTGTAGTACAACAGGCTAGAATAGAAAGCAGGGCTGCTGTCAGAGGTTTATGTGGTCACATTACAGCAATGGGGAAGGGGGGGTGTTCAGCATGGACCAATCAGGAAGTCAGAATCACAGAGCTATGCAGGAGGACAGTGACAGAAACTTCTATATACAGCAGTGTGAGTGTAAGTGCAGGTACATTATAGCAGCAGTGTGTATAGCTGAATGAAAGTGCAGGCACAGTACAGCAGGAATGAAGAGTAAGGGCTGACAGAGACTGCAGGTAGCATGAAGGAATGAGCAGGACATATGTGGGCTCATAAATGCAACACTCTTTGTCAGGGCAGAGGGGGTTACCGCTATGGAGAGATTACCTCCTCAGTCCTGTCCCCGGATGCAAGCCCCAGCTTGTAGTGGATCTGCTATGATTTGAAAGGTGAGGGAGACTTCCTGGGTCAGAGTACAGTGCTGTAGACCCTGCTATACAGACCATGCCCCTCCTCCACTCCCCCTCCCACCCAGTACAGGGAGCTCATAAACCAAAGCAATGCTCTTAATCCAAGTCATAATTTTGAAAGACTGTGAGCTCTTCTTTAAAACGCTCTTAATCCAAGTTACTCTTAAACCAAGGTACTACTGTACCTCCATAATATGAGATTGAGCATTTCACATTTACTTCAGTGAGCAAAAACCTATGTGGCCTTTGTGTATAATGGAGGGAACACTAAGATATAGGGGCAAACATATCATAGCTGCACCAAGAGGTTTAGCAAAAATATTGCGTTGTCCAACATCAGTCACCTAGCCCCTATCCACAGCATATGGAAGAAGGTTAATAAGAGGGGCCTAGCACATGCACAACCTGCTGCTCCATTCCACCAGGAGACTCGGGTCCCCTTTCTCCACAACACAGGGAGTCTCAGCAGTCAGACCCCTGCAATCAGACACTTATCCCCTAACCTGTGAGTAGAAGATAAGTGTTAGAGGTTGGCATACCCCTTTAAGGGCCCTATTCCACCGGACGATTATCATTCAGATTATTGTTAAATCGTTCGAATCTCAACGATAATCGTTCGGTTGAAATGCAGTTAACGATTAACGACCAAACGAGAAATCGTTGATCGCCTTATAAGACCTGGACCTATTTTTATCGTTGCTCGTTCGCAAAACGTTCGCAAATCGTTCGCATTGAATAAGACGTCGTTCGGTCGTTTGCAGTAGATACGAACGCAATAGCGAAGAAATAGCGAAGAAAAAACTATCGCAAATTCGAACATAAGTAACTATTATCGTTCCATGGAAATGAGTGAACGTTTTCAGGTCTTTCGCAATAGCGGTCGTTTGAGATCGTTAATTGTTAACGATTATGCGAATGATAATTGTCCGGTGGAATAGGGCCCTAACTGTTTAGGAGTTACAGATATTTATTACATATTCCCTCTATTGGACAGTTGGCTTATTTTGTGGATTGGTGTGACCGTTACGTCCTTATTTCATGACAAATTAAACAGAGAAAAGGCCTGGAGTTTTATATACTTCTTTTATATAAAATAGGTATTGGGGCCACGTCTGAGTGCCCAAGGTGCCAGTGCAGTGATGCAACTTTACTCCATATGATCTGGGACTGTACTTGGCAGCTTTTGGAATGGGGTCCTAGGATAATAAAAGGAATATACGCTATTACTTTCCCAATTACGCCTCTGACATGTTTATTGGATGTGTTTACATTACCTAATGTGGAGGAATTGGATATATTGGCCATACAGCGTATACTATATCAAGCCCGCAAGATGATAGCATCCCGATGGATTCAGGCAGAGCCTCCCACAATTAATTCAGTAGTTTATTCATAAAATGAATAATCTGATCAGACTAGAGAGGAGTGTTTACATTAGGAGGAAATGTACGACTAAATTTGAAAGAATCTGTGGTTGATGGGTAGACACCTCAGTATTGCCTAGCAAGGTGTTGTGGGAATGCTGTAGGAACTCCAGGCAGGTTTTCAGATGGTTAGCCGATAGTTTGTAAATATAACGTGGGAGATTTATCAAACATGGTGTAAAGTGAAACTGGCTCAGTCGCCCCTAGCAACCAATCAGATTCCACCTTTCATTTTCACTTTACACCATGTTTGATAAATTTCCCCCAATGTCTGTATAATAAAGGAGATGGCTATGTCTATTAATGGTGACCTAGCATACGTCACTTATCGCTGCACTCGCTTTATACAATAAGTAGGTGTGTAACTTACCACTTGATATCAGGTCATTTATTTTCTTCTTACAGCTGCTTTTATGTGAAGAGTTTTCCCAATTTACTAATGTTTCTTAGCATAAAGCACTTTTGATAACATATTTTTGCTCTACAAATCCTGTGCTATTTATTATGTTACTGTTGTATATGTGCAGAACGGTCTTGAAAAGAGGCATAGAACTAACCTATCTGACATAAAAAAATCATCTGGTATCTTATAATTATTTCAATCCAATTGACTTTGAGTCAATGATAATTGAGGAAATTATGTAAAACAACTGGTAATTCCTAAAAGGTAAAGTCCACATATTTGTTAAACTCTTGCGCTAAAGTTGAAAGCCTACACTGCAGACAGTCAGATATAGCTGGCTTTGTATTCGCTCCATTGTGGTGTGTATGGGGGCTTAGTTATTAAAACGGTGTCACTGTCCAAACACTTCTGGACCCAACTCTATACTCCATTTTAAATAAAATATTTTATTTAGATTGATTCAATCTGTTTATCTGATTTCTATTTTGGAATATTTTTTTTTCTGACTCTATGAATAAGTCTTCTAGTATCGAGATCTTACAAAGGCCTCTGCTGTGCGTCCAGTTGGCTTCATCTCCAGCTGGTTAATTTTTGTCTGTTTTTAGCATTGTTTGGAAAAAAAAAACTATATAGTCACCTATAAAAACACAGCATTATAAAAGGGCAGTCCTGTAAAATACAAAATGCTTATGCTGCAATGGATGCCTGAACCCTAGATGGGACCTGGACAAACTGATTGAATGAATAGAAGATAACATTGGATTTTGATTAATTAAAATGTGCTATTTACACTAAATACACTATGTATGCGACTGAGAATGAGATAACAGTAATTATTGATCATAAACTAAACCATGCCATGCCATACCAATCTGCTAGATTTAGGTGTAATGTGTTATTGTCTTACACTTAAATGGACATTGATTCAAGCGAAGAAAGCATTGTAAAACCATGTATCATGGAAGAAAGTTCAAAAAGAGATAACTAAAAGAATTGGGGAGATATGTCCTTAGTTATGTCCATATGTAATGTATTCAGAGAAATCTATGAATAATATAGTTGGCGTACAAAATATGTTAACTTGTCATTGCTCTTATACTGCCTAAAAGCTTCGGTTTGGCTGTCCAAGCATGATGGGAATTGTAGTTTTGCAACAGCTGGAGGGCCGAAGGTTCCCCATCCGTGGCCAGTCTCTGGCATCTTCTCCCCAGCCTTTATTGATAGATTTCTTCCTATTTGGTGGTAGGAATCTATTAACCAGGACTGGTGGGGCAGGCAGAATCCACCAGCTACCCAGCTCATTTGGTTTTGGGTCAAACCCTGGATCACAGTCTAAGTACCCTCTAAGTTTCTCTGCTCCTGGTTGAAGAAGGTGGACCTCTGCTATTAGATAGGACCAAGTCACTTTTTTAAGAATGGTCCTGGTGTGGACAATTGCTGGCCTGGTACCAGACATCAAGAAACAGGATGAGGTGGGACTGGTGCAAGCCTGGGTATTAGGCTGGCAGCTCTGTAGTGGGGTCAAATCCAAACAGAAGAGTTGTGGTAGAGGGCAAAGTTTCTGTTTTTCTGAATCATTTGTCCGATTAATACACAAGGGTTGGCACAGGTAAAATCCAGGCACAGGTCAGACATCGGATAACAGATCATGAAAATGATGGATCAGAGCAGCCTAAAATAGGTAATTCCATGCTGGGATAGGTGGAAAACACATTAGGAGTGTGCTACTGGCCCTTCTAATTGCAGGAAGGCCATGTTTACCCATCCTATGGGCCACACCAGGATCTGCAGCCACAGGAAGAGGATGGAAGGAAGGAGTCTGTGTCTGACAGGGGGAAGCAGGCCGAGCATTAGAAGAGACCTGGCAGCAGCGCAAGCTGGGTGATGATTTACCTCTATTAAAATAAATTCTGTCTGCAGACCCCTAAAGAGATTTCTTCAGTACTACCAGAACACGTCAAAAGATTTACCAATAGGTTAGATGTGTAATAGAACATTCGAGTTAATCATATTAGCAAGTAGAATTTTAGCAAAGAATCTGGTAGTTGAGAAATTACAAAGAAAAACGTTTTACTGGACGGAAATTTGGAGTGTTTATTTTAGCCTGCTACTGGATCTACTGAGGTCTTCCAATATAATAAGTTAACTTGATGGCTTTATAACAGCTATTAAACATTGCTAGTGTCACTCTGAAAGGAAACCAGAATGAATGCCAGCATCAAGCTTTACGGGTTAATCTTTGGCTCCCAGGAATAGAGGTCCATTGGTGGCCAACAGACAAAAATGTCAGGACCTGACATCAGTCAAGTTTTATTTTAACTCTACAGTGGCGTAGCTACCATAGAGGCAGGGTAGGCAGTTGCTATGGGGCCCCTGCAGGAGGGGGGCCCGGGGGAGAAGGTAAGAGCGTGTTTCCTTCTGCTCAACCCCTTATGTACTGCAGTGTGTGTGACCTAATGTTAACTTACATGCTGCAACACAAAAAAAGGTTAACAAGCAGAAGACAAAGAGATCTTCTCAGATAACTTCTAACCTCTGTTCTCCAGTAGGAATCAAGTAGGAAAATGTGCAAAGGTCAGGGGTTATCAGTGCACCAGCAGTAAGGCAGATATCTCCTTGTCTTCTGAACATTGGGTCACGTACACATTTCAGTACATAAGAGGTTAAGCAGAAGGTAGTGTGCTCCTGCACCTATGTATTTGGCCCCGTTCCCACTGAGCAAAGCTAGCGGAATTCCGCGACGGAATTGTCCGCCGCGGAATGCCGTTAGCCTCCCGCTCATAATGGGAGTCTATGGGAGGCGCGCGCTGCTGCTCTGTACGCGCTGAAGAATGAACATGTTCATTCTTCAGCGCGGACAGGGCAGGAGCGCGCGCCTCCCATAGAGTCCCATTATGAGCGGGAGGCTAACGGCATTCCGCGGCGGACAATTCCATCGCGGAATTCCGCTACCTTTGCTCAGTGGGAACGGAGCCTTTAACCATAAGGGCTTCTAATGGGCCCTTATATGTAAAAACAGTGGACTAACAGAGCAAGCAGCCATTGTCTCTCTGCTCTGCAGGCAAGATTCTGCCTCTGACCACAACAGATTTTATTTTTTGGCCACATCCCAGAGCATACACTGTATGTATGTGTGTGTGTATATATATATGCAGTGCTTTGTGTTTGTGTGTGTGGGGGGGGGGGCTTAATTTTTTTTGCTATGAGGCCCCGTATAACTGAGTGTAACTGTATATAACGGTAAGGGTAAAGTCACACGGGCGTTTCTCATTAAAAAAACGCAGCTAATCCGCAATACACATATTAATAATAATAAGAATAATAAATGTATTGCGGATTAGCTGCGGTTTTTTTATGCGAGACACCCGTGTGAATTTACCCTAAATGAAAATACTGAATGTCATATAGACATGTTCTCACCTTAAAAAAGGAAATTACAAAGTGACCCCAATAATATGGGAACTTGGTTGTGGTATTT
The DNA here is from genome assembly GCF_027789765.1 of Dendropsophus ebraccatus. Lineage (NCBI taxonomy): Eukaryota > Metazoa > Chordata > Amphibia > Anura > Hylidae > Dendropsophus > Dendropsophus ebraccatus. Next base: position 51,194,850 of record NC_091461.1, on the reverse strand, counting down.
TTCATACAGAGTAGGGAAATAATAATGGTGCCCTCCAAAGGTTTTTCGAACCATTTAGAAGACAACTTGCTATTAAAGGCGATCTGAAGAGCAGGAAAGGTCCTACCTTTTCTCTAGCGCTCCACTTCCTCCATCTGCCTGTCCTGATACTTCCACAATTGAGAAGGGGGCAAGCGCATATTGTGGGCAGTGATCAATAGCTGGACGATGTTACCAATGTCGCAGCAACATTGGGCAGCTATTGGACATTGCATGCAGGCATGGTTTCACCTCCACGCAATGCCCACAGTTCCCGTAACATGCTCCCACCCCCCTCTCGTCTGTGTAAGTTATAAGCATGGATGAGTAGAGAGAGGAAGTGGAGTGCCGGGGAGCAGAAAGGGTAGGACCTTTCCTGCTCTCCAGATATTACTTTTAACCCTTTAATCCAGGCATGCTTGGGTCTCAATACCCAGACACTTTACACCAGTCCAGATTTTGTAGTTTTATCCTTTTTGAATTAGATTTTGGAAATTCTAAAAATGCAATATATGTATTTTTGCCATTTTCTTTTTAACCATTTTGATATATACATGCCCTAGTAAGGGAAAAAATGTTGTGGGTTGATCTGCAGGCAGCTTTTACAGTACAAAAGCAACTAAACAGATTGAAAGTTTGTGGCAAAGATTCAAAGTAACATTTATTTAATTTATTGAGTCCAATGGTGGGTGGTCTTATTCAATAATTCAGTTACTGAATAGAGCCACCCACTGGACTCTTACACCTAGAATAAGAGAATAAGCAGGGATTTAATGAAATGCAGATTGTACACAATCATTTCTCACAAAACAATGCCCCAGATTTATTATTCTGTCTGAAAACAAAACTGTCTGGTTTTGCCCACAGCAGCCAGTTACAGCTCAGCTTTTATATCTTAAAGGGAACCTGTCACCCCCGTGCCGGGGTGACAGGCTCCCGATCCCCCGCTAGAGCGCCCTATACTTACCTGATCGCCGTCGGACTCACCATTCATTCTCTATGGGCATCGGACTCATCTCAGGAGCACACGTGGACCGGATCAAGAAGCAGCACCCCGCGTGATCAGATAAGTATAGGGGGCTCTAGTGGGGGGTCGGGAGCCTGACCTGGTGACAGGTCCTCTTTAATGAACTCTGTTAAGATCAAAGTTGAGCTGGCAGTTCTGGTTTCAGGCCTATGTATTAATGCCACGATGCCCACATACAGATCCTATTTTTGTTTCCATAATCCCTTTATATGACATATGTGCCGGTGACACAGATCAGTAAGTAAACGCATGTGTAAATTTAATTTTTTTTTTTAATCTTCCATTTGCATGATCCCTGATTAAAGGAAAGCTGTTCACGAATGTGTCAGGATGTTTTCCATCATGCTCATATTTTTAATGCATCACACAAAGCCAAGTGTCTGTTTTTACTGAAAAAGTCCAGAAACCGCCAAAGACAACAGAAAGCAAAGGAAAACCTATGACATGCCCTAGACACGCCGTTCCACTATTGCTTCTTTTTACTTTTTCTTTTCTTTTGGGTCCATTTTCTGGACAAAGACCAGGCTCTTTTAGGAGCCTATAGGAACATTAAATGAATTTCTTATCATGTGACATCTCACCTACAATGAAAATATGTGTTCACTGGCTATTTGAATCTGTTTAACCCCTTAACAGCCACAGCCATACATTTATGCCCCTGCAGCCGGGGCCTTAACGCAGGAGGGCATAAATGTATGCCCCTGCTGGGGTTACGGGCTATGGAGCTGGTTTAGGAGCTGAGCTCGATCCATAGCTGGTGAGGACCGGCTGCTATCTGCAGCCAGGTCCTCACCCTTAATGGCGTGGTGCCACAATCTCCCAGCTGCCCGCCATTAACCCTCTGCAGCGTTTGAGTGTAAGTGACAGGAGCATCTTCTGCGCTGCGGTGGTCCCGATCACATGGCCTGACAGCCAGAGGTCTCTTACCTTCCTCCGTGCAGTCAGGTCTTCAGTCTTTTAAAAGAGTCTGCCACAGGCAGGCAGTATCAGAAGATCACAGATAACACTGATCACTGCTATGCTATGGCATAGCAGTGATCAGTGTGAAAAATCTAATATATATGTAAAAGTCCAAAAAAAAAAAAAAAATCTAAAGTTTTAAAAAATGCCCCAAAGCCCCTCCCCCAATAAAAGTGAAAGTCACCCCCTTCCCATTTTATTCTTAAAACACATAAAAATAATAGTTAATTAATATAAAATATACTGTAGCGTGCATAATCGTTTTAAACTATTAAAATAAAACATTATTATTTCTGCACAGCAGTAAAAAAAATGCAGAAATTGCTTCTTTTAAATTACATTTTATTTATAAAGAAATTATAATAAAAAACGATCAATACGTCTGATCTAGACTTTTTTTTAAGAACTAGAGATCAAAGCGCAAAAAATGAAACCTCATATGACCTGTAGGTGAAAAAAATTAAAGCGCTATAAGAGTCACAATAGGACCATTTTAAATATACCTATTTGCAAAAAAAAGTTTTACTGCTAATAAAAATATTGATCTCTAGAATAGTGTTCTGACGTTGTTTTGAATTAAGCTGCAGGTTAGTGTGTGACCTGTATAAAATGTGTCTGTGTCTTCTTTCTGCTATAAAATTGTTTCATTTCATCAGTTGACAGTGTGGATCTAGGCGGGGCTTGAAGGCAGTTTTGCCCCCTGTCCCAACAGAGAGATGACCAAACTGCGCTTAAGCCCCACCTAGTAGAAGAAGACACAGCTGGGTGTTGGTTGTGGGAGGGATGACAGTATCAAGCTCAGCAAGCCCCTTTAAGGAGGCTTCCAAAATGGTATATAGAGACTTATATAGGGCAATGCAGTGCTCCATGAGAAAGAAGTATGCAAAGTAGATCCCCTCTAATTTTACCTTCTGAGGAGACTCTGGCATGGCTAATATTTCCCAGTCATTTTTCAAGACTCTTTTTTTCCTGTAACTGCCAAAGCATCGGTCCTTCATGCTAACAAAGCAATTGTAAGTTTGCAGATGACTGTACCCATGCCATATATTACCGCACCATCCCCTCCAATTAGGTGGTCAACACCAGGCCCCTGATATACGGTATGACCATAGGCCCACAGGGTTTAACCTATTACATCACTACGCCTCCTTCTGCACACCTCTTTTAGAGCTATAAATATATTTACAGCTTTTCAGGTCCCAGAAAATGTTCTTGATGGGTTTAAAGCATGGGTCTCCAAACTGCGGCCCTCCAGCCATTGCAAAACTACAACTCCCATCATGCCTGGACAGCTAAAGCTTTGGATTTGGCTATCCAGGCATGATGGGAAATGTAGTTTTGCAACAGCTGGAGGGCCGCAGTTTGGAGATCCATGGTTTAAAGAAATAAGTCTTTGTCCATTTTTACTGCTACATCTAATGTCTTCTAAACATCAAAGACAGATCAGCTGCTTCCAGCATGGGATCAAAGTAAATAAAACTCCTTCTAAACTGGTGGACTTACTTATGTGGGAAATTGTACTTGATTCAAGGGAACCCGGAGGAAAATATTTAATATGCGCTATTCAATTCCCTTGGGAGAAGAAATGCATCCGTCATAACTAAGTGATTATATTTTCATTTTGTGAAACCTTTCCTGAGACTTTATGCAAATGCATTAAATTATTGAATTAATCATCTCCAATTAGGGAACATTGCTGGCTGGGTCTTTTCCAATATTTTTACGTATAAGACAGCATATACAGCTCTCAATATTATCAGTGCAAAAATATATGCGCTTGTTATACAGAACTTTGGTTTTTCTTAAATATATGTACTTAAAGGGAACCTGTCACATTAAAAATACAGTATAATCTGCAGGCATCACATTATAGAACAGGAGGAGCTGAGCAGATTGATATACAGTGGTACCTTGGTTTAAGAGTTACTTGGTTTCTTAGTTTAAGAGCGTTTTGGTTTAAGAGCTCACAGTTTTTCAAAATTGTGACTTGGTTTAAGAGCATTGCTTTGGTTTAAGAGCTCCCTGTACTGGGTGGGAGCGCGAGTGGGGGAGGGGCATGTTCTGCACAGCGGGGTCTAAAGCCCTGTACTCTGACCCAGGAAGTCTCCCTCACCTTCCAAATCATGGCAGATCCACCTCAGGCTGGGGCTTGCATCAGGGGACAGGACTGTGGAGGTAATCTCTTCATAGCTGTAACCTCTCTCTCCCCGGACAGAGAGTGCTGCATGTATGTGCCCACATCTGCCCTGCTCATTCCTTCATGCTCCCTGCAGTCTCTGTCAGCCCTTGTGTTTCCCATCCTCTCCATTACTGTACAATAACTTATAATATCACATATTCAGCTGTTTCTAAATGTTTGTTTCATTTGTATTACATGTAATTCAGAATAATAAATCATTATTTTTTGAGTGTGGAACCAATTGTCTGCATTTCTATGATTTCTTATGGGAAAATTTGCTTTGGTGTAAGAGTGGATTTGGATTACAAGCACAGTCCTGGAACGAATTATGCTCGTAATCCAAGGCACCACTGTATAGGTTTATGAGGAAAGTTTCATGATAATCTGTTGTTTAGTCATGTAATCCTCTGCTCATTTTGGGCTAAGTAGTCAAGTGGGCAGTCCTAGTCAGTGATTGACCTCTATCTATGTGTAAGTGTTCATATAGAGAGAACTGACTGAGCAGAACCACCCACTTGACTATTTATCCCACACTGAACAGAAATTTGAATGAATAAATGACAAGTTATGCTAAACTTTTCCCACAAAACCATAGATCAAATGGAGAGATAGAAATATTTTAAAATTAACTGGTGCCAGAAAGTTATTCAGATTTGCATTTTACATCTATTTAAAAAAAACAACTCAAGTCTTCCAGTACTTGTCAGCTGCTGTATATTTTGCAGGAAGTGGAGTTTTCCCTTCCAGTCTGACACAGTGCTCTCTGCTGCCACATCTGTCTGTAACAGGAACTGTCCAGAGCAGTAGCAAATTCCCATGCAAAACCTTTCCTGCTCTGGACAGTTCCTGTCATGGACAGAGGTGGCAACAGGGAGCAGGGTGTCAGACTGGAAAGAATACACCACTTCCTGCAGGACATACAGCAGCTCATAAGTACTTGAATATTTGATATTTTTAAAATAGAACAAAATTACAAATCTGTATAACTGACTGACAGTAGTTTATTTGAAAGCATTTTTTTTCTCTGAAGTGCCTGTTTAAAGAATCTGTGTTCTAAAGCATTATTAGCTTTGTTCTATGGGATTTGTTGGGGGTCTTAGATCTTAGATTCACAAATACATTTTATAATTGAAGACATGTTTTAATCATTTTAGTGAATACATTTATTTTCTGACTTTTCTTAAAGTAGACCAAAAATCAGATTAGATCTATTGGAACCTGCATTTTGCCTTATTTTATTATAACTGAGATTGTATATTACTCATAGAGGCTTGTCCTGAATTGAATTCAGTGGTCTTGTGTAGCTCTAGAATACTCTCTATAAGATCTTCGTATGTAAAGAAGTAGCTTTTTTGGTGTTGAACATTAGTTTCATACAAAAAATGTGACTTAGGATTATAGTATGTTTATGCTATATAGGAGAGCTTGCTTTGCAGAATGACTATACATATTATGTATATAAGTTCACACAATGTTTTTTTTATTTAATAATGGCCATTTTAACACTGGCCGTTATTAAATGGAAAAATACATTGCATTGTATACACACTCCGTTCAGGACTCCGTACAGCGTGTGAACACGGCTTAGCACTGATGAACCAAAATACACCATGATTGTATGTTTCCTGAAGCTAAGATATAAACCAGTTGGCTTATAGTTTTTTATTTTGTTGTATAGTCTGCCTGGATGCTCTGCCAGTCCTGTGCATGCACAATTGCCATGTGAAGCAGCGCAGGAGCAATGACACAAGAGTGTACAGCGACAAGCTTGGACATGCTAGCGCACCTGTGCTGCTGCACATTGCAGTAGTGCATGCACAGGATTGACAAAGCGATAAGACCATAAGCCAGGGCTAAAGAGAATAGAAGTGTGGAAGAGGTGCTGCAGACCTAGGGCAAGGCAGCTCTAGGCCCCACCTCTTTGACCCTGCTATCTAGGATTAAAAGTCTTTTTCAAGACAATAATGGCACCAGGAGGTATTTAGACAACAGGATTTTGTTTGTTTTATTGCCAAAAAAGCTGGGTAACAATCCGCCTTGAGGTGTAATAGAGGCTGCTGAACACTATGGGGGATATTTATTAAGTCTGGCATTTTCTGCGCGGGGCTTAAAAATGTCCTGCAGCGCTGACACTTTGCTCATTAATGTAGAGGCGCACGGAGTGAAACCTATGCCAGCTCTGACCATTTTCCATCAATCAACCAATCAATAGACCTTTTTTTTATTAAGAAATCCCCCCCTATATGTTCAGCCTTGTGACTCTGCAATATGTGATATACTTCCAAGTCCCAAGCAAAATTAAGGAAACCAAATAATGTGAAATAAAAACACAACACATTGTAATCAGTTGTCAAGTGGTCACAATTTTATTTAAAAATCACATGACACTGTAAGAAACAGCAGACCCCCGACTCACAAAGAGTCACCCTCCAGCACTCAGGCGAGGAAAAAACCCCTGTGGAGGAAACCTCGAGGGAGTCATGACTGGAAAGCTGCCCCTCCCTGGGCTTAGAGGGTAATACTAACATAACATAGTTTAAGAATTTGTATATTTTATTTGATATACAGACAACATAATAAAAACAGACTATAAATATTCTACACCAGATGTGTGAGAGATCTGGCTGCCATATCTGTTACCTTATTAATGGCTTTTCTCGCTTACATATCCAGGTCCACAGGTAGAGACTTGGTTGAAGGGGTAGTCTAAAGCAGACAACCCCTTTTCCTCTGCTAGAACCTCCAAATTACATCAAGGGGAGAGGAGAGTAAAGTAGTCAAGCTCAAGGTCCTCTGGCGCATCCAAGTTGGCACTGATCCAGGCAGCAGGCCTTTCTTATATGAAACCTTCCTTATGACATAAGCGATTTTCCTCATGGATCACGTTTGCCACGGTGACTACAGGTGCAACAGTGATCTGAAGCATTAACCATTTAATCTCACACACAAGCAAGGGTGACCAAGCAAGAACACTAGGAACACTAAATAATAAGAGCTTAGAGATGACATGTACAGGTAGTTGTAGATGTAATATTCCTGAGACCGGCCCTGTATCCAGCACGTACCTCAAAACTTTTTGGACAACCAAAGAGGGACACATATAGTCCACTACACTAACACAATCTGCACACATCCTACTACAGCTGTGTAACTGTCAGTGACTGCACTACATACAGCGTCTGTGGTTGTCATGGTGATGCTGCCACAACAAAGCATGGCTTTTCTGCAGGACCTTGTGCTTAAAAAGCTGCCCTTACATGAGATGGCACAATCATGGCAGGGAGATAGATAGAAGGCAAATATTTAGGCAGATAGACTTTCTGACTAAACTACTAGTGCATCAATGCTACTGCCACCAATCTGTGACTATTCTGGAAACTGCAAGCTGGGCATCCCAAGCAAAGCCTAAAACTCCTTAAGGGTGCGTTCACACCTACAGGATCTGCAGCAGATCTGCAGCAGATTTAATGCTGTGTTCAGTTATTTAAATGAAATCTGCTGCAGAAAATCAGCTGCAGATCCTGTAGGTGTGAACGCACCATAAATATGATTAGGCTGGAAAAACTGTGTTTCCAACCCTATCTAGCCCCTGTCAAACCAGGATGAGGATTTCGGAATCCTCATCTGAGATAATAACTGGCTAAAAATGACAAAAGCTTGGTAGTTCGTTACCTCTCCAGTCTGTTTTGACCCCGCTCCAGTGGTTCCACGTGAGGTGATGCATTGTTGTCTGAGCTGGGTAAACAAAGACCATCAAGGAAAAAGAAACCTGTGGCTATTGGGGTGGCATGCGACTTGTAAGGTGTCTGCTGGTCTGTCTGTATCTGTCTGGTATTTATGTATGTAAGTGTAGACATAGTTCTAGAATTAGACTTCTAAACTACAAACAGGTGTCTGGCCCTTTATATAACTAACGAGGAGGAAAAAATACAACTGAAATGAGTGTTTTCACATTAGAAATGCATTCAGTGCCAGTCACATCTTGGCATGAACATGGAAATCTATTCTTGCCTGCTACAAAAATTTATAACAGTAACTTTTTTTTTCATGTGCGTGTTATTCTTGGTCTTGGGGGAACAGTAAATGAGTACATTGTCTTTTCTCTCTCTGCCCATGGGTCCGTGATAGAATGTTTGTTCGGCATTACAAGGATATTGCACACTCTGCATTTACTGCAATGAAATGTGACAGTGTCCTTTGGTTGCTTTTATACAGCTGGGCAGTTTGTCTCAGAGTTTTAAGAAATCGGGTATTAGGACGGCAATGGGAAATGGCATTGTAATCTCTACAAATTTGACAATTTTTTCCCTGTTGCCTTATTCCTAATCAGTGGCCGTACTTGTCAAATGAGTTTCTCTAAATGGAAAATTCTTTTGGATTTTCTTTAACGTTTAATATTGCTGCAAAGACTATAGTCAAGCTAGTATGGAATTTATTACCCTTTCATATAAATATGTGCATGTGTGGTGAGTGGTGCTAGCATGGAACCTCATGCTGATACTAATGCCATGCACATTAATGAACAGTGAATAAATCCTTAAGATAATACCTATTTGTTATTATAATTAGAGATGAGTGAATCGCTTATCTAAACAAAGCACATCAATTTGTTTGATCTGTGATCAAAGCCGCCATCCTTTTTAGTGCTGCTCCGCTCCAGGATTAGATCCAGCTTTTCCCGCCATCCTTGGAGGAGTGGCAGGGAGCGGAGCAGTGCTTGAAAGGCTGGTGGCATGTTGAGTGAATCGCAGATCAAAGAAAGCGCTTTGCTTTGTTTTTTTTGGATGAGCTTATCTCTAGTTATAATGATACTTTTCCTACTTTTATTAAGGCATGTGGTTGTCATTGATGGGGACTAGTGGTTATTGCACAGGCAGACCTGGCTCATTCAAACATTACATTACTGTTGATGCCCAAAATGGTGTAAATGACCGCGACAGTTTTTGCATTTTCGCTTTTTCGTCTTGTAAGAGCTATAGCGCTTTCATTTTTCATCTTTCATCTACAGAGCCATGTAAGGGCTTGTTTTTTTTTTTTAAAAAAAAGGTACTTTGTAAGGGCGCCTTCCAATCTACCATTACATGTATTTTGGATCCCCAAGCATATTATTTATGAAAATTGGTCAAAATGACTTGCCAAAAGTTTTTATCAGTCAGGATCTAAGTGTTCAAGTTGCGACCAATCTGGAGAACAAGCTGTGAGAAGTTGCAGCGTAAAGGTGGGTTCATACTACGGAATGCTCGCGGATAATGTCCGCGGAATTCCGCAGTATGTCCGCACGGGCGCGCGCCTTTTCGCCGGCTCCATAGACACCATTCAATGGGCCGGCGTATTGCACTATCCGCCGAAAGAAGTGACATGTCACTTCTTTCCGCGGACCGCGGACTGCGGAATTCCGCGGACATTATCCGCGAGAATTCCGTAGTATGAACCCACCCTTATGTGTTTTGGGACCTGGAGGGCTCTGTGTTACGTGACCTGGACGGCTGCATAATGGAAGTCTATAAATGGACATGCTGTAGAGCTGGGACAGAAAGTGCAGACGGCAGTGCGGACCTCTGGCTAATTCTCCTGATCGGACGTGGTCTGAACACTCAAACCCAACCAATCAAAACTTTTGCAATGTCTCTGTGGCATCTAAAAAGCTTTTTCCCAATGGCAGGCACAGTACTTTTTAACCCCACCCCCACCGCTGCACAGTAAATTAACGTCGCTGCAGCTCATGCCTGGGGCCGCACTTTGATGCTGACAGTTAACCCTATACGTGCTGCAGTCAGCACAACCACAGCATCTATAGGGCTACAGAGGAAGCAATCCCCCTCTGTTCACCATTGGGGCTCTGTGAAGCGAACACAGAGTCCTGATGGTAGCCATGGACATCAGAGGCCTCCTTGAGGCTTCTGATGTCCTGGTTGCGGAGGCCAGCAGGGAAGGGGAGGGTGGGCAGAGGTCACAGCAGTGCTTTTCAAGTTATGTTATAACCTGAGAAGCAATGTCACAATCTCTGCCTACTCCTCTCTCCCCCGCCACTGTCACAAGGTCCCCAGATCTGGCAGCATATCTAAATCCCTTACTGCAATAACAGAACATGGTTCTGTCATAGCAATAGAATCTCCTACTGTCATTACAGTAAGGCATTTGAATATGTCGCCAGCTTAGGAGAGCATGTGACAGCTGCAAGGGGGAGCGGCCAGAATACAGGGCTTCAGCTTATGGAATTATTGACCCATCGTTGAGAAAGAGTTGTAAAAGTTCGGGCCCAGTGATAGATTTTCTTTTAAAGTTCTAATGAGGTTTCCTTAAAGGGAAGCTGTCACACTGAAAATGCAGTCCAACCTGCAGGCAGCATGTTATAGAGCAACAGGAGCTGAGCAGATTGATGTATAGTTCATATATACAGTAGGTCATTTACCCATGTAAGTCTTTGCTCATTCTGGGCTAACTAGTCACATGGGTGGTCCTATTCAGAGATTGACAGCTCTCTGTGTGTAAGTGTATGGGTAGAAAGAGCTGTCAATGACTATGTAGGACCAACCTATTGACTTCTTAAAGCGACTCTGTACCCACAATCTGTCCCCCCCCCCCAAACCACTTGTACCTTCAGATAGCTGCTTTTCATCCAAGATCTTTCCTGGGGTCCGTTTGGCAGGTGATGCAGTTATTGTCCTAAAACCAACTTTTAAACTTGCAGACCCATGCCAAACGGGCGTGGCTTAGAATGTCTGCCCTAACTTTGCACCACCCCTCCGTCCCTCCTCCCCACCCTCTTCATCATTATGAACGCCACTGAAACATTTTCTCCTGTCTGAACATTGCACAGGTGCCTTAACAATCCAGCCCATGTGCCGGGCTGCCACAGGTGGGGAATAGGAGGCAATCTGCCTGGAGCATTCCTAATGATGAAGAGGGTGGGGAGGAGGGACAGGGAGATTGTGCCAGCCTAATGCATACACAATCTAGGCCACGGCCGTTTGGCACAGGGCTGCAAGTTTAAAAGTTGTTTTTTAGGACAATAACTGTATCACCTGCCGAACGGACCCCAGGACAGATCTTGGATTAAAAGCAGCTATCCGAAGGTACAAGTGGTTTGGGGGGGGGGGGCAGATTGTGGGTACAGAGTCGCTTTAACCCATAATATGTAGAATAGACAAGTAAGTGGACCTATGCAGTGATTAACTACCTGTACACTTACATACAGACAGTTGTCAGTCTGTGACTAGGACCGCCCACAGAATAAGCAGAGATTACATAGGTAAATAACCAGTTATCCTGAAGCTTTCCCTACAAAATTATAGTTCAATCTGCTCAGCTCCTCTTGTTCTTTAACAAGATACCTGCAGATAGGGCAGCGGTTTCAATGTGACAGGTTTCCTTTAAAAATAAAAGAAATTGATTTTGAATCCCAACTTAGAGCTCCATCCATCACTTTTTCTACATATATCTTTTCCTGCAATATATTAATAAGTTGATCTCCTTTCTATTATTGAAAGTTTAAAGCAAACCCTCTGTTGTATGCCCACTATGGGTTGAAACCTTGATGGCTGACTCTTGTATTTCTTCTGTATCATGGGTTTTCTGTATGAGAATTACTTAATACCTGTAAGATAAGCCAAAGTACTAATTATATATTAGTTGTAGACCCAGATGGTTTGGAGGATTGCTGAATTTAACGCTCCCTCCCTCTTTCATGCACTTTTATGAACAATATCGCAACACACTAAAATAATTAGTGTCCTTTTAATTCCTATTGAACAGCTTTTGAAAGGGCACTCCGGTTTATAGAGAGATAGTGAGGCGCCTTTCTAGTGGTTTCCTTCTCTGGCATGACTTGTATTTAATATACAAAACCCTATTCAATCCTGTTAATTAGAAGAATAATAGAGCTGTTGCATTTTGGCTTTTATGTGGATACTGTGCATTTCAAATCCATTATTTCTATATTATTAGAGGGTCACCGAGTGGATCGTGGTACTTCACATAAAAGAAATGGAATATGTAGAAGGCTTATTTGCTTTCCAATAGATTCCTGCTTTAACAAAGATGATGCTATCATACCATAAAAAGAAAATTATGGGAGGTGTGGGCGGTGGAAGAAATATATTATATTTGGTGCAGTGGAAATACATAGTATGCTGGATCACATTGGGTTTTAAAGGGGTTAGACAGGTTTGGAAAATCATATCGGCTTTATTCCAGAAACAGTGCCACCCTCAGTTTGTGATAGATATTGCAGCTTATTTCCACTGGGGGAATACAGCTGAGTTATAATACGAAACCCAACCCGAGGACACATGTGGCTCTGACTTTTAAATAAATCCTTGGTCCAGCTGTGGGGATCTGGAGCCCGTCTTCTACAGCGAAGGGAGAGATGGAGAGAAAAGCTTTTAGCTTTGTGCTTCTACCTGTTGGTTCTGGTTATCATGAATAAATGTAAGCAACAGATCTGCCATATGGGAATAAATCTTTAAACCTTTAAGAAGACCTTGCAAATTCTTATCCTTGTTGTAGGAAAATATTTACTTTTTAGGCAGAATTGTTGGATATATTTGTCTTGTTAATGTCTTTCAAGGAGTTCTTAAAAATATTCCAGCAACTATATAGCACATGTATGTGTGTATTTTTACATATTTTTTTTAAACTGTTAAGGAGAACTCCATCCGAGACCCAACAATAATATCCACTGAACTCCCCAGCCCCATTGCTGCCATCCACATACTGCTGCTCTGGCCCCCAGTCCCTGGCTTCTTCTTGGTCTTCATACAGGACTTGGGACGTGATGTGGCAGGTTCGCTCAGCCATTCAGCAGCTGTAGTGATGTCCTGCCTCCGCCATTGTATAGCTGAGCGGGCCTGCCACATCACATCCTGAGTTCCTTCTCCAGACCAAAAAGCAGCTGGGGACCAGAGCAGCGGTATAAAGGCTGCAGGTTTGAAGCCGGGAGGTAAGTGGATGCTATTGTTTTTACAACCCCCCCCCCCCCCCCCCCCCCCCGACTTTTTGAAAAAATGTGTCCCGGTCAGAGTTCTCCTTTAGGGTGCCTTCACACATACCGTATCGCTGCTTATTTATCGCACAAAACTCTCATGAAACTCGCAGAAAAGTAGCTGCGTTTTGTGTGGTGTTAAACTCTCCTGTGAAAATCAAAACTCGCATGTAAAAATCGCACCAAACACACACCAACATCGCACCAAACATGCAGCGAGAATACACATACATTGACTTTATAGCAATCAGTTTCACTGTGGATTTGTGTGTGAGAAACCCGCAGCGATAAATACGCAGCGATACGGTACGTGTGAAGGCACCCTTAAGAAGTTTAGCCATAAAGCATACCTTTCATTTCAGGTAACTTTTTTTTAGGATAAGTCCTTTGTTTATACATAAGTATATAACATAGTAATTTGGCATTTTTTACCAGACTTCATCTTTAATTCTTATGTGTCTCTGATCTGGTGGGTGCAACCTAACATCTACCATGGCTCATATACACTGCCTACTCACTGAAGAGATTCTACTGTTTTCTCTCTTTATAATAGACCCTCAGAGGCAGCAAAGCCAACATGATGAACTTTATAGAATAGTATTGAGCAGTTTAAGCTGTGAAAGCTAATACAGTATATGTGTCCTCTTTTGCTCTCTTCAGTCACCCCTCCATCTCCCTCCATGCCTCTTCCTTCTCCATAAACTTTCATTGGCGGCATCCCAGTCCCTTAGTGAGTAGTTCATCTGGATGGAATTTGGTCATTTGTCAGAGTGAATAGAAGCTTGTGTGTATTATGTGACTTTTGTATTATCACTTCTGTTATTACCAGTTTTATTCTGAGTTTTTTCCACCAATCGCATTTGTCACCTACAGGATAAGTTATAAATTTGGGACAGTTAGGAACTCCAGCATTATGAGCGACATGGATTTTTTGAAAGCACTTACACTTAGTATAGCGTTTGAATTGAACATCAGTACATATGTTCAACCACCACTCCATACTGGGTGACATGGAGCACAGGACTCTGGGACTCTCAACAGTACTCAAAATTCTGTATATAGGTGGTGGATAATTTGGAACCTCTCTTTATTACTATCTTTTTTGTGTTGCCTTTTTGTCTTACGCTTTTACACTATAATGACTCAATTCAAACACGGTCGAATTACATTGACTTTGTTCTTTTTTGTGTGCCTCGTTCATGTTATATAATAAATCTTGTGCTGCTAATTTTTAGATAAATGGACGTCTTTTCTATTTTAAAGCTTGAGAAAAAGCCTTTGTTATATACATTGTATAACAAAAAAAACCTTAATAGCTGGCTGTTGATTATATGTAAAGAAGGAGATGGAAGCAGTAAATGGCAGTAAATTTAGTCACCCAATGCAACATTTCAGCTAACACAAAAGCCTTTCTCAAGCAAAGGAGCTCATAGAGATAGAAAAAGGTCCTCTGAATCATGGATTTCTGTATGAGGATTAGCTAATACCTGTAAAATATGCCAAAGTACTAATTATACATTAGATGCAAACCCAGATGGTTTGGAGAATTGCCACATATAATGTGTTTTCTCTTTCTTGCTCTTGTATAGATTACAGTTATATTTTGTGTTTGCTGGCTAGAATTTCAGCTAGGAATAACATCCCAATTTCTGCAGTAATTATGTGTTTCGGAAGAATATGTTTTATCCCATCCCTAGTGACTACAACTTAAAGTTATTATATGAGACAGAATCATGATAACCTAGAAGTATTAAATGTCTATTCTACCCAAGAACTGTCATCATTTATTATTTCACTATCTATATATTAAAATAATCCTGAAATGTGTGTGCTGTCCTGTCTCAGTTAGTGATTGGCCGAGCAGGCTGTCACTCCCAAGCCTAATAGGTCTCGGAAGCGGCTGGGCTGCAGTCAGCCGGGGGACAGATTAGAGAAATGAGAATCATTAAAAATGTCTATTTCTCTTTAACATTCTATGGGATTTATTGAAATGCTTGTCTCTTTCTGTCAAGGGGCACACCCAGTATTTGGCCATGTTCACACAACATACATATGTGTTGTATAAATCACGGCCGTTGTTGCAATTTGCAACAAAAAGCTGACATGTCAGTTTTCTTCAGCCGCTATTCATTGAATAGCAGCCGCAGAAGACATGTCAGATCACACGGCTCCTGCATCCCAATTCAGCAGAAATGAAGATCAGTACTGGCCGGGATGATCATCAGTAACACCGGTGGTTCTGTTACCTGGCCGGGTCACAGAACGGCTGGTGTTACACGAAATGTAAACATGGCCTTTTTTGCCATTGTTGATCATAAAAAAAAATTGCCTGAAAAAAAACAGATTAAATGGCTTTTTGATTTTCCGGGCTTCTTTTGAGGCTTAATGGATAAACAAACAAACTGTGTGGGAACGTAGCCTTACTCTTATCAAGCTCTTATCACCACGTCTGCTGGACCCACTCAGCGCACAATCCGTTTGCCGCCAGAAGTTTGGGTATCCATACAGAAGGCCGCATTGGTTCAGTACTGTGGACAATCCACTTTCTAATCCAATTGGGGTTGCATGCATTACCAACCCAGTGTGGTCATCTCCATGAATACCCAAACTTCTGGTGGCAAATAAATTGCATAATTTGTATCTGTTCTTACTTATTGACCAGCTGTATGTGATGACAAGATGTCACATGATCTTAGTCTTGTGTCAAGAACAAAATCTATAATTTTCACCCAAGCTGATACCTCCTCATGTGAAGAAGATTGGTGATCATTACTATGATGTTTATGTAAACGGAATGACTGATCTGTCAGCAGCAACTCGTTGATGGTTTCCAATTGATAATGAGAACGGTGATGCTACACAGAGTAAACCTGTACTGAAAAAATAAACAAGAACCACAAATAATACAAAGATTGGAGATGGGGCTAGACTAAAGGAAAGGAACATAGAATTTGGATCTAGATTACAGCATTTTTTCATCACAAAGCAGTATAAAGCATCACAATGCAGTATAAAGCATCACAAAGCAGTATAAACAACCTCTTCACACAAGTAAAAAGCAATTTCACCTGTATAAGCGTCTTTCTACCCGGACAGCTATCGTGCATCACTATAATGAGAAGCTAAATCCTTCTCAACTTCGGGCAGGAGTTTCCTTTGTATTCTAGTAAGTGTCCCTCCAGGATAGCTTCCATTGCATGCAGCTCTTCATTCGAACCATCCTGACTGGCTATATCTGGATGATTGCCCCAAAAGTAGACAGTTCCTGTAAATCCTCTTTGTAGGCTAAGATCCCTTACAAAAAAAAGCTAGAGAGCTATAAAAATGATCTAATGCTATCAATAGATGAAAATAAATTGACGAGTCCATATTTCTCTAAAAAACTAAAGACCTAATGTTTCCAGCTAAGAAAGAATAACTTTAGCCCGACCTCCATTAATTGCTGTAGACGTTCCTTTTTTCAGTCCAAGCCATAGCCGGCTCTTGGGAAATAAAACACTTTCCAACTTCACAGCTAACGTCTACATTTTGCATTATTATTGTGTCATACCAGATGTCCTCTTGGCCAGGTGAAGGCCAACTGAAGAATTAGCTGTGAGATGAAGCTTTCATACATTTTGTCCCTTGGAGACAAATTGCAAGATGTTAAGGAAGCTGGACTGAAAAATACTCACATTTATACTATGTGTTGAATAGCACCAGATATTTGTTAGGATTCCATGCAGTGCATGATCAGTGATACAGCCGAATATTATACCTTTGAGTGATTTTTGGATTTGTACAATAAAAGTAGAAGTGATGGTCGTATTAGAGATTCATTTCTGCTACGATAGCTAAATTTATTGAGAAGTTTTTATTGCACTGTTACATCATTGTGAAAACTGGTTTCTCAGATTAGCCCTTACTTCAGTATTTTAGCTGTTGAACTCGCTACACATATCTTTATGATGAAAAAGGCTCACACGTGGCAGATTTGTTTCAAAAAGTTCTGAGAGAGACCCATTCATAATAGTCTTATGTAAGAAATTGCCCCATATAGATTAAATAGGTTATTCAGGGTGCAATTTTTCTAAAAAAAAAAAAAAAAAATTCTGTTCAGACAGGTTGTTATAGTTAAATAAACTATATCTATACATACCTTTCTGGCTCCCCCACCAAAGCTGCTACAGAGCCCCAGTCCCATTGTGAGGATCAGGGTCGACACAAGGATATGCCTGTTCAGCCAATGAGTGGCTAAGGTGGGGCACTGATGCAGCCCTGATTGGCTGAACAGGTAATTCCTTGGGCTGACCCCAATGCCGGAAGTGCTGTACAGCAGGACTTTCAGCTCTGTGAGAATGATGGTGGTAGTGGGTGAGCAAGAAGATATTTATAGGTTTTTTAACTTTAACCACCTGTCTGAGTAGTATTCCATAAGAAAATATTGCTCCCCGGATAACTCTTTAAGGGGAGTATTATTTTTATCAAGTCAGCAAGATATCTGCCAAAAGTTTATAAGAGTAGAGAAAGCATAGAATCTATGTTGAGGCTCCAAATTGAGTATAAAATACTGACCAAAATATCTATGTGTGAACCCAGTTAAGGTTTTCCACCTTGGAGACTTCTTTGACTCCTTCCTAGCTCATAGCCTACAATGATCCATAGAAGTATCCTCCTGATATATCCCTAACATCCTGTTTCTCGCACTAGAAAAATGTTGTTTATACGTAGATTGGCTCCAATAGTTGAGGTTAAACCTGTGTATATTTTTTTTGTTACACATTGTATTAGGACAACTTTTTAGTTGGATGTAGAAGTTTTGCAGTTCTCATTCTGGCCACTAGGCCACCAGTGTAAGCTACATGTCGCAATGATCATGGACATGAAAATACACAGTACAAAGGGCTTTGGATAGTGTCATACTCTATTTATAAAGACAAAGCTTTCTCAGAAATACATTTTCGTATGGTAATTTGTATGATCGCCCAATGCATTCTTTTATCATCAAACAATGATGTCCCTACCATGTATTTATAGCCTGTAAATTATAGTGTGCTGGTAACATTTTGATTAGAATTTGCCCTCTTGTAAGAAGTTTTAGACAGCCATTGTTTTGCTACTCAATAGTTGCCCTAAATTCAGTCATCAATGCTAAAACTTTTTATTTAATGACATAGTGAATATGGCACAATTGTTCTGTGGTACATAGCTACAAATTACACTATGTATTTTTCATTTCCCACGCTTTATTTCTTGCAATTTTATTTGTTGCTGTTGACAAATTCCCTGAGCCAATATTTGTAAGGGACATCAATTCATTAATGTTCAAATTTATCCCCTCACCAGGCAACCAAATCTGTATTTGAAGCAACTCTGTACCCACAAACTGTACCCCCCAAACCGCTTGTATGTTCGGATAGTTGCTTCTAATCCAAGATCTCTCCTGGAGTCCGTTCGGCAGGTGATGCAGTTATTGTTCTAAAAAAAACTTTTAAACTTGCAGCCCTGTGTCAACTGGCATGGCCTAGAGTATCTGTGCCCTAACCTTGCACCACCCCTCCGTCCCCCCTCCCCACCCTCTTCATCATTAGGAATGCCACTGGCAGGATTTTTCCTATTCCTCTACAGTGAACACTGCACAGGTGCCTTAACAATCCAGCCCATGTACAGTGTTCTCACAGCTGATGAATAGAAGAATACCTGCCTGGGGCATTCCTAATGATGAGGAGGGTGGGGAGGTGGGGTGGAGAGGTCGTGCCAGACTAATGCACACACACTCTAGGCCACGCCAATTTGAAATAGGGCTGCAAGTTTAAAAGTTGTTTTTTAGGACAATAACTGCATCACCTGCCGAACAGACCCCAGGATTAAAAGCAGCTATCTGAAGGTACAGACTGTTTGGGGTGGGCACATTGTGGGTACAGAGTCACTTTAAGAAAACAGCAGCACATATCTCAGCTTCCTGGACATGTGAGCATAACATCTAAACCCAGACAATTCAAAACATTTGAAAAGTGTTTCTAGAGGTATCTGTACAAAACTATATGAGCAGAACCATATGTAAAAGTCCACATCCATATTGTGAATATGTAATAGGAAAAAAATCTGCAAAAACACCACATTAGAGGGAGTGTGGCACAACTTACTAAGGAGATATTCTACCGCTTTTATCCCCAGCCGTATGCATGAAATCTCAGTTCCCAACAATAGTCATTCACAGATAAAGGCTCTGTGGACATGGATTCTCACCAACATAGCACTCTATTTCCTAAACAGCCATGCTCCAAGAAACAGCTCCTCTGACTTGTCATCCTAATGTGTGTGGTCAGGCCTCCGGTCAGCTCATTGACCTTTATCTGGCAATCTGAAACTTTCACACCTTTTCTTTTTTTTATCTCTCTGTACACTGTGAATCTCTAGTCTATAGACTCCTTCACATCACGATTTAGCCCGCACGTTGTGCCTATACATTGACAACTTGTCGAAATCACAGAGAGCTATGGGTGCCTTATTTACTTCAATAGCCCGAACATAGTCATTTCCCTAATGTAATTTGTATTTCTCCTTCAAGACCCTTTTTATTTGAGCCCAACTTCCGAGCAACCTGAGAAAGTAGCTACAGTGATGCGTCCCACGCTGCACATTGTACACTAACTGCTGATCTGTGCAGGACATGACCCTATATCTCCTGCATTATGGTGTGGAACATAGGGTCAACATAGTAAGCCATGCTAAGACAGGACTCATCTCGAAGGACCAAATCATTGAGCTGTTGACCTTTGGAAATCTGTGTAGCTCTTTGTATTGCATAAGTAATGCGTAAAGTACTGTACATCTTTGGTTGGGTTCTCCCATCCATTCATTACCAACTTACATCATGTTTATTTACTTCCTGTTACGATCTCCTGTAAAAGAGAATCTTATATGTGATCTTATTCATCTTTTGTGCATGACATTGTCAGGGATTGTTATATATATATAAAGCTAGTGGGCACCACTAATAATCATGGAGTGCTAAACCAATGCATATAAGTAGTACATCATCCTCTCAAAAGAAAAAAAGCATATGCACAAAAAATGGTAGCACATCACAAAAATCTTTATTATAACACTGACATAGATACAAAATACCACATAAATATATGAATGGACAGGAGTAGTAAAATGAGGGAGACAACACCCCAAATACTGCTGTACATTAAAAACACTAAAGTCCTGCTGGTGTTCCAGCCAGGGCTAATCTACCACTCTGACTCTGGACCCTCATTTTACTACTCCTGTACATTCATATATTTATGTGGTATTTTTGTATCTATGTTAGTGTTATAATAAAGATTTTTGTGATGTGCTACCATTTTTTGTGCATATGCTTTTTTTCTTTTGAGAGGATGATTGTCAGGGATTAGACTCCTTCCTACACACAGACATAAGTGCTACAATTTTTGATCAGTCTGGGTGTTCTGGGCCCCACAGATCAAGCCAGGAGAAGCATGCAGCTGAGGGCTTCTCTCTCAGCTCACTGCTATCCCTACCACACTGTAGGAGATGTTAAAAGTTTTTTTAAGCAGGCACCCTTATATTCCCATAAGAAAAAAAAAAAAAAAAAAAAATATATATATATATATATATATATATATATATTCCTTTAAAGTTTGCATAAAATTAACTCTTTACTAGACTTTTTTACTGTAATAATCATAATTCAAACAGCAAAAGGAATGAAAAAAAAAAAAACAACTCTCCATTTCTTGGAATTAGAAAATGTCAAGCAGTCAAAAGAGAGCACTCAAAGACCAAAACTGCCTGAGAACAATGAGCTGAAAGAAAATGTTCCATCTTGTTTAGTAGAGAGACATTCTTTAGTCTGAGATATATGAGTGGGAGGCCATGTAATATTTTGTCTGTTTTACAGGCCCCAGTCACTATTTTTTTTTCTTTCTTTTAATGAACATCAAAGGACTGCAAACTGATACAAAGAGTTCATTAATGGCTCAACCAACGTATGTAACCGGCAATGATAAAACCGCTTGTTACAGCAACAGTGTATGTTCCCAAAAGTCAGTAGAGCTCTGCTTCATTGTAGCTGAGATTACCAGGTAATTGCCCTGGGATAGCGTGATGTTCGGTATTAGAAGTCTCCTATCACAGCACTGACATTTCTTTCTTTATTTTCCAGATTACTTGTTTTAGAAAGTCTACGAGATAGTTTTACAGCTAAGCCAAGTTATTTCTCTCTCCATCCTGAGCGATTCTGGCTGATCACATTTTGGCTTTTGATGAGTTTATCATTATACTAAAAAATTCCCACTGCAAATATTCACAGTGGGTGTGATCTACTATTATAAGGCCAGGTGGTATTGGCATCACTAAATGGCAATGCAGAGTAGCTAGTACTGTTAAAGGGGTATCCCATCTCAACTCATATATCTTTACTTGTAGGACTTGTCATGTTAAACAAATACATTCATTTATCAAACTTGCCTCTTTCTCCTAATATGCTGTCTTCCCTCCCATTGTTGAATATAAATATATATATATATATACGGTATATATATATATATATATATATATATATATATATATATATTGTGTTTGTTGTAGTTATATGTGTAGTGGTCCTTAACCTAGTCAA
The DNA here is from genome assembly GCF_027789765.1 of Dendropsophus ebraccatus. NCBI lineage: Eukaryota > Metazoa > Chordata > Amphibia > Anura > Hylidae > Dendropsophus > Dendropsophus ebraccatus. The sequence continues at coordinate 51,173,072 of NC_091461.1, read as the reverse complement.
CAAATTGCCAATAATTAGTGGTGGGAGACATTACATGCTTGGCAACTACATTCATTTACCAAACTTGCCTCCTTCTCCTCTTCTCTCTCTCTCTCTCTCTCTCTCTCCCTCTCGCTCTCTCTCTCTCTCACATATATATAGTATATAAAACATTGATATAGAGAATAGAATATACTGCCTCATATACAGTATACAGTGTATGTATATATATATATATATATAATATGTTTGTTGTAGCTATAGGCCATTAACCTAGACAACGAGTTGTCAATAATTAGTGGGAAAAATCGTGCATATTCGGAGGTGGCATCATTGCTAGGTGAATGTATTTGCAAAAATATTTAATTTGACAAACCCATACAAGTTTAATGATATTAGTTGAGATGTAAATACCCCTTTAAAGGAGAAGTCCGGCCAAAACTATTTTTTAATATATTATTACTTACGGAAAGTTAGACAATTTTCTAATGTACATTAATTATGGAAAATGCACATATATGGCTATTTCCCTTAATTTAGTAGATCAGGGAGACTTCAGATTCTCTAAAAAGAGATGATGTCACGAACCGGGGGTGTAATTACAATGGATCGCCTGCAGGGGCGCACTATATATAGAAGTCAATGAGTACCATTGACTTCTATATACAGTACGCCCCTGCTGGACACTCTATTGAAATTACAATGTATGTGTATGTAATACAGTATACAGTGTTTTTGATTGAATACATTTATGGAATACTTTGGGGAGTAAGTGTCCTTGCTCCCCAAAGTATTCCATAAATGTAATCGATCAGTACATAACAGTAAGCACGCCGCCGCCGCCACCGAACGCCCGCCGCTACCGAACGCCAGCCGAACCGCCGCTCTGGACTACTCTCAACTACTACTCTCATCAGAGAGAGTAGTAGCTGGGTTCTATCGCCGCTGCCACTGCCGCTGCTGCTGATGGGCGCAGGGGGAGCTGCTCATCACTGTGCAGCAGCTATCATCCCCCTCCGCTCCCCCCTCCTCCTCCGGCCAAACTTTACTCTATGTGATGGCTGACTCCCCGCCGGCGCCGCTCTCCGATCACACATGCCGGCCGGGGACACCTGGAGTCGGCTCCCGGTGCTTCAGGACACTTGCTCCCCAAAGCACCGGGAGCCGACTCCCGGTGCTTCAGGACACTTGCTCCCCAAAGTATTCCATAAATGTATTCAATCGAAAACCCTGTATACTGTATTACATACACATACACATCCATTGTAATTTCAATGGAGTGTCCAGCAGGGGCGCACTATATATAGAAGTCAATGGTACTTATTGACTTCTATATATAGTGCGCCCCTGCAGGCGATCCATTGTAATTACACCCCCGGTTCGTGACGTCATCTCTTTGTAGAGAATCTTAAGTCTTCCTCATCTACTAAATTAAGGGAAATAGCCATATATGTGCATTTCCCATAATTAATGTACATTAGAAATTTGTCTAACTTTCCGTAAGTAATAACATATTAAAAAATAGTTTGGGCCGGAGTTGTCCTTTAATATACAGACAAGCTATTAACCATTATGAAAGAAAAAAAAAGTACTATGATAAAAGTGTTTTTATACTGTTTTGCAGTGCCCCGATTCCACCACCTTATCCCTTATCATCCTGTTTGTCCTCTTCAACATCACAAATCTTTTCCCTAAACGTTCTGTCTCTTGCATGCAATTACGACTGTTTAGTAAGCCAGTGTCAAATAATAATGTTATGACCTTCTTTTTATCACATCAGTGAGTTTCCTTCTTTAAGTCAAACCCTGGAGTTCTCATAGCACAAATGATAACGTTTAGGACAAAAGAGAAAAGGAATGAAAGAAGCTTAGAACCGTAAGTCATCTTTGTTCCTGTGAAGGTACAATCCGGTTCAGCGCTTTGATGTGGGTGGTCCTGCAGATCACAGTTTTAAGTTATGCACAGCTGTACTTATCAGATGAAGTTTTTATAGGCCCTGATGCATTTTAATATGGCATACCATATCTAGTGCCTGCCTCTAAACAATAAGCACTTAGCTCTTTTGCTAGGTGAAACAGGATGATACCCCTCCCTAGCTCTGCTTCATATTGATTGCTTTCATCTCTCCTTTGATCCTTCAGCACTGAGAAAATTGCAATATATATATATATATATATATATATATATATATATATATATAGTATAGTTCAGTCTATAGTCATCAGTGCAACTTTAAAAAGTACATTGATTTAGGACATAAAGATGTGTTGTTGTAGGTTTATCAAATGTGTTGGATTTTCGTAAAAAATATAAATAACAATGCTAAATCATTGATTTTTATTTTCCTTTTTGGTTCGTTTTGTTTCCTAAACGTATTGCAATAGTAGGTTTGATTTAAGTTTTTTTATTCTTTATTTTATGTTTTTAAATGAAGGTGAAATATCGACATCAGTAAAAGGCCATGTTCACACAGTGTAAGTTCCGCAGTGATCACGGCTGTTGTCTTATTTCTCTCCCCCTCCCCCCTCCCCCGAAATAAGACAATAAGACATTTTCCGAAAATAAGACATAGTGCCTGTTTGTTTTTTGTTTTTTTTTTGGGGGGGGGGGATCTAAGGCACCGCTTTATTCGAGGAAACACTGTACGCAGTTTCTATTAGCTTTTTTACATATATACAGTATTCTTTAACACACTATGGTACTAGACATATTTGTAAGGTTCCTGTGAGTAGTCACAGTAGCTTGCAATTTGTAGCAGTATATTTTATGTGCTTTTGAGCCTACTATTAGCTTAAATAATGTTTATGCATGTTTATACATTCCCAGTTATACCATTGAAGTCATATTTAAATCCTTAAGGGCAGGTCATTTTTCTTTTAGTGCACAAGGCCTGCAGGACTCCTTTTATGAAGTACTGCGTCTAGGCAAAAAATGCCTCCATGTGGAGTATGACATGAATATTTTTTCATGGCATGCTCCATTAAACATAGCTTCCTGTTAAATCAAAGGCATGCGGATGTACACTAGAAGAACCTGTATGGTTATATACAAAATGGAGTATAATACAGTTATAGACATGAGCCTATTGAGATGCTTGATGA